>NC_091825.1:94547711-94847711 GCF_038994185.2 Dermacentor albipictus | reverse complement strand
ACGGACGTGACGTCACCACTATGCTCGACGTGATGCTCCTACCAACTTCGTCTGATACGACCTCATCAGATACATACACTTTTGTTCAGCGTGCCGAAGAAGCACGACACCGTGCACGGCGACGAATCCTACCTCTGCAAAGTCAAGATTCTCGTCGATACAACATACGTCCCAGAGACGTAACATACCACCCGGGAGATCTCGAGTTGCTTTGGACCCCCGTATGTTAACGAGGTCACTCAGAAAAATAATTGCGCCGTTACTTTGGACCCTGCATAGTTTTGCATCGCTTAAGTCCTGGCAAACATCATACCACTCGCGTAGACCCCGTTCCTCTGACATGATTCACGTCACCAGGATGAAGCCCTACTACTCGCGCTGACTCATTTCTCATTTGTTTTATTTTCTCCTTGTTGTATTTAACTCGTCTCCGACTTTCTTTGGCGTCACTTTCGTACAGTCGCATCGAGATAGTCTCTTTGCTTTACTTCGGTGGGAAGGGGGGTGGGGAGGAAAAATTCTACGCGCTAGTAAAAAAGCGTTAATAGTGCTGGAAGCGCTGGAAGAAGTGTGTGTGGTAGCTCCTGCAGAAACGAACAGCAAACGACCGTTGACTTGGAACTGACTGCTTGCCTTTTCCTCTCGCGACAATATCAAAAATTGTATATCGGCCGGCAATTAAATATTCGAGGTTCCGAATATATCGAACATTACACACTAACTATTCGTATTCCTATTCAAACATCAACTATTCGATATTTTCGGCTACCGAAGCTATGATATTCGAGAATGCGAATATTTGGGTGGATACGAATATTCGAATCAAATCCAATATATTGTTGGCTGTGCAGGAGCAAACACAGTTCTTAGCATTTCTTTCTATCTAATCTAAGAATATTCTGGCGATTTTCTGAATTTTGCGTTGATTTCGTGCTGCTAGCTAAATTTCGCCTCTAAAGCACACTTTGCTATTAAACGTCTTAACTCTGCGGAAAAGTCAGCCTCTCACTAGCAAGGGGCACGGGTTTGCAGACAGCGATAGACTAAGGAAGTTTGGACTGCGAAAGTGGTTTCTCTGCTACCATCTGATAACACAGAGTGGCCGCGATTCAGTATTTGCAGAGAATAGGGGCCGTATTAACGGTAACGTATACTGAAAGCTTCAAATGTGTATGGTAGCATTACACCACTTGTAGAAAACTACGTGTAGAAGCCTGCGACAACCTTACAAGCATATATTACGAACAGCACTGGAAGTTTGCACACTTCCCTTAAGGAACTCAATGTGCCACAAAGTTGAAACTTTAAAAATGGGGAGCATTTTACGCGTGATCCATGCGCGAATTATCAAGATTGTCTGTTTAATGCCACCACCGCCACCACCACCACCACCTCCGCTACCACCACCACCACCACCACCACAACCACCACCACCATCATCATCATCATCATCATCATCATCATCATCATCGTCGTCGTCGTCGTCGTCGTCGTCGTCGTCGTCATCGTCGTCGTCATCGTCGTCATCGTCATCCTATTTTATGACCATTGCAAACGACGAAGGCCTCTCCCTGCGATCTCCAATTACCTCTGTCTTGCACCAACTGATTCCAACATGCAACTGTGAATTTCCGAATTTCGTCACTCCACCTCGTTTTCTGCCATCCTCCACTGCGCTTCCCATCTCTTGGCATCCATCCTGTCCGCTTAATGGTCCAACGGTTATCTAACGTAGGCATTACATGGCCTGCGCTGTTCCATTATTTCTCTTGATGTAATTTAGAATATCGACTATTCCCGTTTGCTGTCTGGTCCAAACAGCTCTCTTCCTGTCTCTTAACGTTACGCCAAATATTCTTCGTTCCATCACTCTTTGCGCGGTCCTTAACTTGTTCCCGAGCTGATTTGTCAATCTCCAAGTTTCTGCTCCATATGTCAGCACCGGTAAAATGCACTGATTGTACACCTCCCTTTTCAATGATAGTGGCAAGCTTCCAGTCGGGATCTGACAATGTCTGCCGAATGCACTCCAACCCAATTTTATTCTTCTGGAAGTTTCCTTCTTATGAATTCACGATCTAACTCTGATCTGATCAACCCTGTGAGTAATTGACCTAAGTAAACATACGCCTTCACCGACTCTAAACCCTGACCGGCGATGCTGAACTCTTGTTCCCTTACTATGGCTAGCATTTACAAAAAAATATTAAGTAAATGTTTGGAAGCGTCACAAAGCTGTAAGTCAATGTTTATCAGTGTCCCTGGAGAATCTGCACGTTACTCCGATTTTACATTTGGGGGAAAAGGGACGATCTTAAATGTAATATGCAGTGGAACTGCAACGTTTGCGACTGAATTAGAGTTGTTGCAAACAATATATTGAACCTTCGTATTTTTTCCTTATTTTCGTGCGCGATAAGAGGTGCGTATTAGGTTTCCGCAGTGCCATCTGTGAAATAAACTAGGCACGTTGTGTGTAATATCAAACGTGGAATATCTGCAAAAAATTGCTCACTTGTGGGCCTTATAACCCCCGATCATACCGAGGTTTGAGTTGATAGATTATAAGTAGTGTGGCTGAGTCACCCCTCAAACTCGACCACACGTCCTCGGATTGACAAACGCACCACAATACTAGGACTACATGAACGAAAATTAAGCTCCAATTCTGTCATGTGTGACGCGACAACGGCGTCATCTATGTAAGCGATACATGCATAAGCGAGTAAAGGCTTCTTTCCTCTACACAACGATACTAAAGTAAGGCGTGTCGCGAGCATGGTTGCAATATTATAAACAGTAATAGTAAAACGTGTGCCTTCGTTGAATGCGCTTTTGGCAAGCGACCTAATAGGTTGAGCGAACTGAAAGAACGTTCTCGCCAAAAAAAATCCTGGCTATGTCCATGGAGAATCCCCCCAACCCACGGCTCCCTACCATAGAGATTCTCCAACCACGTACAACGAGGTCACGCAAAATGTTTACCTCAGTAGAAGAGCCTATCCGCTCCCGCACCAGGAACTGACCAAAGCGCAGACAATCACCCTCAGATTTTCGCAGACGGGGATATACCCCAACCCATTCTTATTACACTCGATCTATCCATACACATATGCCAGCAATACC
This sequence comes from Dermacentor albipictus, assembly GCF_038994185.2. NCBI lineage: Eukaryota > Metazoa > Arthropoda > Arachnida > Ixodida > Ixodidae > Dermacentor > Dermacentor albipictus. The sequence goes on along the minus strand of NC_091825.1, from coordinate 94,844,585 downwards.
TGCCCTCAGTGCGACGATTCAGCCAATTTGGAACACATGCACTAGCGGAGCCCCTCGTAACGAGGGACAGATCAAGCAGACCAGTCAAGATGGACTACCTCACTGCGAAGTCCCGACTACCGCGACCAAGTCTGGGCCGTCCAGAGAGCCTAGGATGCGGCGGCCAGGCATGGCCTGCCCGTCCCAACGTAGGACAATCCCGTATATCAATCCCGTATAATCACGCGACGATCCCGTATCTCAGGACTGTCAATAATGTTTCCCATTCATCCATCCATCCATGCCAGTGGCGCGATTGTCACCGGCAGTAAAGAAGACCACAAATTTTCGCGAGGCCAGCGTGAAGGGCTGCCACAGATTCCAAGTTACCGCGCGCTGTCGATCCCGCCGCCCGAATTTGGAGAGCCTGGAAAGTAAGCCTATGCCGAATGTGCAGCAAGAGGGCAGCGGGGCATTCTTCGTTTCGCGGGAGTCGTGGCGTCGCAAGGCTGTGTATAAATTTTCAGTTCTTCAGCGCTCGCGTGCGAGACAGACTTAATGGTACCGTTCCTGCTGTGCTTTCGAAAAACTGCCTTCTTGAAGTCTGCGCTGTATCGCTGGATAGGTATATTTTTGTTATCATCATCCTACTCGCCAGCATGACATGAACGCGCGATTTTTTTTTTTACACCGTAGATGGACTCCCGGCTACCTCAGAGACACACCTGCTCTTCCCGGCCCGCTACAACCTCCCAGCACTGGCAAGCCTGCTTGAATATGTGTACTCAAACGGGCTCCTAGATCGCCAATAGACTTCGGCCTCGCACGGCCTCTGCCCGAGCGCCGACCATCGCCTTTGGATGATGCTGGGCATCTGCTGCCTGAAACCTACTCCCCCTTTCCCCCTCTATCCTCTCATATTTCTTTCCCCGCCCCCATCCCCATTACGCTGCGCCGTGCTCCCATATGGGCTGCAGAACTGAGCGTATTTTCCCTCTCCCAAATCACGAAGAAGAAGAAGAAGAAGAAGAAGAAGCAACGCACGCTCTCGTGGCTCGAGACCCGCGGTGCCAGCCGGCGCGCGACAGCACTGAATCGGTCGTGATCTTTTCGAAGAACAAATCGGCAAGGTGAAGACAGGGCTCTCCTTCACGGAGAGGAAACTTGGAGAGCGATGACGGCTACGGCGGCAAAGAAGCCTGTGCTGGTTCAGCTCGACATGGAATCCACCGAGGGCGGCACCAGCCCATGGTTCAACAGGAAGGGCCGCTCGATCGTGGCCATGTTGACCTCGGAGCCTGTGAACGCCGACCTGTTCAGCGAGCTGGCGGCCGAAGGCAGCATGGGCGCACTCGTATCCTACCTGGACACGGCGCAGCCCGCCGTGGGCAAGGCCACCCTGCTTTTCTACATTCTCCTGGCCCTGGCGCTGGTCATGCTGTTCGTGCTGCTTCCGGTAGCCTTGTTGGCCTTGCGTCGCTACACTTCTACCGTGGGCATTTTACCGTGCCTGATCTGCGTGCTGCTGCTTGTTGGTTGCTCCGCGATCCAAATCTTTTGCCTCATGTGCATGATAAGCACCTGGTACGGCATGAACGACGGCTTGGGATCCAAGGCACCGGAAGCGTACGAGTGGACATTCGCGTTGCTGCGCAACTATACCCAGCTTACTGTGCAGATGCTCAAGGAGGCCAAGGACCCGGACAAGAACCTCGACAAGACCCTGACATCGACCACAAACAGCATCAAGTGGCTCCAGGGAAACGCCACAGCGTGGGAAGACAACTTCGCCGGGTATTCCGCGCTGAAGAGCACGGTCACTGGTCCGCTCGTCTTCCTCCAGATGGGTGCGCTTGGCCTTGCCGCGGCGACGGCGATCTCCTCTGCCCTGCTGGGATGCGCCGCCTGGAGCCGGCGTACGAAGAGCCTGAAGAAAGGCGACAAGGGCCCCATGTTCGTGGCGGCTGTCATCGTGGCCAGCGCAATTTTGCTGCTCGCACACCTCACCATCGCTCTACCGATGATAGCGCGCTGGTTGCCCGCTTGCGTGATGGCCGACACGTACCTGTGCGCACCGTACCGAGCCGGTTCGTTCATTGTCATCGACGACGGAGTCGCCCGTGTCTGGCCTCTCAGTAGCAGACCCGATCCGTTCTGCCGGCTGGTGCCTAGCCAAGTCACCACCAAATGCTCTACCAAGGGCAAGACGCCGATCAAGAGTCTGCCGGCATGTCCTGGCAAGGCCGGGAAGAAGACTCTGGACGCTCCCGAAGACACCATGGTGCTAGAGCAACTTCGGCAGCAGCCTCCACCACATCCGAAGCCCGCAGTTGCCTCTAAGGCTAAAGATAAGACCATCGGCGACTGCTTTTATCCTTACAAGATCATCGACACGGACATGACGGCAGTATGCCCGCTGTTCACGGACGACCTGGTTGCCCACTGGACTGCGATGGTAGTCTCCGCTATATTCGGCCTGCTTGGCGCAGTCGCGGCGATCGCGCTCGCCGTTATATATTTGGCCGTCGGCGAAAAGAAAAAGAAAGTTAAGTCTGTCAAGAAGGTTGTCAAAAAGAAGCGCATCAAGAGGAAAAAGGAAGAGTCCCCGCCACCTAGCCCGCCCCCGCCTCCTCCACCACCTCCGCCACCGCCTCCTCCGCCCGAGCCTGTACACATCAACGTGGAAGTTCCGGAACCAATCCCGGTGCCTGTGCCCGTGAGGCGCCGGCGGCGTCGCCGCAAGCCAGTAAGGCCCATCATCTTGATGCCGCCGCCACCATGCTCGCACCAGCCCCCACAGTTGCCACCTCCTCCGATGCCAACGCTTATCCCTGCACCGCCTTTCCTGCCGACGCCTATGATGGGGCCAATGCCGCAGTTCCCGGTGGCACCTGCAGCGCTCCCACCTCCGCCAACCGACCCGCCGCCAATCCCGCAGATGATGGCGAGCTGCTCTGGCGAAAATCAACAGTCGGCCGTCGCCTACACTAACGTCAACGTGTACGGTGGCGGTGCTGGAGGTGGCTTTAGTTCATGGCCGTACGCGCAGTCTGCTCTGCCTGCAGTCTGCCCAACCAGACCGGGATACGCGGGGGCGATCTCGCCAAAACCTGGCCGTACGACTTTGGTGCCACTGCAGGAATCACCGCATGTGGTGACGCAGACGTCGGTGACACGTCTAGCGGCTGCCAGATCACCGGTGGCCACGTCGGCAGTGCCTTCGCGACGTGTCCAGGGCGTCACAAGCGCGACGCAGCCAGTGGTCACGGAGCGCAAGACTTATGTAGTGCAGCAGCACCCCACGTGACTGTGCCGGGCCGCTTCGGGTCTGGAGAGTAATAGGAGAAAGCGTGGCCGGCGTGTTGCGGTTCTTGAAGGCGCGAAGTGATAACAGTGTATTAAACGTGGCGTCAATAGCAGATCACAGAGTACTCGTTTTTCTCATGACTGATTGCCACGATTAAAGGCACAAAACATCTTAACTATGAACAGACGGCGCAACGCGTTTTCTTTCATAGATTTCTGCGGAAGTGTTTAGAGAAGAGAATAAGCTCTGAGGTGTAGACATTTTTTTTTTGTGACCACCGAGCAGGTATGAAGAGTGTGAAAATACAAGTTAATCATGTGTGTAAGTGAATACTGATGTTCTCAGCGTAAAATTTATGATGTTAGAAGAATATATTTAGCTTTCTTCCGTGCAGCCTTGTCGCCAGCTGTAGTTGCGTTGTGCTATGTCCGAGGCCCATAGTCACCATTATCATGTGCGCCTGTTTTTTCTCGTTGACGCTGTTTCCCCGAGTATGACGACGAAGCACTAGTTTCACGCCAATAAACTTGTGAAAAAGGACTTCTATGCGGCGCGCTCAATGCCATCCTCGTCCGCGACATTATTGCCTGTTGCGGCCCCTAAAGTACTCTCGCGGCCTGTGTGTAGCGCAATATCATGCACCAACTGCCAAGCGCTGTTGTTGGTACCATAGTGCAGCTGACCGGCGTCCGGCTAACCAGGTGCACATCGCTGCAGTGATACGAGTTGGAATTCCAGTGGTTGCGGTATAGTATGGTTTGGTCTGCTTTTCATTCACTGATGGCACATGCCCACTCTGGGGAATGGCCAAGAGTCGGCTGATACTGATAGAAAAAGAAAGCCGAGTTATCAGTCATTACACTGCAAGTCGGACTCGCGTGAGTCCGAGAGTTTGAGTGGGTCCGTGACTCTATTAGTCTGAGTACATAAGCATCCATGATTCCATGCATCTGTCTGAGCCCGTGATCCTGTGATTCGACTCATCCCGAATCAGTATCAATCCAGGAGCCCGCTGGTACGATGAGGTCAAGCTTAGTCCTACTTTCCCAACTCTGGCTTCGACGGAGTCCGAGTGAGCCAAGTGGGATTCAATTCTGCTGAATCTGAGTGAGTCCGAAGCTAAAGGTACATGCTGTGAGAGAGTCTTAACGAGTTTTGTTTATCTTCTCGACCTATGCTTATGAAAAGAACGAATTTTCAGGCAATAAAAAGGCTGCTTTAGGCGCGTATAATAGGCACTAAAAGGTGCCGTTTAAGCACACACAGGCAGCTGCAGGCGGACATAGGCACTTATTTATATTGCTTGCCGAGAAGTTTTTGCACTATTAGCAGGTTTCTTAAGCATCTTATTTTAGCAAACAATGAAAATACTGCGTAAGTGTGACGCCTTAAAGCATTGCTGCACGGTGTCTGCCTTGACACCACAAGAACCCTTATGAAAGCATTGGCAAACGCGCACCTTCTCGAGATTTTCTGGCCTAATTTAGTTCCTTATGTCGATCAGTGTTAAACTACAAAACCCTAAAGAATCGTGCCATAGACCGGGGTGGGTTATTTTTCGGAGATTGTGCATCTCTGGGGATTTTACGGTATACACAAGCGCTCAACGTCCACAGGTGCCCGCCGCGTGTACCCGTACAACCGAACATTCAGCGCTTTCACATCCTTCTGGATCACATTATGTTGGGTTTTGAGAACTTGACACTTTTTTTAGCGTGGAGTATCGGATGTTACAACTTACTTTCCGCAAATTCTTTTGGCAACCGTTCTTTTAGGCATGTCGGCGAGCTCCTCTCAACTGCCATGGTGAGACTGAAGTCCGTGCCATAGTTTCACCAGAATCTTCGAGATTCTCAATCGTATCAATAAAAAATTCAGGAGGAGCCATTCCACTCTGTGAAGGTGGATGACCAGCGAAGCTGTATCACATCACACAGGGTTAGACAAAGTTAAATGTATTTATTTGTTACATTTGGTAATGGCAGTGACGATAGTTTTTTTATTACTGTGATATACACTGATTGGTTCGGTTACAACCTTAGACAGAATTTCGGTCAAATTAAAATGTATACATCACTACTGCTGAGTATTTGAGTGACTTGGATTGGTGTGCCACTCTAAACCAAACTTTTCTAGCACAAATTCAGTGAAGAATTGGTTGTTTGGTTTTGAAATGTCCACATTGAAGTATTCAACGATGATCATAGGTGTAGTGGCCTTACAGCTAACCCATGCAGAGTCACTCGCATTGTCCTCTTGAGAGTCAAGAGGAGAAATGTGCACACATTGTGTCCTTTGCGTATGGGACAACCACTCGTGCTCGTGGGTTCGTTAGCTGTTCGCAAACGACTTGAACCTTACGGGCCTATGAGCCATTGCTACCGCGGATATGAGCCATTGATGATCACAGATTTTGACATGCCGGTCTCTATGTTGTATGCGTAAATAGAAAGAATGTAAGCACTGTTCGTATCACTTTGCCGAGTGCTTTTAGCCTCTGCCTTACGGGACTATGAGCCATTGCATTCTTTTGCTTGCTTAGTGGGGTGTGAGTCATTCCTGATGATGATATTGTTTGCTCGCGCACATGAAGATATCACGGAACCCTACCCATAAACAGAGAGAATAAATGTGTTTATTGGGTGAATGCAGCTTTGGAGAGGCTTCACTGTATAATGTGAAGTGGACATCGAGATACTCCAAGCGTCCCTTACCATGAAGTAATCATGAAACATTGGCGCAAACCGTGGAGAAAGCCTGTACACTTTAACTACGCCACTTGTTTTCAACGCACAAAGAGTCGACTATTGCAGCGACTTCTCACTTGATATCCGCACGGCTGAAGGAGCACGGCCCCTTTGTCCGCGGAGTAGAATTGACATTAACGGGTCAATTGCCGGAGTAGCACACTTTGGAGCGTCTTTGTTTTTGGAGTTTTTCGCGCACGTACTTCATGTAGCGGTGAAAAAGGGTTAGTGAGAGAGAGAGTGAGACAAAATAAAGGGGAAAGGCAGGGAGGTTAACCAGATGGGTACATCCGGTTTGCTACGCTACGCTGGGGAGAGAGGGAAAGGAGAGCTAAAGTGATAGCAAAGTATCGGTAAAGAATGAAAGGAGCATAGAAATACAATCACAGTTAAATACTGTGACCGTATACCGTCACCATACAGCACAGTAGCACTTGCAGCACTATAAACATCTGTTCAGGCTACAGCCGCTTGTTCAATTCTGTTGCCCTTATATAGTGCAACAGTGCCCTCGTCGCCCCCCGCTGCGATCGTTTGTGATTTCGGCATTCTAAAACAAGTTCCTCTGTTAGAGATCTTTGATCGAATCGCGCTATCGCGATTTCGAGCGATCGTCTCTGTAAATTGTAGCGATGACAGTCAAAGAGAAGGTGTTGAAGAGTCTCCTCGCTACCACAGTCATCACACGAGGCGTCGTCAGCCCATCCGTTTCGGAATGCAAAGGACTTAGTGAAGGGCACCCCTAGCCATATTCGACAAGGCATGGTAGCTTCGCGACGGCAGAGGCCAGCTGGAAGGCATAGGCGTAGAGAGGAGTCTAGGTTGTGCAGCCGGCTGTTTTGAAAACTTCCTGCGTTCCACAAGGAGAACGTGAATATCACGGGTGAGAATTCGAAGTTTTTTAGCGGCATCGGTCCTTGATAATGGTATCGGCTCCTTTTCGTCACCTTGAAGCGCCAACCGAGCAGCGTTATCGGCGTTTCCGTTTACTATGACACCGCAGTGACTTGGAAGCCACTGAAATGTCACGTGGTGGCCTTTCTCAGTCAAGGTATGGATGAGTTCTCTAATCTCGAATACCAGTTGTTTGTGTGGTCCACGCCGCAGGGCTGATAGGAAAGACTGTAGTGCTGCCTTTGAGTCACTATTTTTTAAGGGTTATCGAGGGGAAACAAAGTAAATAATTGAGCGAGAAAGCAACTACAGTTACTTCACAATGTGGGACAAGAAATGCTGAGGTGCAAAAACGTTTCCTCTAGATGTAGCTGGTTTAAAGGTTGAGTACGGGCGCGAGTGTTGATAGCTGTTGTAGCCTGAAATGCCCGAAATAGCAAAACCTAAACAGAGCAGAGAAAACGGCGTTTCTACAAGTCCTTAAACCTGAGCAAAATTCATTTTATGCCCTTAAGACCAGATTAGACGCGAGCGCTGAGAAAGACACTTATCGGCACAATTAATCAGTGCTCAAACTGCTTAGAATGAATTCGAAATTATATATTGTCACGCGCTTGATGGACACAACACATGATGGACACAGTTTTATCTGGGCTCAAGTGGCACTCGTGTTTAGTCTATACTTAGACGATGTAGCTGTTTTTTCCACCACATTTGAGCAACACAAGGAGCGGCTTGATGCGGTTCTTCAGGCTATCCGCACCGCCGGTCTCTCTCTGAAGCCCCCAAAAAATGTCCCTTTGGATACGAGAAGCTTAAATTTCTTGGTCATACTATCGGCAGTACCGGTCTTCGCCCTGACCCCAACAAAGTCATGGCAGTTGCTTTGTTCCCGACATCGAAAACAAAGCACCATGTGCGCCGACTTTTAGGGCTTTGTGCGTATTACCGCCATTTCGTGCCCAATTTTTCTGAGATTGCCGAACCTTTGCAACGACTGATCAAGAACGACGTCACATTTGTTTGGGGTCCAGCACAATCCGATGCTTTCCACAACCTTCAGCGACCTCTACAGGCACCACCGACCCTTGGTCACATTGACACAGAGGCCGACACAGAGGTGAATACTGATGCTAGTAACGTTGGTCTCGGAGCGACACCGGTAGAATTTCAAGCTGGTGGGGAACGCGTTATTGCCTATGCCAACCACACGTACTGTGCTGCTGCAAAAGCTTCTCAGCAACTGAAGAAGAATGTCTGGTGGTCGTGTGGGCTATCCAGAAGTTCCGGCCATATCTGTAGGGACACCCCTTCCGCGTCGTCAGCAACCACCACTCTCTCTGCTGGCTGGCGAATCTCAAGGATCCTTCAGGCCGTCTCGCAAGATAGAGCCCTCGGTTGGAGGAATTCGACGTTACAATCGTCGATAAGTCTTGTCAGAAACACACCGACGGCGACTGTCTCTCCTACGCCCCCGTCGAACCTACACCACTATATATAGACGACGACTATGGTTTTCTTTGTACTCTTCCGTCTTTAAACCTAGCTCAACAGCAACACCAAGATTCCGAGCTGCAACCCTTGATTGAATACCTTGAACGATGACGCCAACAACCCCCGCGGCGGTTCGCGCGTCACTTGTCCTCTTTCTGCCTACGCAGCGGCATCTTGTACAAGCGCAACTTTCATCCTACGGAAACCGTTTTCCTACTCGCTGTTCCCGCTTCTCTCCGCAACGACATTTTACGGGCATGCCACGACGAACTAACGTCCGGGCACCTTGTTTTCAAGCGTACTCTGGCAAGGATCAAGCAGAAACACTACTGGCGAAAACTAACAAAAACAGTGAAGTAGTACGGCCGAAGTTGTCGAGATTGCAAACGTCGCGAAACCTACCGTGGTTGCTCAGTGGCTATGGTGTTGGGCTGCTGAGCACGAGATCGCGGGATCGAATCCCAGCCACGGCGGCCGCATTTCGTTGGGGGCGAAATGCCAAAACACCCGCGTACTTAGATCTAGGTGCACGTTAAAGAATTCCATGTGGTCGAAATTTCCGGAGTCCTCCACTACGGCGTGCCTCATAATCAGAAAGTGGTTTTGGCACGTAAAATCCCGTAATTTTTTTAACGTCGCGAAGTTCCACCGGTGACACCAACCGGCCTGCTTCAGCCTGTACAACCTCCTTGATTACTTTTTAAGCAAGTCGGGGTGAATTTACTCGGTCCATTTCCCAAGCCTTCGGCTGATACCGCTTGGTTGTTGTCGCTACGGATTACCTCCCTCGATACTGCGAAATCCAAGCCGTTCAGCCAGCTACTGCTTCAGATGTAGCCAACTTCTTTATCAAAAATTTCGTCCTTCGACATGGTGCTCCCAAAGTCGTCATCACAGACCACGGTACAGCCTCCGCCTTCCCCGCATGTTTTTCTTTTTTTTTTTTACATGCGAGGGTAAATGCCTCAGGGCATACAGGGGTATGATATGGGGGTGAATAAGGATTATTAAATGAAGGAAAACAGCTTTGCTGACCTAATGAAGTCCAGGAGGGATCGACAATGCGGTCCCTGCGTCCAAGCCGTGTAATCTCTCGGATTATGCGGCGAGAGTCCCGCTGCTGCGAGGTGCCGGAGCCTCGTCGGTTTCAGTGCAGGGCAAACCCACAGAGGGTGGTAGATGTCGGCTTCAGCATTTCGCGACTGGCAGAGTGCGCACTCAGGACGAGGATAAAACGGGCGAAAGTGCGGACACTTCCTAGTCACGGCAGGAGTGAGAGAAACCCCGACCCGGATCCTCCGAAGCGCAACTTCGTCTGCACGGGTGAGACCGCGGGGGAGCTACACGGAGGTATGAGAGCACGTGTGCGGCGCCGGAAGTGCTCCTTTCTTGTTAAAAGGAGGGTGGCATCATCTAGGTGGAAGAGTTGAGGCAGTGACGATGGAGAGGTCGCTAGACGGGTCGTAGAATGCGCACGGCTTTGGAAGCCTAGAAGGTCACGAGGCATCCACTCGACAGGTATTGACTGCGGGATGCGTGCCGCCAGAAGAAAGATCTGTTCTCTGCATAGTTGGTGCGACATATTCTGCAGCTGAGGAGAACAACGCACCGTACGGCAACTGCGTATCTACCGCAGACCAACACGTTAACGCATACGCGGCGGTGGTTGTCGGGGCATCGACGGGTGCAACGAAGACCGCGCGGCGAGCGTCCGGACTCGAGAAGCACACCGGGCGGAGGAGGTGGCCATCGCCTTGGCCATCTCCGACCCCGGATGCACTACAGTGTTGTGGGACTCTAGAACGGCAGTAAAGAACTACGCCAAGCGTAGGGTATGTAGTCAGGCCGCGCGCATACTGTGCAAGGCCGAAGACATCGGACGTAAAAGTGCTGTGGTGATCAAGTGGTTTCCGGCCCACATGGGCAGCGACGTGTCGGAACGCGGGAACGTGAACCACAACGAGACGGCCAACTCGGCCGCGTGAGGACTAACCAACGGCGCAGCTGCAAGCACGGCCGCCTCGGACTGTTGGTCGCGGTGAAGTGCCAAGGACAAATGACCACCTTAAACGAAATAGTGAAGTGGTGCAAACTGAACAGACAGACTATGCCGCCACCTCACCCCGGGCTTACCCGGAAGGAGGCAGTGTTATACAGACAGTTACAGACGGGGTCCCTGCTCACCCCGGTGCTAGCTATAGGCAGGAGTGTCCGAGCGTGTACGCGAGTGACGTGTGTAGACTATGCGCGAAGGAAAGAGCCACCTCGTCTCACATCCTTTGGGACTGTAGCGTAAATCCGCGAGAAGCCAGTGAGAAGACGACGATCCCGGCGTAGCTAGAGGCTGCAACAAGGAGCTATCATCAAGAGACACAACTCAAGGCCGTCCAGCAGGTCTCCGCAGCTCTAGAGAGGCAGCGACCGCGCGAAACCGAGGAGAAGGCGGGCAGCACCCCCAGGAAGGAGGCAGCAGCCCTCCCGGACCCGCGGAATCAGCGAGGGACTAAGACCTCGAGGAGCGCAACGCACGAGACAGACGTAGTGGCCGTGTCGTGGTAAAAGCTTGTCCTCCCTGCGTGGAGGGAGCCTAACCGCTTCTGCAGGCATTTTCAATAAAGTTGTTCTCTCTCTCTCTCCCGGGTTTCCTCATTTTCGTCTAGTCTACGGACGTGACGTCACCACTATGCTCGACGTGATGCTCCTACCAACTTCGTCTGATGCGACCTCATCAGATACATACACTTTTGTTCAGCGTGCCGAAGAAGCACGACACCGTGCACGGCGACGAATCCTACCTCTGCAAAGTAAAGATTCTCGTCGATACAACATACGTCACAGAGACCTAACATACCACCCGGGAGATCTCGTGTGGGTTTGGACCCCCATACGTTAACGAGGCCACTCAAAAAAATTATTGCGCCGTTACTTTGGACCCTGTATAGTTTTGCATCGCTTAAGCCCTGTCAACTACGACGTTGTCCCAGGCGAAACATCGCACCACTCTCGTAGGCCCCGTTCCTCTGACATGGTTCACGTCACCAGGATGAAGCCCTACCACTCGCGCTGACTCATTTCTCATTTGTTTTATTTTCTCCTTGTTGTATTTAACTCGTTCCCAACTTTCTTTGGCTTCACTTTCGTGCAGTCGCATCGAGGTAGTCTCTTAACTTTACTTGGGCGGGAAGGGGGGGTGGGGAGGAAGAATTCTACGCGCTAGTGAAAAAGCGTTAATAGCGTTGGAAGCGCTGGAAGAAGAGTGTGTGGTAGCTGCTGCAGAAACGAACAGCAAGCGACCGTTGACTTGGAACTGACAGCTTGCCTTTTCCTCTCGCGACAATATCAAATAAGAGCGATACGTAAGAAAAAAAAATGTATAAGGGCCGGCAATTAAATATTCGAAGTTCCGAATATATCGAATATTACACACTAACTATTCGTATTCTTATTCGAAAATCAACTATTCGATATTTTCGGCTACCGGAGCTATGATATTCGAGAATTCGAATATTTGGTTGGATACGAATATTCGAATCAAATCGAATATATTGTTGGCTGTGCAGGAGCAAGCACAGTTCTTAGCATTTGTTTCTATCTAATCTAAGAATATTGTGGCGAATTTATGAATTTTGCGTTGATTTCATGCTGCTAGCGAAATTTCGCCTCTAAAGTATACTTAGCCATTAAACGTCCCAACACTGCGGAAAAGTCAGCCTCTCAGTAACAAGGGGCACGGGTTTGCGGGCAGCGAGGGTGCACATTTTATTTATTTATTTATTTGTTTATTTATTTATTTATTTATTTTGCAGCGTCACGCCGAATTTTGAGCTTATTGCTCGACAGCAAACGCGACGATTGACGATTTGATGAGGACAGCTAGTGAGAATAGCTAAATTTTCCAAAATGAGCCAAAAACACAATGCAAATACGCAGTCTAGTTTTTTTAATATTTGCGATGTAATTGCATTGTTCCAAAATAACAAATTAACCGAACTTGCTAGCAAATACATGTGCACATCATTACACAATATTCGATTCGATATTCGAGGCAGTACTCGCATAGATTCGTACTCGACAATTCTGATGTGCGCCCGCCCCTGATAACAATGAAACAACTGATGCAACAGGTTTGTATACAATGCTGCCTAGTGCATCGCGAAAATGTTGATAACCACCAACAGATGCTATGTCAGCAGGCAAGTGATTCGACTTAATTAATGTGCCCAGATAAAAAAGACTAAGGAAGTTTGGAATGCGAAAGTGGTTTCTCTGCTACCCGCTGATAACAAAGAGTGGCCGCAATTGAGAATTTGTAGAGAATGGGGGCCGCATTAACGGTAACGTATACTGAAAGCGTAAGATGGGCTTGGCAACCTTACACGATTTGTAGAAAACTACGTGTAGAAGCCTGCGACAACCTTACACGCATATATTACGAACCGCACTGGAAGTTTGCCCACTTCCCTTAAGGAACTCAATGTACCACAAAGTTGAAACTTTAAAAAATGGGGAGCATTTTACGCGTGATGCATCCGCGAATTATCAAGATTGTCTGTTTAATGCCACCACTGCCACCACCACCACCACCACCACCACCACCACCACCACCACCACCACCACCACCACCACCACCACCACCACCATCATCATCATCATCATCATCATCATATCCATCAACATCATCATCATCATCGTCGTCGTCGTCATCCTGTTTTATGACCATTACAAATGTCGAAGGCCGCTCCCTGCGATCTCCAATTACCTCTGTCTTGCACCAACTGATTCCAACTTGCACCTGTGAATTTCCTAATTTCCTCACTCCACCTCGTTTTCTGCCGCCCTCGACTGCGCTTCCCTTCTCTTGGCATCCATCCTGTCCGCTTAATGGTCCAACGGTTATCTAACGCAGGCATTACATGGCCTGCGCAGTTTCATTTTCTTCTTACTGTAATTTAGAATATCGACTACTCCCGTTTGCTCTCTGGTCCAAACCGCTCTCTTCCTGTCTCTTAACGTTACACCACATATTCGTCGTTCCATCACTCTTTGCGCGGTCCCTAACTTGTTCTCGAGCATCTTTGTCAACCTCCAAGTTTCTGCCCCATATGTCATCACCGGTAAAATGCGCTGATTGTACACCTCTCTTTTCAATGATAGTGGTAAGCTTCCAGTCGGGATCTGACAATGTCTGCCGAATGCACTCCAACCCACTTTTATTCTTCTGGAAGTTTCCTTCTCAGGAATTCATGATCAGCATCCCCTGTGAATAATTGACCTTGATAAACCTATTCCTTCGCAGACTCTAAAGGCTGATTGGCGATGCTGCACACTTGTTCCCTTACCATGGCTAGCCTTTACAAGAAAAATATTAAGTAAATGTTCGGAAGCGTCACACAGCCGTTAGCCAATGTTTCTCAGTGTCCCGGGAGAATCTACAAGTTACACCGATTTTACATTCGGGGGAAAGGGGACGATCTTAAATGTAATATGCGGCGGAAATGCAACGATTGCGACTGAATTAGACTTGTTGCAAATAATATATTGAACCTTCATATTTTTTAATTATTTTCGTGCCCGATAAGAGGTGCGTATTAGGTTTCCGCAGTGCCATCTGTGAAATAAACAAGGCACATTGTGTGGAATATCAAACCTGGAATATCTGCAAAACAAAATTGCACACTTGTGGGCCTTATAACCCCCAATCAGCCCAGGTTTGAGTTGATAGATTATAAGTACCATGGCTGAGTCAAATGGGACCCCACGTCCTCGGATCGATAAACGAACTACCGAGCTAGGCCTATACCTGAACGGAAATTAAGCTCCGATTCCGTCATGTGTGGCGCGAAAACGGCGTTATCTACGTAAGCGATACATGCATGATCGAGTAATTGCTTATTTCCTCTACACAACAATACTAAAGTAAGGCGCATGGCTAGTATGGTTGCAATAATATAAACAGTAATAGTAAAACGTGTGGTTTTGTTGTATGCTCTTTTGGCAAGCGACCGAATCGGTTGAGCGAACTGAAAGAACGTTCTCGCCAAAAAAATCCTGGCTATGCCCATGAAGAATCCCCCCAGCCCACGACTCCCTACCATAGAGATTCTCCAACAACGTACAACGAGGTCACGCAACATCTTTACCTTAGTAGAAGAGTCTATCCGCTCCCACACCAGGAACTGACCAAAGCGCAGGCAATCACCCTCAGACTTTTGCAGACGGGGATATACCCCAACCCATTTTTATTACACTCGATTTATCCATACACATATGCTAGGAATACCTGCCCTCAGTGCGACGATTCAGCCAACTTGGAACACATGCTCTGGTGGAGCCCCTCGTTACGAGGGACAGATCAAGACGACCAGTCAAGATGGAATACCTCACTGCGAAGCCCCGACTACCGGGACCAAGTATGGGCCGTCCAGAGAGCTTAGGATGCGGCGGCCAGGCATGGCCTGCTCATTCCAACATGGGAGCGGCCGGCTACACGACAATCCCGTATCTCACGACTGTCAATAAAGTTTTGCAATCCATCCATCCATCCATCCATCCATGCCAGTGGCGCGATTGCCACCGGCAGTAAAGAAGGTCACAAATTTTCGCGTGGCCAGCGTGAAGGGCTGCCACAGATTCGAAGTCACCGCGCGCTGTCGGTCCCGCTGCCCGAATTTGGAGAGCCATGGAAAGTCAGTCAGTCAGTCAGGAACTTTCTTGAGGTCCTGAGGGGGTTTCAGCCATTGGAGATCGCACGCGGGGAGCTCCTTGGGCCGAAACCGTAGGCGACGCCCAAGTCGGGACGGGAACAAGGTGACGCTCCGCCAGTTCTTGGGCCCTCTGGACGGCCTTGAGTTGGAGTTTGAGGTCCGGGATTTTGAGGGCTTCTTCCCATTCAGGCTCACTGGAGACAGGGCCCTCTCCTAACGCAGTACATTGCCAAAGCACGTGCGAGAGTGAGCAATAGAGTTCTGGGAAGTCTGGGCAATTTGCCGGGATTTCTGAATTGTAGTAACATAATAGGCCTCGTGACGGATACGAGTCCGTTTGTAGCATTCGAAACGCGGCCGCCTGCGCGCGCTCGAGTTTGGCGTGCGGGAGTGGGTATTTCATTCTGCTTTACGATAGTGTGAGGTGATTTCTTGGTAAGTGAGTAGCGGGTCATTAAACTGAATATCCAGCCCCTCGGAGGCCGTGGGACCGTCGCGGCGGGCAAGTTCTCGCGCACGGCCGTGGGCCGTTTCATTGAGGTTGGGTTTTTGCGGGTGAATGTCTTTCCCCATGTGAGCGGGGAACCAGGAGAGGCATCGTTTGAACTCTTTTGAGCTTGCTAGTACTATATGCGCTACCTCTTTCGATACGTTGCCACTTTCGTAAGCCCGAATTGCAGCATGCGAATCCGTCAGGACATGGGTAAATGTGGGTTCTGCCATGGCGATGGCTACGGCTATCTGTTCTGCTTTAGCGCTTGTGGTCGATTTAACCGATGCCGATGATCGTAACGTTCCGTTGCCGTCCGCAACTGCTATCGCGAAAGTTGATGTATTGCCGTACTGGGCCGCGTCCACAAATGCGGTGGCTTCACGTTCCGCGTCGGTGTGGTCGAGAATCGCGTGGGCGCGGGCCTGGCGCCTATGCAAAATGTGCACCAAGAGGGCAGTCGTGGAGTCGCAAGGCTGTGTATAATTTTGGCGGTCTTCAGCGATCGCTTGCGAGACAGATTTAATGGTACCGTTCCTGCTGTGCTTTCGAAAAACTGCGTCCTTGAAGTCTGCGCTGTATCGCTGGTCAGGTATTTTTGTTGTTGTTGTTATCATCATCGCGTTAGTCCTACTCGCCAGCACGACAGAACGTGCGATTTTTTTTTTACACCATAGAAGAAGCAACGCGCGCTCTCGTGGCCCGAGACCCGTGGTGCCAGCCGGCACGCGACAGCATTGAACCGGCCGTGATCCTTGTTAAGAACAAACCGGCAAGGTGAAGACAGGCCTCTCCTTGACGGAGAGGAAACTTGGAGAGCGATGACGACCACGGCAGCAAAGAAGCCTGTGCTGGTTCAGCTCGACATGGAATCTACCGAGGGCGGCACCAGCCCATGGTTCAACAGTAAGGGCCGCTCGATCGTGGCCATGTTGACCACGGAGCCTGTAAACGCCGACCTGTTCAGCCAGCTGGCGGCCGAAGGCAGCATGGGCGCACTCGTATCCTACCTGGACACGGAGCAGCCCGCCGTCGGCAAGGCCACCCTGCTTTTCTACATTCTCCTGGCCCTGGCGCTGGTCATGCTGTTTGTGGTGCTTCCGGTAGCCTTGTTGGCCTTGCGTCGCTACATTTCTAGCGTGGGCCTTTTCCCGTGCCTGATCTGCGTGCTGCTGCTTGTTGGTTGCACCGCGATCCAAATCTTTTGCCTCATGTGCATGATAAGCACCTGGTACGGCATGAAGGACGGCTTGGGATCCAAGGCACCGGAAGCGTACGAGTGGACATTCGAGTTGCTGCGCAACTATACCCAGCTTACTGTGCAGATGCTCAAGGAGGCCAAGGACCCGGACAAGAACCTCGACAAGACCCTGACGTCGACAACAAACAGCATCAAGTGGCTCCAGGGAAACGCAACGGCGTGGGAAGACAACTTCGCCGGGTACTCCGCGCTAAAGAGCATGGTCACTGGTCCGCTCGTCTTCCTCCAGATGGGTGCGCTTGGCCTTGCCGCGGCGACGGCGATCTCCTCTGCGCTGCTGGGATGCGCCGCCTGGAGCCGGCGTACGAAGAGCCTGGAGAAAGGCGACAAGGGCCCCATGTTCGTGGCGGCTGTCATCGTGGCCAGCGCAGTTTTGATGCTCGCACACCTCAGCATCGCTCTACCCATGATAGCGCGCTGGCTGCCCGCTTGCGTGTTGGCCGACACGTACCTGTGCGCACCGTACCGAGCCGGTTCATTCGTTGTCATCGACGACGGAGTCGCCCGTGTCTGGCCTCTCAGTAGCAGACCCGATCCGTTCTGTCGGCTGGTGCCTAGCCAAGTCACCACCAAGTGCTCCACCAAGGGCAAGACGCCGATAAAAAGTCTGCCGGCATGTCCTAGCAAGGCCGGGAAGAAGACTCTTGACGTTCCCGAGGACATCGTGGTGCTAGAGCAAGTTAGGCAGCAGCCTCCAGCACAACCGAAGCCCGCAGTTGCCTCTAAGGCTAAAGATAAGACCATCGGCGACTGCTTTTATCCTTACAAGATCGTCGACACGGACATGACGGCAGTATGCCCGCTGTTCACGGACGACCTGGTAGCCCACTGGACTGCGATGGTAGTGTCCGCTATATTCGGCCTGCTCGGCGCAGTCGCGGCGATCGCGCTCGCCGTTATATATTTGGTCGTCGGCGAAAAGAAGAAGAAAGTTAAGTCTGTCAAGAAGGTTGTCAAAAAGAAACGCATAAAAAGGAAAAAGAAAGAGTCCCCGCCACCTAGTCCGCCCGAGCCTCCTCCACCAGCTCCTCCACCGCCTCCTCCGCCCGAGCCTGTGCACATCAACGTGGAAGTTCCGGAACCAATCCCGGTGCCTGTGCCCGTGAGGCACCGGCGGCGTCGCCGCAAGCCAGTAATGCCCGTCATCGTGATGCCGCCGCCAACATTCTTGCACCCGCCTCCACAGTTGCCACCTCCTCCGATGCCAATGCTTATGCCGGCGCCGCTATTCCTGCCTCCACCTATGATGGGCCCGATGCCGCCGTTCCCGATGGCACCTGCAGCGCTCCCGCCTCCACCAACCGACCCGCCGCCGATACCGCAGATGATGACGAGCTGCTCTGGCGAAAATCAACAGTCCGCCGTCGCCTACACTAACGTGAACGTGTACGGTGGCGGTGCTGGAGGTGGCTTTGGTTCATGGCCGTACGCGCAGACTGCTGTACCTACAGTCTCCCCAACCAGAGCGCGATACGCGGGGGCGATCTCGCCACAACCTGGCCGCACGACTTTGGTGCCGCTGCAGGAATCATCGCATGTGGTGACGCAGACGTCGGTGACTCGTGTAGCGGCTGGCAAATCACCGGTGGCCATGTCGGCAGTGCCTTCGCGACGTGTCCAGCGCGTCACAAGCGCGACGCTGCCAGTGGTCACGGAGCGCAAGACTATTGTAGTGCAGCAGCACCCCACGTGACTGTGCCGGGCCGCTTCGGGTCCGGAGAGTAATTGGAGAAAGAGTGGCCGGCGTGTTGCGGTTCTTGTAGGCGCGAAGTGACAACAGAGTATTAAACGTGGCGTCAGTAGCAGATCACAGAGCACTAGTTTTCCTCATGAGTGATTGCCACGGTTAAAGGGACGAGACATGTTAACTATGAGCAGACGTCTCAACGCGTTTCCTTTGATAGATTTCTGCGGAAGTCTTTAGAGAAGAGAATAAGCTCGGAAGCGTAGACATTATTTTTTTGTGACCACCGAGCAGGTATGCGTCTACAATGAACAAGCGAGTGTGAAAATACAAGTTTATCACGCGCGTAAGTGAATACTGATCTTCTCAGCGTAAAATTTATGATGTTAAAAGATTATATTTAGCTTTATTCCGTGCACTCTTGTCGCCAGCTGTAGTTGCATGGTGCCATGTCTGAGGGTCATAGTCACCATTATCATGTGCGCCTGTTTTTTCTCGTTGACGCTGTTTCCCCGAGTATGACGACGAAGCATTAGTTGCACGTCAATAAACTTGTGAAAAACGACTTCTATGCGGTGCGCACAATGCCATCGCCGTTCGCCACATTATTGCCTGTTGTGGCCCCTAAAGTACTCTTGCGGCCTGTGTGTAACGCAATACCATGCACCAACTGCCAAGCGCTGTTGTTGGGCCATAGTGCAGCTGAGCGGCGTCCGGCTAACCAGGTGCACATCGCTGCAGTGATACGAGTTTGAATCCCAGTGGTGGCGGTATGGTTTGGTCTGCTTTCCATTCACTGATGGCACATGTCCACTGTGGGGAATGGCCAAGAGTCGGGTGATACTGATAGAAAAAGAAAGTCGAGTTATCAGTCATTACACTGCAAGTCCTACTCGCGTGAGTCCGAGAGTCCGAAAGTCCGTGACTCTATTAGTCTGAGTACGTAAGCATCCATGATTCCATGAATCTGTCTGAGCCTGTGATCCTATGAATCCGACTCATCCCGAATCAGTATGAATCCGGGAGCCCGCTAGTACGATGAAGTCAAGCTTAGTCCTGCTTTCCCAACTCTGGCTTCGACGGACTCCGAGTGAGCCAAGTGGGATTCAATTCTGCTGAATCTGAGTGAGTCCGAAGCTAAAAGTACATGCCGTGAGCGAATCTTAACGAGTTTTGTTAATCTTCTCGACCTATGTTTATAGATCGACCGAATTTTCAGGCAATAATAAGGCTGCTTTAGGCGCTTATATAGGCACTAAAAGTTGCGGTTTAAGCACACATAGGCACATACAGGCAGATAGAGGCACTAATGTATATTGTTTCCCGAGAAATTTTCGCACTGTATAGCACGTTTCTTAAGCATCTTTTTTAGCATACAATGAAAATACTGCGTAAGTGTCAGGCCTTGCAGCATTCCTGCACGGTGTCCGCCTTAACACAACAAGAACCCTTATGAGAGCATTGTCGAACGCGCACCTTTTTGAGGTTTTCTGGCCTAATTTAGTTCTTTAGTTCACCTTCTCGAGGTTTTCTGGCACTGTTCGTATCACTTTGCCGAGTGTTTGTAGCCTCTGCCTTACGGGACAATAAGCCATTGCATTCTTTTGCTTGCTTAGGGTGGTATGAGTCATTCCTGATGATGATGGTGCTTGCTCGCACACATGAAGATATCACGGAACCCTAGCCATAAACAGAGAGAACAAAGATATTTATTAGGTGAATGCAGCTTTGGAGAGGCTGCGCTGTAAAATGTGAAGTGGACATCGAGATACGCCAAGCGTCCCTGACCATGAAGTAATCATGAAATATTGGCGACAACCGTGAAGAAAGTCTTTACACTTTAACTACGCCACTTGTTTTCAACGCACAAAGAATCGAATATTGCAGCGACTTTTCACTTGATGTCCGCACGGCTGAAAGAGCACAGCCCCTTTGTCCGCGGAGTAGAATTGACATGAACGGGTCAATTGCCAGAGTAGCACACTTTGGAGCGTCTTTGTTTTCGGAGTTTTTCGCGCACGTACTTCATGTAGCGGTGAAGAAGGGTTAGAGAGAGAGAGAGAGACAAAATAAAGGGGAAATTCAGGGAGGTTAACCAGATGGGTACATTCGGTTTGCTACGCTACGCTGGGGAGAGAGGGAAAAGAGAGCTAAAGTGATACCAAAGTATCGGTAAAGAATGAAAGGAGCATAGACATACAATCACAGTTAAATACTGTGACCGTATACCGTCACCACACAGCACAGTAGCACTCGCAGCACTATAAACATCTGTTCAGGCTATAGCCACTTGTTCAATTCTGTTGCCCTTATATAGTGCAACAGTGCGCTCGTCGCCATCCGCTGCGATAGTTTGTGAATTCGGCATTCTAAAACAAGTTCCTCTGTTGGAGATCTTTGATCGAATCGCGCTGTCGTGATTTCGAGCGATCGTCTCTGTAAATTGTAGCGATGACAGTCACAGAAAAGGTGTTGAAGAGTCTCCTCGCTACCACAGCCATCACACGAGGCGTCGTCAGCCCATCCGTTTCGGAATGCAAAGGACTTAGTGAAGGCCACCCCTAGCCATATTCGATAAGGCGGTGTAGCTTCGCGACGGCAGAGGCCATCTGGAAGTCATAGGCGTAGAGAGGAGTCTAGGTTGTGCAGCCGGTTGTTTTGAAAACTTCCTGCGTTCCACAAGGAGAACGTGAATATCACGGGTGAGAATTCGAAGTTTTCTAGCGGCATCGGTCTTTGATAATGGTATCGGCTCCTTTGCGTCACCTTGAAGCGCCAACCGAGCAGCGTTATCGGCGTTTTCGTTTACTATGACACCGCAGTGACTTGGAAGCCACGGAAATGTCACGTGGTGTCCTTTCTCAGTCAAGGTATGGATTAGTTCTCTAATCTCGAATACCAGTTGTTTGTGTGGTCCACGTCGCAGGGCTGATAGGAAAGACTGTAGTGCTGCCTTTGATCACTATTTTTAAGGGTTATTGAGGGGAAACAAAGTAAATAATTGAGCGAGAAAGCAACTACAGTTACTTCACAATGTGGGACAAGAAATGCTGAGGTGCAAAAACGTTTCCTCTACATGTAGCTGGTTTAAAGGTTGAGTACGGGCGCGAGTGTTGATAGCTGTTGTAGCCTAAAATGCGCGAAATAGCAAAACCTAAACAGAGCAGAGAAAACGGCGTTTCTACAAGTCCTTAAAACTGGGCAAAATACATTTTATGCCTTTGAGATCAGATTACACGCGAGCGCTGAGAAAGACACTTATCGGCACAATTAATCAGTGCTCAAACTGCTTAAAATGAATTCGAAATTATATATTGTCACGCGCTTGATGGACACAACACATGATGGACACAGTTTTATCTGGCCTCAAGTGGCACTCGTGTTTAGTCTATACATAGACGGTGTAGCTGTTTTTTCCACCACGTTTGAGCAACACATGGGGCGGCTTGATGCGGTTCTTCATGTTATGCGCACCGCCGGTCTCTCTCTGAAGCCCCCAAAAAATGTCCCTTTAGATACGAGAAGCTTAAATTTCTTGGTCATACTATCGGCAGTACCGGTCTTGGCCCTGACCCCGACAAAGTCATGGCAGTTGCTTTGTTCCCGACATCGAAGACAAAGCACCATGTGCGCCAACTTTTAGGGCTTTGTGCGTTATTACCGCCGTTTCGTGCCCAATTTTTCTGAGATTGCCGAACCTTTGCAACGACTGATCAAGAACGACGTCACATTTGCTTGGGGTCCGGCACAATCCGATGCTTTCCACAACCTTCAGCAACCTCTACAGACACCACCGATCCTTGGTCACATTGACACAGAGGCCGACACAGAAGTGAATACTGATGCTAGTAACGTTGGTCTCGGAGCGACACCGGTAGAATTTCAAGCTGGTGTGGAACGCGTTATTGCCTATGCCAACCGCACGTACTCTGCTGCTGCAAAAGCTTCTCAGCAACTGAAGAAGAATGTCTGGCTGTCGTGTGGGCTATCCAGAAGTTCCGGCCATATCTGTACGGACACCCCTTCCGCGTCATCAGCAACCACCACTCTCTCTGCTGGCTGGCGAATCTCAAGGATCCTTCAGGCCGTCTCGCAAGATAGAGCCCTCGGTTGGAGGAATTCGACGTTACAATCGTCGATAAGTCTTGTCAGAAACACACCGACGGCGACTGTCTCTCCTACGCCCCCGTCGAACCTACACCACTATATATAGACGACGACTATGGTTTTATTTGTACTCTTCCGTCTTTAAACCTAGCTCAACAGCAACACCAAGATTCCTAGCTGCAACCCTTGATTGAATACCCTGAACGATGACGCCAACAACCCCCGCGGCGGTTCGGGCGTCACCTGTCCTCTTTCTGCCTACGCAGCGGCATCTTGTACAAGCGCAACTTTCGTCCTACGGAAACCGTTTTCCTACTCGTTGTTCCCGCTTCTCTCCGCTACGACATTTTACGTGCATGCCATGACGAACTACCGTCGAGGCACCTTGCTTTCATGCGTACTCTGGCAAGGATCAAGCAGAAGCACTACTGGCGAAAACAAACAAAAACAGTGAACCAGTACGGCAGAAGTTGTCGAGATTGCCAACGTCGCGAAACCCGCCGTGGTTGCTCAGTGGCGATGCTGTTGGCTGCTGAGCACGAGATCGCGGGATCGAATCCCAGCCACGGCGGCCGCATTTCGTTAGGGGCGAAATCCGAACACACCTGCGTACTTAGATTTAGGTGCACGTTAAAGAATTCTATGTGGTCGAAATTTCCGGAGTCCTCCACTACGGCGTGCCTCATAATCAGAAAGTCGTTTTGGCACGTAAGACCCCGTAATTTTTTTCCACCAGTGCCACCAGTGACGCCAACCGGCCTGCTTCAGCCTGTACGACCTCCTTGATTACTTTTTAAGCAAGTCGGGGTGAATTTACTCGGTCCATTTCCCAAGTCTTCGGCTGATACCGCTTGGTTGTCATCGCCACCGATTACCTCACTCGATACTGCGAAATCCAAGCCGTTCAGCCAGCTACTGCTTCAGATGTATCCAACTTCTTTGTCAAAAATACCGTCCTTCGACATGGTGATCCCACAGTCGTCATCACAGACCATGGTATGGCCTTCGCCTTCTCCGCATAATTGGTGCGACATATTCTGCAGCTGAGGGGAACAACGCACCGTACGGCAACTGCGTATCTTCCGCAGACCAACACGTTAACTTAGCGTCTCAATAAAACGAATGCAGATATGTTTTATATGCATGTCGCCATGGATCATAAAAATTCGGACGAATTGCTCCCGTATGTAACATTTGTGTATAACATTGCGCTTCAAGAAGTCAAGAAGGCAAGCAGCAGATAGACGTGCCTATACCGGATAGCATCAACAAAAAGCTCAGGGTCTGCCCGATCCCGAGGAACGTGAACCCCGAGCACAACAAGGAGCGGAGGTTCGCTAGGGCCAGGGCTCTGGTGGACATCCACGCCAGAGAAGAAGGCGCCGTCTACGTGGACGCGGCGGATTATCGACGGAACAGCGACGCATACGCGGCGGTGGTTGTCGGGGCATCGACGGGTGCAACGAAGACCGCGGCGAGCGTCCGGACTCGAGAAGCGCACCGGGCGGAGGAGCTGGCCATCGCCTCGGCCATCTCCGACCCCGGATGTACTACAGTGTTGTGGGACTCTAGAACGGCAGTAAAGAACTACGCCAAGCGTAGGGTATGTAGTCAGGCCGCGCGCATACTGTGCAAGGCCGAAGACATCGGACGTAAAAGTGCTGTGGTGATCAAGTGGTTTCCGGCCCACATGGGCAGCGACGTGTCGGAACGCGGGAACGTGAACCACAACGAGACGGCCAACTCGGCCGCGTGAGGACTAACCAACCGCGCTGCTGCAAGCACGGCCGATTCGG
Source organism: Dermacentor albipictus (assembly GCF_038994185.2). Lineage (NCBI taxonomy): Eukaryota > Metazoa > Arthropoda > Arachnida > Ixodida > Ixodidae > Dermacentor > Dermacentor albipictus. The sequence continues at coordinate 94,820,122 of NC_091825.1, read as the reverse complement.
AGTGTTGGTCACGGTGCAGTGTGTGGGGTCTTCGGGTCTCACAGGAGTACCGACCACCGCGGGTTCGAGCTTAGCGAGCCACAGGGCCGCGTCAGCCGTCAGCCTCTAGCGCCGCTGCGCGCGAGCTCAGGCCACAAGGGGCTACCGAACGACGCACGCAAGAACACAGTATTGCCCTAAGTTGACGGAAACCGTTTATTATCTCCAACGGCACCCAACACTGCACGAACGCCCGGTCCCGGGATGGCGGGGAACCAAAGGGGTCCCGCACCAAGGGCGAAAAATACAGTTAGGGGCGCCTGTAGCACGTCGCCGCGAGAGCACAGGCTCAAGCTGGGACGCGCCGCTAGGAAAAGTCCCGGGGGCTATACTACTTGCTCTCGCGGTAACCGATGGGCCAACTCGCGAGAGCTCGGGCAATCTCCTTCGGCTTGGGCCTCCGATGAGTGCGGCTCGGCGTGGTACGACCTCGCGCGAGCACTAGGCACCCGTTCTTCGGCTTAGCGTCGGGATAGGAACAACACGAGGTGCGCGCTCCCCGCACGGGCAAAGGCACCGTGCGTGAGCTCAGTCCTAGTCACGAGGAAGCATGTACGTACCGGTCGCCATTCCAAGTAGAAAAGAAAGCAGCTACCGTCACGGCAGTAGCCACCAGGGGCGCTCCGTGACGTCACTAGCTCCGCCCTCACCGCGAACCACCGCGAGTGGAGCGCCACCGCTAAAACTGGTTCGGAGCAAGGATATGGTGGCTAGAGGGGGACGTGTCGGCATCGGAGCGCCGGAGAGGCAGCATTTTTTCAGGACGATGCGGCGGCGCTGCTGTCGGCTCCGAGATGCCTCCCGTACGCTGGCTAGGGTCCGCTGCGGTTATTTGGTTCCGCTGTGAAGTGCTTTCTCGCTCCGCGGCTTCTTGGGGCCCAATACGCGCATCGAAAAATCATTTTAAAGGCTAGGCGACTTTATCACTGCAGCTGGCCTAACGTACTATGTACTAAATTTTGGTCATTTTATCGCCGCGCTTTAGCTTCGCGCTCAGTGCAACACTTGTGAAACTCATAATTGCACCAAACAGAAAGCTTCCGCAGTCGGCGGTTGTTTGCAGTTTGCCAGTGCCGTTTTAATATTTTAAGGGACTATTATGGGGTGCCGTATGCAGTTCTGTCTGGCGTTACTTTATTAGTGTCTTGAGCTACAGGCGCTTGTCCTAATCGTCTACTGGTTGGTGCGCGCCTCATTGAAGTGCGCGCCTCAGTTAAAACGGGCCGCTCGAGTGAACCATGATTATTTCAAGTTTATTTAATTTCGCAATGAAAGGTAGAACTGTAGGCACCATTGCAATGGTCAAAAGTAAGCATAATGAGAGCGTTAAGGAAAATTTGGTTTCCAATATTAGAAACCTGCAAAGAACTAAGTTCGCGTATTTAGTACCGCTCAAATAATGCCAAAAATGCCTTAAAAAAGGAATATTTATTGTTAATGAAATAATACACACGACTCTATATACATGGTTGTTAGCTCTCAAACAAACAATATGCCACGAAATGGAGCGCAAATCCAATATATAATGGAGGTATGTACCCAGAAACGGTGAACAAGGTGCAGTGCAAACAATAATTTGTCGGGTGGGAAATTCTGTTCAGATATGTAGATATTTCTAGGCATACAATGTGATGTGAACAATTCCTGTTTTACATATACAAACGCTTCATGTTGGTCTTGCTGATATAAACTTTGCAGTTATGCAGTTATGTTGTGCGCCTCAACTTCAGGTACATCATTTTTTCTCGCTTCCCTTGCTTCGATGCGTTCTCTCCTGCGACAAGGACGTGCAACCTCGTGATGACAAGAAACCGTATGGTTGGTGATTTCTACGCTGTGCTGCGCACAGCCAACCATATCCAGCTTATTTATTGACAGGCAGGAAATAAGGCCCATGATGCTGTCAGCCTTCAACTTGTTAAAGCTGAAACAATGCGTGAAGGCATCTTCCATCCCAGCACCCAAGTCTTTTAGTGCCTGAGATGGGTAAAGTAGGCCACCTCTATCCATGTGGTTGGTAAGGCACGACTCTTCCGTAAGCGAGCGCGAGTCTTTTGCTTGACAACAGCTAGGGAACACTCTTCGCACTTTCTCATTAGCATTTTCCTGGTAACATACCCGCTAACGTAGCAGGGTATGCGAGAGTCGCTATTTGATCCCACCATTTCACGATGATCTGGCATCGCATCACAATGCTTTACCATCTCGTGAACTTCATTTAGGTGGCCCACATCCAGGAGATCATCCAGCTTACTCTACATACCGACCAAAATTTTCCAGTGGCGTGGGTCAAGAAGGCTACTCAGAACTCCTTATGACAAGCAAACAAAAGCGGGGAAGGCGAAGCTAATTTCACCACAGACTTCACGACGCGCGCTTGGAGCCGGAGAGATTGCTCAAACACATCACGCTAGGCATCTCGGAGACGACGAGCGCGCCACCTGTCGCTGTCATGAAAAAATGCCGCACCGCCATACGCGGCGCAGCCCAGCCGATGCTGACACCTCCCCCTCTAGCCACCATAGCAAGGACTAGACGGCTAAAATTACAGACATGGGTGAAATGCGCCCGCGCAATGGCGCGTCGAATTCCCCAAATCCCCACAAGTGCCAAGACAAGATGACCACCTTCAACGAAATAGTGAAGTGGTATAGACTGAACAGACAGACTATACTGCCACCTCACCCGGGGCTTAGCCGGAAGGAGGCAGTGTATAGAGACAGTTACAGACGGGGTCCCTGCTCACCCCGGTGCTAGCTAAGCACGTGTGTCCGAGCGTGTACGCGAGTGACGTGTGTAAACTGTGCGCGAAGGAAAGAGCCACCGCGGTTCACATCCTTTGGGACTGTAGCGTAAATCCGCGAGAAGCCAGCGAGAAGACGACGACCCCGCCGCAGCTAGAGGCTGCAACAAGGAGCTATGATCAAGAGACACAACTCAAGGCCGTCCAGCAGGTCTCGGCAGCTCTAGAGAGGCAGCGACCGCGCGAAACCGAGGAGAAGGAGGGCAGCACCCTCAGAAAGGGGGCGGCGGCCCTCTCGGACCCAAGGAAGTAGCGAGGGACTAAGACCTCGAGGAGCACAACGCATGAGACTGACGTAGCGGCCGCGTCGTGGTAAAAGCTTGCCCTCCCTGCGTGGAGGGAGCCTAACCGATTCTGCAGGCAATTTCAATAAAGTTGTTCTCTCTCCCTCTTCTCTCTCCCGGGCAGGCACGTACCCAGGATATTTTTTCGGGGGGGGGGGGGCCCACTGCCTCCATTATCATCATCATGATCACCATTATGATCATCATCATCATCATCAGCCTGTTTTATATCCCCTGCAGGACGAAGGCCTCTCCCTGCAATGCGATCTCCAATTACCCCTGTCCTGCGCCAACCGATTCCAACTAGCGCCCGCGAATTTCCTAATTTCATCGCTCCGTCTAGTCTTTTGTCGTCCTCGATTGCCTTTTCCTTCTCTTGGTAACCATTCTGTAACCCTAATGGTCCAACGGTTATCTAACCGGCGCATTACATGACCTGCCCAGCTACATTTTTTCCTCTTGATGTCAATTAGAATATCGTCTATACCCTTTCGCTCTCTGATCCAATCCGCTCTTTCTCTCTCTTAACGTTATGCCTAGCAATCTTCGCTCGATCGCTCTTTGCGCGGTCCTTAACTTGCTCTCAAGTCTCTGCCCCATACGTCAGCACTGGCAAAATGCACTGATTGCACACCTTACTTTTCAATAATAATGCTAAGCTTCCAGTCAGGAGCTGGCAAAATCTTCGTATGCGATCCAACCTATTTTTATTCTTCTGTGAATTTCCTTCTCATGATCAGGGTTGCCTGTGAATAATTGGCCTAGGTAAACGTGCTCCTTCACAGTCTCTAGTGGCCGACTCGCGATCCTGATCTCTTGTTCCTTTGTTGTCGTTGTTGTTGTAGCCTGTGGCACGTGTGCCTCCTACCCACGATGGGGGATTGGCCAAGTAATGGGTGGATTATTCCAAAATAATTTAGAGCATAAATTTCCTAATATCTATGCGAATAGCATTGAATAGGGTTGAATTACCGGCTAAAATAAAATCAGGAAGGTGCTGTTGAATGAGGAATAATTCATTTAAAAGTAATAAAAAAATAGAATTTAGCAGGGCATTCGTTTAGATTCTGTAAGGAATGTTTGGACAGCGAAGCATACATCCCTGTGGCTGAATCCCAAAGTGGACGCCCCGAACAAACAAATTGCAGGTTCTGTCAAGTCGAGGCCAATTCTTCGAAAAGGTACCTCCAACAATCTTTTTCTTAACGCAGCAAAGCGGCGGCAAGATAGAATAAAGTGCTGTATCGTCTCCTCTTTCTCACAAAAAGAACAAAGGGGAGAGGGAACCAAACCCGACCTGTATCAATTGAAATTTAGGGAGGGAATGCGGCAGCGTAATTTGGTGAGGCAGACCTCAAGCATCTTTGTGTAACAAGATTCGCTATGCCAGGGAAATGCCAGGTGTTTATACTCTGGAGAAGCTGTCAAATGTGGGTTTCTGGGTTTCTGGGTTTCTGTGGGTTTCAAATGTGGTTTCTGTCAAATAGGAGTTTCTGTAACCTGTTCATTACTGTTTCGAAGTGAGGTATCGTGACTCCTGTTGGTATTGTATACAGGTCAGCTTAGAATTTTTCCGCTGCTTTTACTATATCTTCGAGATTTCTGATGACATTCCCCTTTTTATCTTTTAGTGCATACATCATGGTTTGTCCTATGCCAGGTTTCTTTTTTACTGATTTCAAGCTGCGTTCATTTTTACGGCTCAGCCTAAACGGCTCAGCCAGGATCAGCCTAAACAAAGAAGGTTGAACTAACAAAAGCAACAGCTATGCGCGTGACGGTTGAGTAGATGGTGACAACTGAACGCCTCGCGAGTTAATCGCGCGGGTGCGGAGTCTATGAGAAACCTGTCCTTCACATTACAAGAGGTGCCGATAACTACCGGCGTCTAAAAGGAGTGAAAAAGGCAGCATAATGCTGACCAATGAACAGCTGTCAAGTCTCAATATTGATCTGGTGGCGCTTTAGGAATGTGTGAGGAATGGTGGCGTGCGCGGGGAGGGGGGGTGGGGGTATGCCACTTGATTTCGGGGGGGGCCCGGGCCCCCCCGGGGCCCCCCCCCTGGGCACGTGCCTGTTCGAAACTATAACATGAGAAACACTGAAGAAGCCGTAAAAATGAACGCAGCCTGAAATCAGTAAAAAAGAAACCTGGCATAGGACAAACCATGATGTATGCACTAAAAGATAAAAAGGGGAATGTCATCAGAAATCTCGAAGATATAGTAAAAGCAGCGGAAAAATTCTAAGCTGACCTGTATACAATACCAACAGGAGTCACGATACCTCACTTCGAAACAGTAATGAACAGGTTACAGAAACTCCTATTTGACAGAAACCACATTTGAAACCCACAGAAACCCAGAAACCCAGAAACCCACATTTGACAGCTTCTCCAGAGTATAAACACCTGGCATTTCCCTGGCATAGCGAATCTTGTTACACAAAGATGCTTGAGGTCTGCCTCACCAAATTACGCTGCCGCATTCCCTCCCTAAATTTCAATTGATACAGGTCGGGTTTGGTTCCCTCTCCCCTTTGTTCTTTTTGTGAGAAAGAGGAGACGATACAGCACTTTATTCTATCTTGCCGCCGCTTTGCTGCGTTAAAAAAAAGATTGTTGGAGGTACCTTTTCGAAGAATTGGCCTCGACTTGACAGAACCTGCAATTTGTTTGTTCGGGGCGTCCACTTTGGGATTCAGCCACAGGGATGTATGCTTCGCTGTCCAAACATTCCGTACAGAATCTAAACGAATGCCCTGCTAAATTCTATTTCTTTATTACTTTTAAATGAATTATTCCTCATTCAACAGCACCTTCCTGATTTTATTTTAGCCGGTAATTCAACCCTATTCAATGCTATTCGCATAGATATTAGGAAATTTATGCTCTGAATTATTTTGGAATAATCCACCCATTTCTTGGCCAATCCCCCATCGTGGGTAGGAGGCACACGTGCCACAGGCTACAACAACAACGACAACAAAGGAACAAGAGATCAGGATCGCGAGTCGGCCACTAGAGACTGTGAAGGAGCACGTTTACCTAGGCCAATTATTCACAGGCAACCCTGATCATGAGAAGGAAATTCACAGAAGAATAAAAATAGGTTGGATCGCATACGGAGATTTTGCCAGCTCCTGACTGGAAGCTTAGCATTATTATTGAAAAGTAAGGTGTGCAATCAGTGCATTTTGCCAGTGCTGACGTATGGGGCAGAGACTTGAGAGCAAGTTAAGGACCGCGCAAAGAGCGATCGAGCGAACATTGCTAGGCATAACGTTAAGAGAGAGAAAGAGCGGATTGGATCAGAGAGCGAAAGGGTATAGACGATATTCTAATTGACATCAAGAGGAAAAAAATGTAGCTGGGCAGGTCATGTAATGCGCCGGTTAGATAACCGTTGGACCATTAGGGTTACAGAATGGTTACCAAGAGAAGGAAAAGGCAATCGAGGACGACAAAAGACTAGACGGAGCGATGAAATTAGGAAATTCGCGGGCGCTAGTTGGAATCGGTTGGCGCAGGACAGGGGTAATTGGAGATCGCATTGCAGGGAGAGGCCTTCGTCCTGCAGGGGATAACAGGCTGATGATGATGATGATGATCATAATGATGATCATGATGATGATAATGGAGGCAGTGCCCCCCCCCCCGAAAAAATATCCTGGGTACGTGCCTGATTTCGAATATCAGTTATTTTCGCCTTGTTGATCAGTTTTGAAAGTTCTGCGAATTGCGTAACGCTGTGCGGCCGCCTAGACGAATTGCGATTCTAGACGTACGTCTAGAATTGCGATTCTAGACGTACTGCGCTCACCTCGAAAGGTTAGAAAAACACCCACATAAGCATAGCAGAGAAGTGGCTACGTGAGGCGGTTCGACCGATAACTGTAGAAGCGTCATTCAAAACAAGTAATTGTTCTCCACTTCCGGCGGCGTTTTCTCTACTTCCTTTTTCAATAAAAAGATGTTGATCCATAAATAGTCTTATAAACAACGCTTAACTTTTTTATTATTCGCTTTTGCTTGCAGTTTGGTTGTTGCCTTGGCTCTCTCCCTTAGTATATCACTTAATTTCTCAACTCCTTGCGATTTTTGTTTCCAGTTGCCAATTTTGCACGAAAAGTGCTATACAGCTAGGAAAAAACAGACGAGGTAATGGGCGACAGTCATCTTGTTTATGGGTTTAAGTATTATTGCAGGGTTTCAGGATGGACGCTCTTTCACATTATTTTATTTCCCACCTTGTCTAAACCATATCACGTGTATATGCTTCCGACCATCTGCCAGCGTCGCGGCGAGCCGTAACTCTAGAAAATAATGAAGCAAAGGGAAAAGCTAAACGCAATTGGCGTTTTCTCCGGCCGCAACTCGTTCCATGAGAGTACAAACCAGCTGAGTAACAGCCGCATCCCTCTCCTGGTCCCAGGATCAGCCTAAACAAAGAAGGTTGAACTAACAAAAGCAACAGCTATGCGCGTGACGGTTGAGTAGATGGTGACAACTGAACGCATCGCGAGTTAATCGCGCGGGTGCGGAGTCTATGAGAAACCTGTCCTTCACATTACAAGAGGTGCCGATAACTACCGGCGTCTAAAAGGAGTGAAAAAGGCAGCATAATGCTGACCAATGAACAGCTGTCAAGCCTCAATATTGATCTGGTGGCGCTTTAGGAATGTGTGAGGAGTGGTGGCGTGCGCGGGGAGGGGGGGGGGGGGGTATGCCACTTGATTTCGGGGGGAGGGGGGCCGGGCCCCTGTGATAGGAGTTTGGACTATTTGAATGTCGCGGCCGAATGCGCGTGATTGCTGTGCGGCGGCGACGGACGAAGAAGAAGAGAAGAGCCGGTGTCTGGGTGGAGACGGCAGCCATGCGATCTGCCTGAGCTGCCTGGGCTGGCCTTCCGAACGAGCCGAGCAGTCATCTACCCAAGGCCGGTGTTCCTGGGTGTGCTGGCAGAACAGGCCGGGCTGTCCTTGGTCTTCAACCGGCCTGCTCCACTGCTGGGCGAGCATCCGACACCGGCATGTTCCGGTGCAGCTAAGCCCTCCGAACGGTCTACCCTGTGGCGGGCCGACGTCCCGACCCTGCTGTCACGCGAGTGGCTCGTCGTGTGCCGGGCACCCGCCCCGGCCTCCAACACCTGCGCCACTCGCCGCTCGAGATTCATCTCTGCGCCTCTTCGTGCCGTGAGTGTGTGAGACCGACGCACTATCGGACGCCTTCCTACATTGACTGAGCGCGACGATACTTACGCGACAGACATTTATGAAAGGAACTGTGTGTGTGTTATCGTGTACGTTATGCTAGTCCCGTCCCCGTGTCATTAAAGCCTCTCTGTGTTCATTGTGCCAAACCTGTGTGCTTGAGGCCTGGGCCCATATCCTCCTATCACAAAATTTTGGCGAGCCTGCCAGGATATTCAAACGCACAGGAGGAGCGATGGAGATCGAGAGGTTGTACGCCATAGGGAAAGAGCTAGGAATGACAGGAGCGGAGTTAAAGCGTTGGATTGATACAGAAATCGTGAGGGAACGCGACCAGCGCGCCCAACATCGGGAAGACGCGAAAGCGCAGGCGCTAGAGGCCGAAGCGCAGGCAGAACAAGAGCGTCTACGACTAGAAGCGGAAGAACGAGTGCTAAAGCTCAAGATCGAGCTCCAGGAAAAGACTGCTGGCGTACAAAGCGCACAGAGAGACAGCACTACGGAACAGTCGGTTACCAGGGCGGCTCCTGAGCTATTCAGTCCTCATAAGTTGATCCCGCCCTTTAACGAAGCCCGGGATGATTTAGACGCTTACTTACAACGTTTTGAGCGAGTGGCAACAAGTCAGGAATGGCCCCGCGCAAAATGGGCGCTCTCCCTCAGCCTCTGCCTGACAGGAGAAGCGTTGACGGTCATAGGACGGCTTGATTGTAATGCAGCCCTAGACTACGACCAGCTGAAGGCTACTCTCCTTCAGCGCTTTCGGTGCACTGCTGAGGGATACCGAGAAAAGTTTCGAAACGCAAGGCCCGAAGACAATGAGACTGGCCAACAATATGCAGGTAGAATATCGGGCTACTTTGACCACTGGCTTGAAATGTCCCAAATTGAGAGGACCTTCGACTCCCTCAGGGACACCATGATTGCTGAACAGTTTTTGAGAAGATGTTCTGCGTCACTGCGAGTGTTCCTGAAAGAAAGGAACTGTAAGACCCTCGCTATGTTGTCAAAGAATGCCGATTGTTTTATAGAGGCCCAAAACTTAACCAATCTAGGTAGAGAAAAGTTATCCAAGGAGGTCGTGTTAGACTCTGCTCGCAAGAATGAACCTCCAACAGCTATGCCACGTGCAACTAATCGGTGCTTCCTTTGTGATAAAGCGGGACATCGAGCTTCGGAGTGCTGGTCCCGGACTAAAGAGAACTCTACAGGTCGCGGATGGTCCGGCAGAAAGGGACAAGGAGGTGAAACCTCAAGAAGGAAAAATCAAGGGCAAGCTTCATGTATTCTGGCTCCATCGCAAGCCGAAAAGCCGACAGAAGAGAGTGGCGGATACGTAGTGCTTCAAGGTGGCGAAACGGTCCCAATAGTCAACATGACGTTAATGCGACAAGGTCCCAGATGTGACAGTGGAAATCTGCCAGTGAGAAGAGGCTTTCTCGAATCACAACCGGCGTCTGTCTTACGAGACACTGGCTGCAATACCGTGGTCGTGCGACTCTCTCTGGTACCTGAGGAGAAAATGACAGGAACAAAAAGTCCAGTGTTCTTGCTAGACCGTACAATCCACTACTTACCGGAAGCCATAGTATACTTAGACAGTCCGTTCTTTACCGGCGTCGCACGAGTTAAATGTATGCAAGATCCCCTGTATGATGTGGTTCTGGGAAACATTGAAGGTGCCCGTGCACCTGATGACCCGGCCAATTCATGGTCTCCGCTGAAACATAACAGCGACAAGACAAGTTACCCTGCCAACCGGATGTCATCTACCGCTCAAGCAGAGCTACCAGACGTAGAGGGCCAAACGTTGACCACAGCAGCTAAAAACGCAGCCGGATCCTCGAGACATAAAGAAGACTACGAATCTGGTACCGAGCTCGTTGCTATGACAAAAGAAACGAAGATACGGTCCCTGCCTACACTGCCTGTCCCGCAACCTGTAGTCACTGGAATAGAGCAAGGCAAATTAAAAGCTTTACAGAGGAACGATCGGTCTCTGAGGAGTTGCTTCGAAAAGGTCGGCAAGATGATGGTCGCGGATGGCCGCGCAAGCGAATATTACCTACAGAACGACATTTTATACAGGAAGCACACAGTGCAAGGTGGGAAAATACTAGATCAGCTAGTGGTGCCAAAAGACCTCAGGGAGATGGTGATGAAGTTGGCTCATGAAGGGATCCTCGCCGGTCACCAGGGTATGACGAGAACGGTGGATCGAATTGTTGCTGAATTTTACTGGCCAGGGGTCCAGTCGGAGACGAAACGGTTTGTTAAGTCATGCGATGTCTGTCAACGAACGGTGCCGCGCCATTTAGTCGGACGCGCTCCACTGGGCACGATGCCTGTAATTGAGACTCCCTTTGCTCGCGTAGGCACCGATATTATTGGTCCTTTATCCCCAACTTCAGATAAAGGCAACCGTTACATCCTCACTATGGTTGACTTCGCCACCAGATACCCTGACGCTGTCGCCCTGCCGTCTACCGAGTCGAGAACTGTTGCGGAAGGACTCGTCGAAATGTTTTCCCGAGTGGGCTTACCGCGGGAGATTGTCAGCGACCGCGGATCCTCTTTCATGTCAGCTGTGATGAAGGAGTTCAGTCGTCTCCTGTCAATTAAGCAATTGCCAACCACGCCGTACCACCCCATGGCAAATGGATTAGTGGAACGATTTAACGGCCCGCTAAAGCGCGCGCTCGGACGGATGTGCCAAGAGCGACCTAAATGTTGGGACCGCTACCTCGGCCCGCTACTCTTCGCGTACCGAGAAGTGCCACAGAGCAGCATCGGTTACTCGCCATTTGAACTGTTGTATGGGCGCTATGTCCGTGGTCCGATGGCTGTGCTAAAGGAATTGTGGACAAATCCCCGTTTGGATAACGACACGAAATCTTCTTACGAATACATCATGGAACTGCGTCAACGGCTAGAGCGTACGTGCGCCATCGCCATGCAAGAGCTCACGAAAGCGAAACAGCAACAGAAAACGTATTATGATGGGAAAGCCAAGAAGCGAGAGCTCAATCCTGGAGACAAAGTACTTGTTCTCCTGCCTGGTGAAAGGAATAAATTGATACTTATGTGGAAGGGACCTTTCAACGTTGTAGAAAGGAAAAGTCCGTTGGACTATGCTGTTGACCTTGGGAGCAGAACAACGGTATTTCATATAAATATGCTCAAAAAATATGAAGAGCGACCCAACAGCGAATTGCTTCAGGTAACAGCGACAGCGGTGGGTACAGATGACGCAACAGGGCTAGAGCTTGAAGAGACGACGCCGCCTTACCCGTCACTTATCCGAACACAGACATCAAAGGACATCGCCATTTTGAACCAACTGACTATGGATCACCGACTCAAAGCTGAAGTCGAGAAGTCTCGGAGCAGTTCTTTTGCAAGAACCCGACGGGCGTTTGCATTCCGTGTCCTACGGTAGCCGCAAGCTTCTGCCGCGTGAAGCTGTCTACTCCACAATTGAGAGGGAGTGCCTCGCCATAGTGTGGGCTGTACATAAATTTCATGTGTACCTTTACGGTAAACTGTTCATCGTGCAGTCCGACCACCAACAAGTGCCATACCTCCATTCGGCGAAGCACGTGTACAGGTGCGTACTACGTTGGAGTTTACTCCTTATGGACTATGACTTTCATGTGGGGTATATTCGTGAATGTGGTAACGTTGGTGCAGACTATCTAAGTAGAATTGTACGAACTTGGACTAATGTGTCATGAGAGTAATAGATTGAACTGTGTGACTTGTGATACTCCGTAGTGCTACCCTCCTCGACCTCTTGAACTTGGGGGGAAATGTGATAGGAGTTTGGACTATTTGAATGTCGCGGCCGAATGCGCGTGATTGCTGTGCGGCGGCGACGGACGAAGAAGAAGAGAAGAGCCGGTGTCTGGGTGGAGACGGCAGCCATGCGATCTGCCTGAGCTGCCTGGGCTGGCCTTCCGAACGAGCCGAGCAGTCATCTACCCAAGGCCGGTGTTCCTGGGTGTGCTGGCAGAACAGGCCGGGCTGTCCTTGGTCTTCAACCGGCCTGCTCCACTGCTGGGCGAGCATCCGACACCGGCATGTTCCGGTGCAGCTAAGCCCTCCGAACGGTCTACCCTGTGGCGGGCCGACGTCCCGACCCTGCTGTCACGCGAGTGGCTCGTCGTGTGCCGGGCACCCGTCCCGGCCTCCAACACCTGCGCCACTCGCCGCTCGAGATTCATCTCTGCGCCTCTTCGTGCCGTGAGTGTGTGAGACCGACGCACTATCGGACGCCTTCCTACATTGACGCTGAGCGCGACGATACTTACGCGACAGACATTTATGAAAGGAACTGTGTGTGTGTTATCGTGTACGTTATCCTAGTCCCGTCCCCGTGTCATTAAAGCCTCTCTGTGTTCATTGTTCCATCCCTGTGTGCTTGAGGCCTGGGCCCACATCCTCCTATCACAGCCCCCCCCGGGCCCCCCCCTGGGTACGTGCCTGCTCCCGGGTTTCCTCCTTTCCGTCTAGTCTACGGACGTGACGTCACCACTATGCTCGACGTGATGCTCCTACCAACTTCGTCTGATACGACCTCATCAGATACATACACTTTTGTTCAGCGTGCCGAAGAAGCACGACACCGTGCACGGCGACGAATCCTACCTCTGCAAAGTCAAGATTCTCGTCGATACAACATACGTCCCAGAGACGTAACATACCACCCGGGAGATCTCGAGTTGCTTTGGACCCCCGTATGTTAACGAGGTCACTCAGAAAAATAATTGCGCCGTTACTTTGGACCCTGCATAGTTTTGCATCGCTTAAGTCCTGGCAACTACGACGTTCTCCCAGGCGAAACATCATACCACTCGCGTAGACCCCGTTCCTCTGACATGATTCACGTCACCAGGATGAAGCCCTACTACTCGCGCTGACTCATTTCTCATTTGTTTTATTTTCTCCTTGTTGTATTTAACTCGTCTCCGACTTTCTTTGGCGTCACTTTCGTACAGTCGCATCGAGATAGTCTCTTTGCTTTACTTCGGTGGGAAGGGGGGTGGGGAGGAAAAATTCTACGCGCTAGTAAAAAAGCGTTAATAGTGCTGGAAGCGCTGGAAGAAGTGTGTGTGGTAGCTCCTGCAGAAACGAACAGCAAACGACCGTTGACTTGGAACTGACTGCTTGCCTTTTCCTCTCGCGACAATATCAAAAATTGTATATCGGCCGGCAATTAAATATTCGAGGTTCCGAATATATCGAACATTACACACTAACTATTCGTATTCCTATTCAAACATCAACTATTCGATATTTTCGGCTACCGAAGCTATGATATTCGAGAATGCGAATATTTGGGTGGATACGAATATTCGAATCAAATCCAATATATTGTTGGCTGTGCAGGAGCAAACACAGTTCTTAGCATTTCTTTCTATCTAATCTAAGAATATTCTGGCGATTTTCTGAATTTTGCGTTGATTTCGTGCTGCTAGCTAAATTTTGCCTCTAAAGCACACTTTGCTATTAAACGTCTTAACTCTGCGGACAAGTCAGCCTCTCACTAGCAAGGGGCACGGGTTTGCAGACAGCGATAGACTAAGGAAGTTTGGACTGCGAAAGTGGTTTCTCTGCTACCATCTGATAACACAGAGTGGCCGCGATTCAGTATTTGCAGAGAATAGGGGCCGTATTAACGGTAACGTATACTGAAAGCTTCAAATGTGTATGGTAGCATTACACCACTTGTAGAAAACTACGTGTAGAAGCCTGCGACAACCTTACAAGCATATATTACGAACAGCACTGGAAGTTTGCACACTTCCCTTAAGGAACTCAATGTGCCACAAAGTTGAAACTTTAAAAATGGGGAGCATTTTACGCGTGATCCATGCGCGAATTATCAAGATTGTCTGTTTAATGCCACCACCGCCACCACCACCACCACCTCCGCTACCACCACCACCACCACCACCACAACCACCACCACCATCATCATCATCATCATCATCATCATCATCATCGTCGTCGTCGTCGTCGTCGTCGTCGTCATCGTCGTCATCGTCATCCTATTTTATGACCATTGCAAACGACGAAGGCCTCTCCCTGCGATCTCCAATTACCTCTGTCTTGCACCAACTGATTCCAACATGCAACTGTGAATTTCCGAATTTCGTCACTCCACCTCGTTTTCTGCCATCCTCCACTGCGCTTCCCATCTCTTGGCATCCATCCTGTCCGCTTAATGGTCCAACGGTTATCTAACGTAGGCATTACATGGCCTGCGCTGTTCCATTATTTCTCTTGATGTAATTTAGAATATCGACTATTCCCGTTTGCTGTCTGGTCCAAACAGCTCTCTTCCTGTCTCTTAACGTTACGCCAAATATTCTTCGTTCCATCACTCTTTGCGCGGTCCTTAACTTGTTCCCGAGCTGATTTGTCAATCTCCAAGTTTCTGCTCCATATGTCAGCACCGGTAAAATGCACTGATTGTACACCTCCCTTTTCAATGATAGTGGCAAGCTTCCAGTCGGGATCTGACAATGTCTGCCGAATGCACTCCAACCCAATTTTATTCTTCTGGAAGTTTCCTTCTTATGAATTCACGATCTTACTCTGATCTGATCAACCCTGTGAGTAATTGACCTAAGTAAACATACGCCTTCACCGACTCTAAACCCTGACCGGCGATGCTGAACTCTTGTTCCCTTACTATGGCTAGCCTTTACAAAAAAATATTAAGTAAATGTTTGGAAGCGTCACAAAGCTGTAAGTCAATGTTTATCAGTGTCCCTGGAGAATCTGCACGTTACTCCGATTTTACATTTGGGGGAAAAGGGACGATCTTAAATGTAATATGCAGTGGAACTGCAACGTTTGCGACTGAATTAGAGTTGTTGCAAACAATATATTGAACCTTCGTATTTTTTCCTTATTTTCGTGCGCGATAAGAGGTGCGTATTAGGTTTCCGCAGTGCCATCTGTGAAATAAACTAGGCACGTTGTGTGTAATATCAAACGTGGAATATCTGCAAAAAATTGCTCACTTGTGGGCCTTATAACCCCCGATCATACCGAGGTTTGAGTTGATAGATTATAAGTAGTGTGGCTGAGTCACCCCTCAAACTCGACCACACGTCCTCGGATTGACAAACGCACCACAATACTAGGACTACATGAACGAAAATTAAGCTCCAATTCTGTCATGTGTGACGCGACAACGGCGTCATCTATGTAAGCGATACATGCATAAGCGAGTAAAGGCTTCTTTCCTCTACACAACGATACTAAAGTAAGGCGTGTCGCGAGCATGGTTGCAATATTATAAACAGTAATAGTAAAACGTGTGCCTTCGTTGAATGCGCTTTTGGCAAGCGACCTAATAGGTTGAGCGAACTGAAAGAACGTTCTCGCCAAAAACAATCCTGGCTATGTCCATGGAGAATCCCCCCAACCCACGGCTCCCTACCATAGAGATTCTCCAACCACGTACAACGAGGTCACGCAAAATGTTTACCTCAGTAGAAGAGCCTATCCGCTCCCGCACCAGGAACTGACCAAAGCGCAGACAATCACCCTCAGATTTTCGCAGACGGGGATATACCCCAACCCATTCTTATTACACTCGATCTATCCATACACATATGCCAGCAATACCTGCCCTCAGTGCGACGATTCAGCCAATTTGGAACACATGCACTAGCGGAGCCCCTCGTAACGAGGGACAGATCAAGCAGACCAGTCAAGATGGACTACCTCACTGCGAAGTCCCGACTACCGCGACCAAGTCTGGGCCGTCCAGAGAGCCTAGGATGCGGCGGCCAGGCATGGCCTGCCCGTCCCAACGTAGGACAATCCCGTATATCAATCCCGTATAATCACGCGACGATCCCGTATCTCAGGACTGTCAATAATGTTTCCCATTCATCCATCCATCCATGCCAGTGGCGCGATTGTCACCGGCAGTAAAGAAGACCACAAATTTTCGCGAGGCCAGCGTGAAGGGCTGCCACAGATTCCAAGTTACCGCGCGCTGTCGATCCCGCCGCCCGAATTTGGAGAGCCTGGAAAGTAAGCCTATGCCGAATGTGCAGCAAGAGGGCAGCGGGGCATTCTTCGTTTCGCGGGAGTCGTGGCGTCGCAAGGCTGTGTATAAATTTTCAGTTCTTCAGCGCTCGCGTGCGAGACAGACTTAATGGTACCGTTCCTGCTGTGCTTTCGAAAAACTGCCTTCTTGAAGTCTGCGCTGTATCGCTGGATAGGTATATTTTTGTTATCATCATCCTACTCGCCAGCATGACATGAACGCGCGATTTTTTTTTTTACACCGTAGATGGACTCCCGGCTACCTCAGAGACACACCTGCTCTTCCCGGCCCGCTACAACCTCCCAGCACTGGCAAGCCTGCTTGAATATGTGTACTCAAACGGGCTCCTAGATCGCCAATAGACTTCGGCCTCGCACGGCCTCTGCCCGAGCGCCGACCATCGCCTTTGGATGATGCTGGGCATCTGCTGCCTGAAACCTACTCCCCCTTTCCCCCTCTATCCTCTCATATTTCTTTCCCCGCCCCCATCCCCATTACGCTGCGCCGTGCTCCCATATGGGCTGCAGAACTGAGCGTATTTTCCCTCTCCCAAATCACGAAGAAGAAGAAGAAGAAGAAGAAGAAGCAACGCACGCTCTCGTGGCTCGAGACCCGCGGTGCCAGCCGGCGCGCGACAGCACTGAATCGGTCGTGATCTTTTCGAAGAACAAATCGGCAAGGTGAAGACAGGGCTCTCCTTCACGGAGAGGAAACTTGGAGAGCGATGACGGCTACGGCGGCAAAGAAGCCTGTGCTGGTTCAGCTCGACATGGAATCCACCGAGGGCGGCACCAGCCCATGGTTCAACAGGAAGGGCCGCTCGATCGTGGCCATGTTGACCTCGGAGCCTGTGAACGCCGACCTGTTCAGCGAGCTGGCGGCCGAAGGCAGCATGGGCGCACTCGTATCCTACCTGGACACGGCGCAGCCCGCCGTGGGCAAGGCCACCCTGCTTTTCTACATTCTCCTGGCCCTGGCGCTGGTCATGCTGTTCGTGCTGCTTCCGGTAGCCTTGTTGGCCTTGCGTCGCTACACTTCTACCGTGGGCATTTTACCGTGCCTGATCTGCGTGCTGCTGCTTGTTGGTTGCTCCGCGATCCAAATCTTTTGCCTCATGTGCATGATAAGCACCTGGTACGGCATGAACGACGGCTTGGGATCCAAGGCACCGGAAGCGTACGAGTGGACATTCGCGTTGCTGCGCAACTATACCCAGCTTACTGTGCAGATGCTCAAGGAGGCCAAGGACCCGGACAAGAACCTCGACAAGACCCTGACATCGACCACAAACAGCATCAAGTGGCTCCAGGGAAACGCCACAGCGTGGGAAGACAACTTCGCCGGGTATTCCGCGCTGAAGAGCACGGTCACTGGTCCGCTCGTCTTCCTCCAGATGGGTGCGCTTGGCCTTGCCGCGGCGACGGCGATCTCCTCTGCCCTGCTGGGATGCGCCGCCTGGAGCCGGCGTACGAAGAGCCTGAAGAAAGGCGACAAGGGCCCCATGTTCGTGGCGGCTGTCATCGTGGCCAGCGCAATTTTGCTGCTCGCACACCTCACCATCGCTCTACCGATGATAGCGCGCTGGTTGCCCGCTTGCGTGATGGCCGACACGTACCTGTGCGCACCGTACCGAGCCGGTTCGTTCATTGTCATCGACGACGGAGTCGCCCGTGTCTGGCCTCTCAGTAGCAGACCCGATCCGTTCTGCCGGCTGGTGCCTAGCCAAGTCACCACCAAATGCTCTACCAAGGGCAAGACGCCGATCAAGAGTCTGCCGGCATGTCCTGGCAAGGCCGGGAAGAAGACTCTGGACGCTCCCGAAGACACCATGGTGCTAGAGCAACTTCGGCAGCAGCCTCCACCACATCCGAAGCCCGCAGTTGCCTCTAAGGCTAAAGATAAGACCATCGGCGACTGCTTTTATCCTTACAAGATCATCGACACGGACATGACGGCAGTATGCCCGCTGTTCACGGACGACCTGGTTGCCCACTGGACTGCGATGGTAGTCTCCGCTATATTCGGCCTGCTTGGCGCAGTCGCGGCGATCGCGCTCGCCGTTATATATTTGGCCGTCGGCGAAAAGAAAAAGAAAGTTAAGTCTGTCAAGAAGGTTGTCAAAAAGAAGCGCATCAAGAGGAAAAAGGAAGAGTCCCCGCCACCTAGCCCGCCCCCGCCTCCTCCACCACCTCCGCCACCGCCTCCTCCGCCCGAGCCTGTACACATCAACGTGGAAGTTCCGGAACCAATCCCGGTGCCTGTGCCCGTGAGGCGCCGGCGGCGTCGCCGCAAGCCAGTAAGGCCCATCATCTTGATGCCGCCGCCACCATGCTCGCACCAGCCCCCACAGTTGCCACCTCCTCCGATGCCAACGCTTATCCCTGCACCGCCTTTCCTGCCGACGCCTATGATGGGGCCAATGCCGCAGTTCCCGGTGGCACCTGCAGCGCTCCCACCTCCGCCAACCGACCCGCCGCCAATCCCGCAGATGATGGCGAGCTGCTCTGGCGAAAATCAACAGTCGGCCGTCGCCTACACTAACGTCAACGTGTACGGTGGCGGTGCTGGAGGTGGCTTTAGTTCATGGCCGTACGCGCAGTCTGCTCTGCCTGCAGTCTGCCCAACCAGACCGGGATACGCGGGGGCGATCTCGCCAAAACCTGGCCGTACGACTTTGGTGCCACTGCAGGAATCACCGCATGTGGTGACGCAGACGTCGGTGACACGTCTAGCGGCTGCCAGATCACCGGTGGCCACGTCGGCAGTGCCTTCGCGACGTGTCCAGGGCGTCACAAGCGCGACGCAGCCAGTGGTCACGGAGCGCAAGACTTATGTAGTGCAGCAGCACCCCACGTGACTGTGCCGGGCCGCTTCGGGTCTGGAGAGTAATAGGAGAAAGCGTGGCCGGCGTGTTGCGGTTCTTGAAGGCGCGAAGTGATAACAGTGTATTAAACGTGGCGTCAATAGCAGATCACAGAGTACTCGTTTTTCTCATGACTGATTGCCACGATTAAAGGCACAAAACATCTTAACTATGAACAGACGGCGCAACGCGTTTTCTTTCATAGATTTCTGCGGAAGTGTTTAGAGAAGAGAATAAGCTCTGAGGTGTAGACATTTTTTTTTTGTGACCACCGAGCAGGTATGAAGAGTGTGAAAATACAAGTTAATCATGTGTGTAAGTGAATACTGATGTTCTCAGCGTAAAATTTATGATGTTAGAAGAATATATTTAGCTTTCTTCCGTGCAGCCTTGTCGCCAGCTGTAGTTGCGTTGTGCTATGTCCGAGGCCCATAGTCACCATTATCATGTGCGCCTGTTTTTTCTCGTTGACGCTGTTTCCCCGAGTATGACGACGAAGCACTAGTTTCACGCCAATAAACTTGTGAAAAAGGACTTCTATGCGGCGCGCTCAATGCCATCCTCGTCCGCGACATTATTGCCTGTTGCGGCCCCTAAAGTACTCTCGCGGCCTGTGTGTAGCGCAATATCATGCACCAACTGCCAAGCGCTGTTGTTGGTACCATAGTGCAGCTGACCGGCGTCCGGCTAACCAGGTGCACATCGCTGCAGTGATACGAGTTGGAATTCCAGTGGTTGCGGTATAGTATGGTTTGGTCTGCTTTTCATTCACTGATGGCACATGCCCACTCTGGGGAATGGCCAAGAGTCGGCTGATACTGATAGAAAAAGAAAGCCGAGTTATCAGTCATTACACTGCAAGTCGGACTCGCGTGAGTCCGAGAGTTTGAGTGGGTCCGTGACTCTATTAGTCTGAGTACATAAGCATCCATGATTCCATGCATCTGTCTGAGCCCGTGATCCTGTGATTCGACTCATCCCGAATCAGTATCAATCCAGGAGCCCGCTGGTACGATGAGGTCAAGCTTAGTCCTACTTTTCCAACTCTGGCTTCGACGGAGTCCGAGTGAGCCAAGTGGGATTCAATTCTGCTGAATCTGAGTGAGTCCGAAGCTAAAGGTACATGCTGTGAGAGAGTCTTAACGAGTTTTGTTTATCTTCTCGACCTATGCTTATGAAAAGAACGAATTTTCAGGCAATAAAAAGGCTGCTTTAGGCGCGTATAATAGGCACTAAAAGGTGCCGTTTAAGCACACACAGGCAGCTGCAGGCGGACATAGGCACTTATTTATATTGCTTGCCGAGAAGTTTTTGCACTATTAGCAGGTTTCTTAAGCATCTTATTTTAGCAAACAATGAAAATACTGCGTAAGTGTGACGCCTTAAAGCATTGCTGCACGGTGTCTGCCTTGACACCACAAGAACCCTTATGAAAGCATTGGCAAACGCGCACCTTCTCGAGATTTTCTGGCCTAATTTAGTTCCTTATGTCGATCAGTGTTAAACTACAAAACCCTAAAGAATCGTGCCATAGACCGGGGTGGGTTATTTTTCGGAGATTGTGCATCTCTGGGGATTTTACGGTATACACAAGCGCTCAACGTCCACAGGTGCCCGCCGCGTGTACCCGTACAACCGAACATTCAGCGCTTTCACATCCTTCTGGATCACATTATGTTGGGTTTTGAGAACTTGACACTTTTTTTAGCGTGGAGTATCGGATGTTACAACTTACTTTCCGCAAATTCTTTTGGCAACCGTTCTTTTAGGCATGTCGGCGAGCTCCTCTCAACTGCCATGGTGAGACTGAAGTCCGTGCCATAGTTTCACCAGAATCTTCGAGATTCTCAATCGTATCAATAAAAAATTCAGGAGGAGCCATTCCACTCTGTGAAGGTGGATGACCAGCGAAGCTGTATCACATCACACAGGGTTAGACAAAGTTAAATGTATTTATTTGTTACATTTGGTAATGGCAGTGACGATAGTTTTTTTATTACTGTGATATACACTGATTGGTTCGGTTACAACCTTAGACAGAATTTCGGTCAAATTAAAATGTATACATCACTACTGCTGAGTATTTGAGTGACTTGGATTGGTGTGCCACTCTAAACCAAACTTTTCTAGCACAAATTCAGTGAAGAATTGGTTGTTTGGTTTTGAAATGTCCACATTGAAGTATTCAACGATGATCATAGGTGTAGTGGCCTTACAGCTAACCCATGCAGAGTCACTCGCATTGTCCTCTTGAGAGTCAAGAGGAGAAATGTGCACACATTGTGTCCTTTGCGTATGGGACAACCACTCGTGCTCGTGGGTTCGTTAGCTGTTCGCAAACGACTTGAACCTTACGGGCCTATGAGCCATTGCTACCGCGGATATGAGCCATTGATGATCACAGATTTTGACATGCCGGTCTCTATGTTGTATGCGTAAATAGAAAGAATGTAAGCACTGTTCGTATCACTTTGCCGAGTGCTTTTAGCCTCTGCCTTACGGGACTATGAGCCATTGCATTCTTTTGCTTGCTTAGTGGGGTGTGAGTCATTCCTGATGATGATATTGTTTGCTCGCGCACATGAAGATATCACGGAACCCTACCCATAAACAGAGAGAATAAATGTGTTTATTGGGTGAATGCAGCTTTGGAGAGGCTTCACTGTATAATGTGAAGTGGACATCGAGATACTCCAAGCGTCCCTTACCATGAAGTAATCATGAAACATTGGCGCAAACCGTGGAGAAAGCCTGTACACTTTAACTACGCCACTTGTTTTCAACGCACAAAGAGTCGACTATTGCAGCGACTTCTCACTTGATATCCGCACGGCTGAAGGAGCACGGCCCCTTTGTCCGCGGAGTAGAATTGACATTAACGGGTCAATTGCCGGAGTAGCACACTTTGGAGCGTCTTTGTTTTTGGAGTTTTTCGCGCACGTACTTCATGTAGCGGTGAAAAAGGGTTAGTGAGAGAGAGAGTGAGACAAAATAAAGGGGAAAGGCAGGGAGGTTAACCAGATGGGTACATCCGGTTTGCTACGCTACGCTGGGGAGAGAGGGAAAGGAGAGCTAAAGTGATAGCAAAGTATCGGTAAAGAATGAAAGGAGCATAGAAATACAATCACAGTTAAATACTGTGACCGTATACCGTCACCATACAGCACAGTAGCACTTGCAGCACTATAAACATCTGTTCAGGCTACAGCCGCTTGTTCAATTCTGTTGCCCTTATATAGTGCAACAGTGCCCTCGTCGCCCCCCGCTGCGATCGTTTGTGATTTCGGCATTCTAAAACAAGTTCCTCTGTTAGAGATCTTTGATCGAATCGCGCTATCGCGATTTCGAGCGATCGTCTCTGTAAATTGTAGCGATGACAGTCAAAGAGAAGGTGTTGAAGAGTCTCCTCGCTACCACAGTCATCACACGAGGCGTCGTCAGCCCATCCGTTTCGGAATGCAAAGGACTTAGTGAAGGGCACCCCTAGCCATATTCGACAAGGCATGGTAGCTTCGCGACGGCAGAGGCCAGCTGGAAGGCATAGGCGTAGAGAGGAGTCTAGGTTGTGCAGCCGGCTGTTTTGAAAACTTCCTGCGTTCCACAAGGAGAACGTGAATATCACGGGTGAGAATTCGAAGTTTTTTAGCGGCATCGGTCCTTGATAATGGTATCGGCTCCTTTTCGTCACCTTGAAGCGCCAACCGAGCAGCGTTATCGGCGTTTCCGTTTACTATGACACCGCAGTGACTTGGAAGCCACTGAAATGTCACGTGGTGGCCTTTCTCAGTCAAGGTATGGATGAGTTCTCTAATCTCGAATACCAGTTGTTTGTGTGGTCCACGCCGCAGGGCTGATAGGAAAGACTGTAGTGCTGCCTTTGAGTCACTATTTTTTAAGGGTTATCGAGGGGAAACAAAGTAAATAATTGAGCGAGAAAGCAACTACAGTTACTTCACAATGTGGGACAAGAAATGCTGAGGTGCAAAAACGTTTCCTCTAGATGTAGCTGGTTTAAAGGTTGAGTACGGGCGCGAGTGTTGATAGCTGTTGTAGCCTGAAATGCCCGAAATAGCAAAACCTAAACAGAGCAGAGAAAACGGCGTTTCTACAAGTCCTTAAACCTGAGCAAAATTCATTTTATGCCCTTAAGACCAGATTAGACGCGAGCGCTGAGAAAGACACTTATCGGCACAATTAATCAGTGCTCAAACTGCTTAGAATGAATTCGAAATTATATATTGTCACGCGCTTGATGGACACAACACATGATGGACACAGTTTTATCTGGGCTCAAGTGGCACTCGTGTTTAGTCTATACTTAGACGATGTAGCTGTTTTTTCCACCACATTTGAGCAACACAAGGAGCGGCTTGATGCGGTTCTTCAGGCTATCCGCACCGCCGGTCTCTCTCTGAAGCCCCCAAAAAATGTCCCTTTGGATACGAGAAGCTTAAATTTCTTGGTCATACTATCGGCAGTACCGGTCTTCGCCCTGACCCCAACAAAGTCATGGCAGTTGCTTTGTTCCCGACATCGAAAACAAAGCACCATGTGCGCCGACTTTTAGGGCTTTGTGCGTATTACCGCCATTTCGTGCCCAATTTTTCTGAGATTGCCGAACCTTTGCAACGACTGATCAAGAACGACGTCACATTTGTTTGGGGTCCAGCACAATCCGATGCTTTCCACAACCTTCAGCGACCTCTACAGGCACCACCGACCCTTGGTCACATTGACACAGAGGCCGACACAGAGGTGAATACTGATGCTAGTAACGTTGGTCTCGGAGCGACACCGGTAGAATTTCAAGCTGGTGGGGAACGCGTTATTGCCTATGCCAACCACACGTACTGTGCTGCTGCAAAAGCTTCTCAGCAACTGAAGAAGAATGTCTGGTGGTCGTGTGGGCTATCCAGAAGTTCCGGCCATATCTGTAGGGACACCCCTTCCGCGTCGTCAGCAACCACCACTCTCTCTGCTGGCTGGCGAATCTCAAGGATCCTTCAGGCCGTCTCGCAAGATAGAGCCCTCGGTTGGAGGAATTCGACGTTACAATCGTCGATAAGTCTTGTCAGAAACACACCGACGGCGACTGTCTCTCCTACGCCCCCGTCGAACCTACACCACTATATATAGACGACGACTATGGTTTTCTTTGTACTCTTCCGTCTTTAAACCTAGCTCAACAGCAACACCAAGATTCCGAGCTGCAACCCTTGATTGAATACCTTGAACGATGACGCCAACAACCCCCGCGGCGGTTCGCGCGTCACTTGTCCTCTTTCTGCCTACGCAGCGGCATCTTGTACAAGCGCAACTTTCATCCTACGGAAACCGTTTTCCTACTCGCTGTTCCCGCTTCTCTCCGCAACGACATTTTACGGGCATGCCACGACGAACTAACGTCCGGGCACCTTGTTTTCAAGCGTACTCTGGCAAGGATCAAGCAGAAACACTACTGGCGAAAACTAACAAAAACAGTGAAGTAGTACGGCCGAAGTTGTCGAGATTGCAAACGTCGCGAAACCTACCGTGGTTGCTCAGTGGCTATGGTGTTGGGCTGCTGAGCACGAGATCGCGGGATCGAATCCCAGCCACGGCGGCCGCATTTCGTTGGGGGCGAAATGCCAAAACACCCGCGTACTTAGATCTAGGTGCACGTTAAAGAATTCCATGTGGTCGAAATTTCCGGAGTCCTCCACTACGGCGTGCCTCATAATCAGAAAGTGGTTTTGGCACGTAAAATCCCGTAATTTTTTTAACGTCGCGAAGTTCCACCGGTGACACCAACCGGCCTGCTTCAGCCTGTACAACCTCCTTGATTACTTTTTAAGCAAGTCGGGGTGAATTTACTCGGTCCATTTCCCAAGCCTTCGGCTGATACCGCTTGGTTGTTGTCGCTACGGATTACCTCCCTCGATACTGCGAAATCCAAGCCGTTCAGCCAGCTACTGCTTCAGATGTAGCCAACTTCTTTATCAAAAATTTCGTCCTTCGACATGGTGCTCCCAAAGTCGTCATCACAGACCACGGTACAGCCTCCGCCTTCCCCGCATGTTTTTCTTTTTTTTTTTTACATGCGAGGGTAAATGCCTCAGGGCATACAGGGGTATGATATGGGGGTGAATAAGGATTATTAAATGAAGGAAAACAGCTTTGCTGACCTAATGAAGTCCAGGAGGGATCGACAATGCGGTCCCTGCGTCCAAGCCGTGTAATCTCTCGGATTATGCGGCGAGAGTCCCGCTGCTGCGAGGTGCCGGAGCCTCGTCGGTTTCAGTGCAGGGCAAACCCACAGAGGGTGGTAGATGTCGGCTTCAGCATTTCGCGACTGGCAGAGTGCGCACTCAGGACGAGGATAAAACGGGCGAAAGTGCGGACACTTCCTAGTCACGGCAGGAGTGAGAGAAACCCCGACCCGGATCCTCCGAAGCGCAACTTCGTCTGCACGGGTGAGACCGCGGGGGAGCTACACGGAGGTATGAGAGCACGTGTGCGGCGCCGGAAGTGCTCCTTTCTTGTTAAAAGGAGGGTGGCATCATCTAGGTGGAAGAGTTGAGGCAGTGACGATGGAGAGGTCGCTAGACGGGTCGTAGAATGCGCACGGCTTTGGAAGCCTAGAAGGTCACGAGGCATCCACTCGACAGGTATTGACTGCGGGATGCGTGCCGCCAGAAGAAAGATCTGTTCTCTGCATAGTTGGTGCGACATATTCTGCAGCTGAGGAGAACAACGCACCGTACGGCAACTGCGTATCTACCGCAGACCAACACGTTAACGCATACGCGGCGGTGGTTGTCGGGGCATCGACGGGTGCAACGAAGACCGCGCGGCGAGCGTCCGGACTCGAGAAGCACACCGGGCGGAGGAGGTGGCCATCGCCTTGGCCATCTCCGACCCCGGATGCACTACAGTGTTGTGGGACTCTAGAACGGCAGTAAAGAACTACGCCAAGCGTAGGGTATGTAGTCAGGCCGCGCGCATACTGTGCAAGGCCGAAGACATCGGACGTAAAAGTGCTGTGGTGATCAAGTGGTTTCCGGCCCACATGGGCAGCGACGTGTCGGAACGCGGGAACGTGAACCACAACGAGACGGCCAACTCGGCCGCGTGAGGACTAACCAACGGCGCAGCTGCAAGCACGGCCGCCTCGGACTGTTGGTCGCGGTGAAGTGCCAAGGACAAATGACCACCTTAAACGAAATAGTGAAGTGGTGCAAACTGAACAGACAGACTATGCCGCCACCTCACCCCGGGCTTACCCGGAAGGAGGCAGTGTTATACAGACAGTTACAGACGGGGTCCCTGCTCACCCCGGTGCTAGCTATAGGCAGGAGTGTCCGAGCGTGTACGCGAGTGACGTGTGTAGACTATGCGCGAAGGAAAGAGCCACCTCGTCTCACATCCTTTGGGACTGTAGCGTAAATCCGCGAGAAGCCAGTGAGAAGACGACGATCCCGGCGTAGCTAGAGGCTGCAACAAGGAGCTATCATCAAGAGACACAACTCAAGGCCGTCCAGCAGGTCTCCGCAGCTCTAGAGAGGCAGCGACCGCGCGAAACCGAGGAGAAGGCGGGCAGCACCCCCAGGAAGGAGGCAGCAGCCCTCCCGGACCCGCGGAATCAGCGAGGGACTAAGACCTCGAGGAGCGCAACGCACGAGACAGACGTAGTGGCCGTGTCGTGGTAAAAGCTTGTCCTCCCTGCGTGGAGGGAGCCTAACCGCTTCTGCAGGCATTTTCAATAAAGTTGTTCTCTCTCTCTCTCCCGGGTTTCCTCATTTTCGTCTAGTCTACGGACGTGACGTCACCACTATGCTCGACGTGATGCTCCTACCAACTTCGTCTGATGCGACCTCATCAGATACATACACTTTTGTTCAGCGTGCCGAAGAAGCACGACACCGTGCACGGCGACGAATCCTACCTCTGCAAAGTAAAGATTCTCGTCGATACAACATACGTCACAGAGACCTAACATACCACCCGGGAGATCTCGTGTGGGTTTGGACCCCCATACGTTAACGAGGCCACTCAAAAAAATTATTGCGCCGTTACTTTGGACCCTGTATAGTTTTGCATCGCTTAAGCCCTGTCAACTACGACGTTGTCCCAGGCGAAACATCGCACCACTCTCGTAGGCCCCGTTCCTCTGACATGGTTCACGTCACCAGGATGAAGCCCTACCACTCGCGCTGACTCATTTCTCATTTGTTTTATTTTCTCCTTGTTGTATTTAACTCGTTCCCAACTTTCTTTGGCTTCACTTTCGTGCAGTCGCATCGAGGTAGTCTCTTAACTTTACTTGGGCGGGAAGGGGGGGTGGGGAGGAAGAATTCTACGCGCTAGTGAAAAAGCGTTAATAGCGTTGGAAGCGCTGGAAGAAGAGTGTGTGGTAGCTGCTGCAGAAACGAACAGCAAGCGACCGTTGACTTGGAACTGACAGCTTGCCTTTTCCTCTCGCGACAATATCAAATAAGAGCGATACGTAAGAAAAAAAAATGTATAAGGGCCGGCAATTAAATATTCGAAGTTCCGAATATATCGAATATTACACACTAACTATTCGTATTCTTATTCGAAAATCAACTATTCGATATTTTCGGCTACCGGAGCTATGATATTCGAGAATTCGAATATTTGGTTGGATACGAATATTCGAATCAAATCGAATATATTGTTGGCTGTGCAGGAGCAAGCACAGTTCTTAGCATTTGTTTCTATCTAATCTAAGAATATTGTGGCGAATTTATGAATTTTGCGTTGATTTCATGCTGCTAGCGAAATTTCGCCTCTAAAGTATACTTAGCCATTAAACGTCCCAACACTGCGGAAAAGTCAGCCTCTCAGTAACAAGGGGCACGGGTTTGCGGGCAGCGAGGGTGCACATTTTATTTATTTATTTATTTGTTTATTTATTTATTTATTTATTTTGCAGCGTCACGCCGAATTTTGAGCTTATTGCTCGACAGCAAACGCGACGATTGACGATTTGATGAGGACAGCTAGTGAGAATAGCTAAATTTTCCAAAATGAGCCAAAAACACAATGCAAATACGCAGTCTAGTTTTTTTAATATTTGCGATGTAATTGCATTGTTCCAAAATAACAAATTAACCGAACTTGCTAGCAAATACATGTGCACATCATTACACAATATTCGATTCGATATTCGAGGCAGTACTCGCATAGATTCGTACTCGACAATTCTGATGTGCGCCCGCCCCTGATAACAATGAAACAACTGATGCAACAGGTTTGTATACAATGCTGCCTAGTGCATCGCGAAAATGTTGATAACCACCAACAGATGCTATGTCAGCAGGCAAGTGATTCGACTTAATTAATGTGCCCAGATAAAAAAGACTAAGGAAGTTTGGAATGCGAAAGTGGTTTCTCTGCTACCCGCTGATAACAAAGAGTGGCCGCAATTGAGAATTTGTAGAGAATGGGGGCCGCATTAACGGTAACGTATACTGAAAGCGTAAGATGGGCTTGGCAACCTTACACGATTTGTAGAAAACTACGTGTAGAAGCCTGCGACAACCTTACACGCATATATTACGAACCGCACTGGAAGTTTGCCCACTTCCCTTAAGGAACTCAATGTACCACAAAGTTGAAACTTTAAAAAATGGGGAGCATTTTACGCGTGATGCATCCGCGAATTATCAAGATTGTCTGTTTAATGCCACCACTGCCACCACCACCACCACCACCACCACCACCACCACCACCACCACCACCACCACCATCATCATCATCATCATCATCATCATCATATCCATCAACATCATCATCATCATCGTCGTCGTCGTCATCCTGTTTTATGACCATTACAAATGTCGAAGGCCGCTCCCTGCGATCTCCAATTACCTCTGTCTTGCACCAACTGATTCCAACTTGCACCTGTGAATTTCCTAATTTCCTCACTCCACCTCGTTTTCTGCCGCCCTCGACTGCGCTTCCCTTCTCTTGGCATCCATCCTGTCCGCTTAATGGTCCAACGGTTATCTAACGCAGGCATTACATGGCCTGCGCAGTTTCATTTTCTTCTTACTGTAATTTAGAATATCGACTACTCCCGTTTGCTCTCTGGTCCAAACCGCTCTCTTCCTGTCTCTTAACGTTACACCACATATTCGTCGTTCCATCACTCTTTGCGCGGTCCCTAACTTGTTCTCGAGCATCTTTGTCAACCTCCAAGTTTCTGCCCCATATGTCATCACCGGTAAAATGCGCTGATTGTACACCTCTCTTTTCAATGATAGTGGTAAGCTTCCAGTCGGGATCTGACAATGTCTGCCGAATGCACTCCAACCCACTTTTATTCTTCTGGAAGTTTCCTTCTCAGGAATTCATGATCAGCATCCCCTGTGAATAATTGACCTTGATAAACCTATTCCTTCGCAGACTCTAAAGGCTGATTGGCGATGCTGCACACTTGTTCCCTTACCATGGCTAGCCTTTACAAGAAAAATATTAAGTAAATGTTCGGAAGCGTCACACAGCCGTTAGCCAATGTTTCTCAGTGTCCCGGGAGAATCTACAAGTTACACCGATTTTACATTCGGGGGAAAGGGGACGATCTTAAATGTAATATGCGGCGGAAATGCAACGATTGCGACTGAATTAGACTTGTTGCAAATAATATATTGAACCTTCATATTTTTTAATTATTTTCGTGCCCGATAAGAGGTGCGTATTAGGTTTCCGCAGTGCCATCTGTGAAATAAACAAGGCACATTGTGTGGAATATCAAACCTGGAATATCTGCAAAACAAAATTGCACACTTGTGGGCCTTATAACCCCCAATCAGCCCAGGTTTGAGTTGATAGATTATAAGTACCATGGCTGAGTCAAATGGGACCCCACGTCCTCGGATCGATAAACGAACTACCGAGCTAGGCCTATACCTGAACGGAAATTAAGCTCCGATTCCGTCATGTGTGGCGCGAAAACGGCGTTATCTACGTAAGCGATACATGCATGATCGAGTAATTGCTTATTTCCTCTACACAACAATACTAAAGTAAGGCGCATGGCTAGTATGGTTGCAATAATATAAACAGTAATAGTAAAACGTGTGGTTTTGTTGTATGCTCTTTTGGCAAGCGACCGAATCGGTTGAGCGAACTGAAAGAACGTTCTCGCCAAAAAAATCCTGGCTATGCCCATGAAGAATCCCCCCAGCCCACGACTCCCTACCATAGAGATTCTCCAACAACGTACAACGAGGTCACGCAACATCTTTACCTTAGTAGAAGAGTCTATCCGCTCCCACACCAGGAACTGACCAAAGCGCAGGCAATCACCCTCAGACTTTTGCAGACGGGGATATACCCCAACCCATTTTTATTACACTCGATTTATCCATACACATATGCTAGGAATACCTGCCCTCAGTGCGACGATTCAGCCAACTTGGAACACATGCTCTGGTGGAGCCCCTCGTTACGAGGGACAGATCAAGACGACCAGTCAAGATGGAATACCTCACTGCGAAGCCCCGACTACCGGGACCAAGTATGGGCCGTCCAGAGAGCTTAGGATGCGGCGGCCAGGCATGGCCTGCTCATTCCAACATGGGAGCGGCCGGCTACACGACAATCCCGTATCTCACGACTGTCAATAAAGTTTTGCAATCCATCCATCCATCCATCCATCCATGCCAGTGGCGCGATTGCCACCGGCAGTAAAGAAGGTCACAAATTTTCGCGTGGCCAGCGTGAAGGGCTGCCACAGATTCGAAGTCACCGCGCGCTGTCGGTCCCGCTGCCCGAATTTGGAGAGCCATGGAAAGTCAGTCAGTCAGTCAGGAACTTTCTTGAGGTCCTGAGGGGGTTTCAGCCATTGGAGATCGCACGCGGGGAGCTCCTTGGGCCGAAACCGTAGGCGACGCCCAAGTCGGGACGGGAACAAGGTGACGCTCCGCCAGTTCTTGGGCCCTCTGGACGGCCTTGAGTTGGAGTTTGAGGTCCGGGATTTTGAGGGCTTCTTCCCATTCAGGCTCACTGGAGACAGGGCCCTCTCCTAACGCAGTACATTGCCAAAGCACGTGCGAGAGTGAGCAATAGAGTTCTGGGAAGTCTGGGCAATTTGCCGGGATTTCTGAATTGTAGTAACATAATAGGCCTCGTGACGGATACGAGTCCGTTTGTAGCATTCGAAACGCGGCCGCCTGCGCGCGCTCGAGTTTGGCGTGCGGGAGTGGGTATTTCATTCTGCTTTACGATAGTGTGAGGTGATTTCTTGGTAAGTGAGTAGCGGGTCATTAAACTGAATATCCAGCCCCTCGGAGGCCGTGGGACCGTCGCGGCGGGCAAGTTCTCGCGCACGGCCGTGGGCCGTTTCATTGAGGTTGGGTTTTTGCGGGTGAATGTCTTTCCCCATGTGAGCGGGGAACCAGGAGAGGCATCGTTTGAACTCTTTTGAGCTTGCTAGTACTATATGCGCTACCTCTTTCGATACGTTGCCACTTTCGTAAGCCCGAATTGCAGCATGCGAATCCGTCAGGACATGGGTAAATGTGGGTTCTGCCATGGCGATGGCTACGGCTATCTGTTCTGCTTTAGCGCTTGTGGTCGATTTAACCGATGCCGATGATCGTAACGTTCCGTTGCCGTCCGCAACTGCTATCGCGAAAGTTGATGTATTGCCGTACTGGGCCGCGTCCACAAATGCGGTGGCTTCACGTTCCGCGTCGGTGTGGTCGAGAATCGCGTGGGCGCGGGCCTGGCGCCTATGCAAAATGTGCACCAAGAGGGCAGTCGTGGAGTCGCAAGGCTGTGTATAATTTTGGCGGTCTTCAGCGATCGCTTGCGAGACAGATTTAATGGTACCGTTCCTGCTGTGCTTTCGAAAAACTGCGTCCTTGAAGTCTGCGCTGTATCGCTGGTCAGGTATTTTTTGTTGTTGTTGTTATCATCATCGCGTTAGTCCTACTCGCCAGCACGACAGAACGTGCGATTTTTTTTTTACACCATAGAAGAAGCAACGCGCGCTCTCGTGGCCCGAGACCCGTGGTGCCAGCCGGCACGCGACAGCATTGAACCGGCCGTGATCCTTGTTAAGAACAAACCGGCAAGGTGAAGACAGGCCTCTCCTTGACGGAGAGGAAACTTGGAGAGCGATGACGACCACGGCAGCAAAGAAGCCTGTGCTGGTTCAGCTCGACATGGAATCTACCGAGGGCGGCACCAGCCCATGGTTCAACAGTAAGGGCCGCTCGATCGTGGCCATGTTGACCACGGAGCCTGTAAACGCCGACCTGTTCAGCCAGCTGGCGGCCGAAGGCAGCATGGGCGCACTCGTATCCTACCTGGACACGGAGCAGCCCGCCGTCGGCAAGGCCACCCTGCTTTTCTACATTCTCCTGGCCCTGGCGCTGGTCATGCTGTTTGTGGTGCTTCCGGTAGCCTTGTTGGCCTTGCGTCGCTACATTTCTAGCGTGGGCCTTTTCCCGTGCCTGATCTGCGTGCTGCTGCTTGTTGGTTGCACCGCGATCCAAATCTTTTGCCTCATGTGCATGATAAGCACCTGGTACGGCATGAAGGACGGCTTGGGATCCAAGGCACCGGAAGCGTACGAGTGGACATTCGAGTTGCTGCGCAACTATACCCAGCTTACTGTGCAGATGCTCAAGGAGGCCAAGGACCCGGACAAGAACCTCGACAAGACCCTGACGTCGACAACAAACAGCATCAAGTGGCTCCAGGGAAACGCAACGGCGTGGGAAGACAACTTCGCCGGGTACTCCGCGCTAAAGAGCATGGTCACTGGTCCGCTCGTCTTCCTCCAGATGGGTGCGCTTGGCCTTGCCGCGGCGACGGCGATCTCCTCTGCGCTTCTGGGATGCGCCGCCTGGACCCGGCGTACGAAGAGCCTGAAGAAAGGCGGCAAGGGCCCCATGTTCGTGGCGGCTGTCATCGTGGCCAGCGCAGTTTTGCTGCTCGCACACCTCACCATCGCTCTACCCATGATAGCGCGCTGGTTGCCCGCTTGCGTGATGGCCGACACGTACCTGTGCGCACCGTACCGAGCTGGTTCGTTCGTTGTCATCGACGACGGAGTCGCCCGTGTATGGCCTCTCAGTAGCAGACCCGATCCGTTCTGCCGGCTGGTGCCTAGCCAAGTCACCACCAAATGCTCCACCAAGGGCAAGACGCCAATCAAGAGTCTACCGGCATGTCCTAGCAAGGCCGGCAAGAAGACTCTGGACGCTCCCGAAGACACCGTGGTGCTAGAGCAACTTCGGCAGCAGCCTCCACCACATCCGAAGCCCGCAGTTGCCTCTAAGGCTAAAGATAAGATCATCGGCGACTGCTTTTATCCTTACAAGATCGTCGACACGGACATGACGGCAGTATGCCCGCTGTTCACGGACGACCTGGTTGCCCACTGGACTGCGATGGTAGTGTCCGCCATATTCGGCCTGCTCGGCGCAATCGCGGCGATCGCGCTCGCCGTCATATATTTGGCCGTCGGCGAAAAGAAGAAGAAAGTGAAGACTGTCAAGAAGGTTGTCAAAAAGAAACGCATCAAGAAGAAAAAGAAAGAGTCCCCGCCACCTAGCCCGCCACCGCCTCCTCCACCACCTCCGCCACCGCCTCCTCCGCCAGAGCCTGTGCACATCAAGGTGGAAGTTCCGGAACCAATCCCGGTGCCTGTGCCCGTGAGGCGCCGGCGGCGTCGCCGCAAGCCAGTAAGGCCCGTCATCTTGATGCCGCCGCCAAGATGCTCGCACCCGCCCCCACAGTTGCCACTTCCTCCGATGCCAACGCTTATGCCGGCGCCGCTCTTCCTGCCTCCACCTATGATGGGCCCAATGCCGCCGTTCCCGATGGCACCTGCAGCGCTCCCGCCTCCGCCAACCGACCCGCCGCCGATCCCGCAGATGATGACGAGCTGCTCTGGCGAAAATCAACAGTCGGCCGTCGCCTACACTAACGTCAACGTGTACGGTGGCGGTGCTGGTGGTGGCTTTGGTTCATGGCCGTACACGCAGACTGCTGTGCCTGCAGTCTACCCAACCAGACCGGGATACGCGGGGGCGATCTCGCCACAACCGGGCCGCACGACTTTGGTGCCACTGCAGGAATCACCGCATGTGGTGACGCAGACGTCGGTGACACGTCTGGCGGCTGGCAGGTCACCGGGGGCCACGTCGGCAGTGCCTTTGCAACGTGTCCAGGACGTCACAAGCGCAACGCAACCAGTGGTCACGGAGCGCAAGACTTATCTAGTGCAGCAGCGCCCCACGTGACTGTGCCGGACCGCTTCGGTTCTGGAGGGTATAGAGTGGCCGGCGTGGTGCGGTTCTTATAGGCGCGAAGTGATCATGGAATATTAAACGTAGCGTCAATAAGAGATCAAAGATCACTCGTTTTTCTCATGACAGATTTGGAACGAAACATGTTAACATTAATCAGACTGTGCCAACGCGTTTCCGTTCATACATTTTTGCGAAAGTGCTTAGAGAACACAATAAGCTCGGAAGCGTAGACATGTGGTCACTTTTTTTTTTTTAACCACCGAGCAGGTACGCGTCTACAATGAACGAGCGAGCGTGGATATACAAGTTAATCACACGTGTAAGTGAATATTGATGTTCTCAGCGTAAAATTGAAGTTATGTTAGAGGATTATTTAGCTTTCTTCCGTGCAGCCTTGTCGCCAGCTGTAGTTGCCTGGTGCTAGGCTTGAAGTTTATAGTCACCATTATCATGTGCACCTGCTTTACTCGTTGACGCTGTTTCCCCGACTATATGCCGACGAAGCATTAATTGCATGCCAAAAAACTTGTGAAAAACGACTTCTATGCGGTGCGCACAGTGCCATCGCCGTCCGCCACATTATTGCCTGTTGCGGCCCCTAAAGTACTCTCGCGGCCTGTGTGTAGAGCAATACCATTCAACTGCGAAGCGCCGTTGTTGGGGCCATAGTGCAGCTGAGCGGTGTCCGGCTAACCAAATGCACATCACTGCAATGATACGAGTTGGAATTCCAGTGGTTGCGGCATGGTTTGGTCTGATTTTAATTCACTGATGGCGCATGCCCACTGTGGGGAATGGGCCAGAGTCGCGTGATACTGATAGAAAAAACAAGGTCTAGTTATTAGTTATTACACTGCAAGTCTGACTCGCATGAGTCCGAGAGTTCGAGTGAATCCATGGGTTCATTAGTCTGAGTAAGTGAGCGTCCATGATTCCGTGAATCTGTCTGAGCCAGTGATCCTGTGAATCCGACTCATCCCGACTCATTATCAATCCAGGAGCCGGCTATTACGATGAAGTGAAGCTTAGTCCTACTTTCGCAACTCTGGCGTCGACTGAGTTCGAGTGAGCCCAGTTGAATTTAATTCTGCTGAGTCTGGGTGAGTCCGAAGCTAAAAGTACATGCCGTGAGAGAATCTGAGCGAGTTTTGTTTGTCTTCTCGACCTATGTTTATGAAAAGACCGAATTTCTAGGCAATAAAAAGGCTGCTTAAGGCGCTTACTAGGCACTAAAAGGTGCGGTTTAAGCACACACAGGCAGATGCAGGCGGATATAGCCACTAATGCATATTGCTTCCCGAGAAGCTTTTGCACTGTATAGCATGTTCCTTAGGCACTGTTTTTTTTTAGGAAACAATGAAAATACTGCGTAAGTGTGTGCACTTGCAGCATTGCTGCAGGGTGTCTGCCTTGGCAGAACAAGAACCCTTATGAAAGCATTGGCGAACGCGCACCTTCTCTTGGTTTCCTGGCCTAATTTAGTTCCTTACGTCGATCAATGTTCAACTAGAAAACCCTAAAAAATCATGCTATAAACCGGGGTGGGTTGTTTTTTCGGGAATGGGGTATCTCTGGGGATTTTAGGGTATGCGCAAGCGCTCAACGGCCACAGGTGTCCGCCGCGTGTACTCGTAGAACCGAACATTCAGCGCTTTCACATCCTTTGGAATTACATAATGTTGAGCTATGAGAACGTCTGACACTCTTTTGAGCATGGAGTGTCTGATGTCCGAGGTCCGGCGTGGTGTCCCTTGCCGTACTGGTGTCCACTCTTGCTGGTATAGCAGGATCTGCTATTAAAGTAAATGCGTGGTGCATCATAGTGTTATGTATAAGGTTGCCCTTCGGCTCGTTATTTATACAATCCCATGCCGTATAGCGGGCGTTAAAGTCTCCCACTATGATTCGATGTGTACAGCCTGCTTGAGCAAGAATTTCCGGTATTTTTGTGCCCTTATCTTTATGTGGACTGCATATGTTGACAACTAACAGCCCTATTCCTGATGTGGGGTTGGATGGGATCATCTCGAGAGCGGCGTACTCGGTTCCTCCTTCTGAACGACCCCCGGTAGGGGTTCGGTCTATGGAGGGGAGGGTTTTATTAATAAGAATAGCGGTACCCGATATTACGAATGCCACGGAAAGGTTTGCATCGAAATTCTATGCCTTTAAAGTACACGTAGCTGGGAACTCGCCTGCCCTCGAAGGTGTAGAGGCATGTTCCGTTCGTTCCGAAGGGCCCGGCTAGGATTATGTTGATATCACGGAGGTAGGTGACCGTATCGTTCATGAAGGCGTCCTCGGTAGGTATAGGTAGGGCGCCTGTGATTATCCCCTTGCAGGAGTTGTACGGGGAAGCCACATACGCAGAGACTTGATACGATTTGTTGCTGAACAGGAGCGTCTGAATGTGGCGAAGCTGTTCCGTCCGGGGTGCTGACTAGGGCGATGTTCTATTCCTTGCGTACTCGTTTGCGCGCCGCCGGAGGCAGCGGGGCTCGGAGTGCGGTTTGTCTCGCGTCTCGCAGCGGTGAGACCGCTTCTTGTTGTAATGAGATACCTTCTCTTATTCGGAGAACTGCCTTGTGGTCCCCTGCGGGGAGGCGCGGCAGCCGAGGCCAGCCGGGTCCTTGTCGACGTTCGCGTGAGTCGAATGGGGCGGGTGGAGCCTTGAACGACTCCTCGGCGACAACCCTCCGTCGGCAAGCGTCGACCACCCGGTACCGTGGAGTGTGAGGCACGGGTGGCTGAGGACGTGTACCATTGGACATGTTGGCTGCTCCGCTCAGGCCGGGGCGTTAGTCGCAGAACACGATGTCGCAGAACTCGATGTCGCGCTCGGGTTCCAAGCCTTCTGCATCCATGCAGTCCAGTTGGCCTGCCAGGTCGGAATTGCTGGCGGTCATCTCGGCGTCTCGGACCCTTGGGAGCCGCGTTGCAGGGTGCGTCGGATGCAGACGCAACGTCCGCGTCCGCCATGCAGCTGTCGCGGTCGCGCGTTTAGGCTTAACGCGGTGACCGCTGCTTAGGGATTTCAGACTGCCGTGTCGCTCTAAGAGTCCGGCCCGGAAATATTGGTGTCAAGTAAAAGCAGATGACTTGCCGGTGCCGATGGTTGTACGATTTCGTGCCGATGGTGAAATATTCCGGGTGGTTGAGGGTGGATTAGCAGAGCCAGCTGCGACGCGATGTGCATCCGCCGGTGCCCAGGTAAAAATCATGAAGCAGTACGTCAGAAGTTGCCGAGATTTCCGACGTCGCAAAGTTCCACCAGTGGAGCCCACCGGTCAGCTTCCGCCTCTACGACCTCCCTGTTTACCTTTCAAGCAAGTCGGGATGGATATACTCGGCCCGTTTCCCAAGTCTTCGGCTGATAACCGCTGGATCGTTGTCGCTACCGATTACCTCACTCGATACTGCGATATCCAAGCCGTTCAGCGAGCTACTGCTTCATATGTAGCCAACTTCTTTGTCAAAAAATATCGTCCTTCAACATGGTGCTCCCACTGTCGTCATCACAGACCATGGTACGGCCTTCACGGCACAGATGGTGCGATATACTCAGCAGCTGAGGGAAACAACGCACCGCATGGCAACTGCGTATCACCCGCAGACCAACGGGTTAACTAGCATCTCAAGGAAACAAATGCAGATATG
Organism: Dermacentor albipictus; assembly: GCF_038994185.2. Lineage (NCBI taxonomy): Eukaryota > Metazoa > Arthropoda > Arachnida > Ixodida > Ixodidae > Dermacentor > Dermacentor albipictus. The sequence goes on along the minus strand of NC_091825.1, from coordinate 94,781,922 downwards.
CTTTCCACGTATGTCGCAATGGATCATAAAAACTGGGACGAACTGTTCCCGTATGTAACATTTGTGTGTAACACTGCGCTTCAAGAAACCCCCGGGTTTCCTCCTTTTTGTCTGGTCTATGCTCGATGTGATGCTCCTACAAACTTCGTCTGATACGACCACATCAGATACAGGCACTTTTGTTCAGCGTGCCGAAGAAGCACGGCACCTTGCACGGCGACGAATTCTATCTCTACAAAGTCAAGACGCTCGTTGAGATATTATACGCTACAGAGACGTAACATACAACCCGGGAGATCTCGTATGGGTTTGGACCCCCATACGTCAACGAGGCCACTCAGAAAAATTATTGCGCCGTTACTTTGGACCCTGCATAGTTTTGCATCGCTTAAGCCCTGTCAACTACGACGTTGTCTCAGGCGAAACATCGCACCACTCTCGTAGACCCCGTTCCTCTGAGATGGTTCACGTCACCAGGATGAAGCCCTACCAGTCGCGTTGACTCATTTCTCGTTTCTTTTATTCTCTCCCTGCTGTATTGAACCCATCCCCAACTTTCTTTGGCCTAACTTTCGTGCAGTCTAATCGAGACGGTCTCTTTGTTAGCGGGGGGGGGGGGGGGGGCCGAGGGGTAATTCCACGCGCTAGTAACGCTTGAAGCCCAGCACGAAGAAATGTGTGTGGTAGCTGCAGCATTAACGAACAGTAAACGACCGTTGGCTTGGAACTGACTGCGTGCCTTTTCTTCTCGCGACGACAATATCAAATAAGGGTGATACGTAAGATAAAAAATGTATAAGGACCGGCGAATATTCGAAGTTCCGAATATGAATCGAATATTACACACTAACTATTCGTATTCTTATTCGAAAATCAGCTGTTCAGTATTTTCGGCTGAAGCTAACAAAATATTTTGTAAGAACGGACTGTTAAAGTCGGGTAACTATTCTCCGTCTGCTAAACAATGTAACGCAAACTCGAACGAACGCAAGTACTTGCTATCGCTCTGGAACGTATGGTTAAGTTGGCAATATCATCCCATGCAGTTCCTCAAAAAGGTTCTTCATCTGCAAGTAAACAATACTGACCCATGTCGTTAACCTGCATCTGCTCGAAAATAATGGAACACATAATTTATTCCAATAAAGTAATATCCCTAATTGAGCTAGCTTTTTTATCTTAATCAGCATGTTTTTCAGCGGGGAGTCTCTTGCGAAACACAACTGGCGCTCTCCGTGCATGACATTAGCTCCTGCCTAGAAACTAACATCCCCGTCGATGCCCTGCTTCTTGACTTCGAAAAAGCATTTGATAAAGCCCCTCACAAACGTATCGTCTTCAAACTTCCGTGCCTAAAAACATAAACCCTCTTGTTCATGACTCGATAAAAGCTTTCTTAACTAAGCTTTAACAGTTTGTTCTTGCTAATAATCATTCACCTCCCCTATCTCCAGTTCTTTCAGGCGTACCACAGGAAACAGTCCTCGGTCCTCTTTTCTTGATTTACACAAATAACTTACCTTCTTCCATACAAGCTAGCATCCGCCTATACGCAGGCGAGTGCGTTAATTCTTTATCGTTCTATACACGACAGCTTGGATCTTTCAGTCTTACTCTCACTTAAACTGTATCCAAACCTCGTATAAAAATGTTTAATGTGCTTGAACGTAAAGAAATCCGGAGATGTCTGTTTTTGCATCGCGCGCAGCACTATACCAGGCGCACAAGTACGCCGTCGATAACTCGAACGTCTGCAAGCTTTGAAATACCTCGGCACTAACCTCACGTATGATTTGTCTTGGTCATCTTGTAGCACGCGTAACGAATGAAGACAATCGTCATCTTGGCCACATTTAAATCATAACTTGGGCTTCGCCCGTTCTTCAGTTAAAATCAAAACAATTACAGCGAAAGCGTTAAGGGCCTCTTATCGTAGTACATCAGGTGCCAGAAATCGTTTCGACAAAAAAAAATTTAACCACCCACGCCCAGGCCTTCCATGTGGCGCAAGGAAGCTACAGAACTAATTGAATTTCTCAACCTAAAATACGTAGAAAAATTGTAGAGTACGACTTGCACACAACCTACAGACATGATAGCGTCCGATTATAATTTGACAATACGAGAAAACATAATTCTGTTAAGTTCTGTTCTGTTAAAAAACTGTTTTCCAGCGTTTCTACCATATATAGACCGGCCACGGCGTCCGCCATTTGCGCATGCCGGCGCATATCCCAGGGGCCACGGAGCGCAGTGCCCGGTTCCTTGCAATGCGTCCATATTGCGCTCGCCTCCACCGCATCGCGGCCCACGCAAGAGGCCGCGTTTCTACTAGAAAGCCCGCCTTCGGTCATAGCGTTCGCGGCCAGTGTATCCCGGTAAACATTACGGTTACAGACGCTCCACTTGCCGGGAAGCGTGAGAAGCAGTCAGGGATCTGTGAATGTTATCGCGTTCCACTCTTAAAGGGGAAGCTTAAGCGTCTTCCATCTTTTTTCAACTCTAATTAACCCTAAACCAGAGTACACCTGTTCTATGGCACCCGTACCAAGTGAATCATATAAACATGCTAGGGGCTGTTTCGTGCAGTTAGATTTGTTTACTCAGTTTATTCCTATTTAACCAGTGTCTCCACTCTTAAATCCAGGGATAATCTCAAACCAATCGCCCTACGGCGTAAGGTTTCACCTCTGTTTATTTTGTAAGATTAATGACACATCTCGGGCCATTTCCAGTGTCATTCATTCCAACCGTCTTTCTCAAAGCATCAGTCACCACAAAGCCGTCTATACCCCGTCAGCTTGCAGCTCTGCCCATTTTAGTTCTTTCTTTTTCCAAACAGCAAGAGAATGGAACTGCTTGCCTACAGACGCTGTGCACACAACTGGCTGCAATAAATTAAAGTGAACTGCCATCCATTTCATCGAGCAAATTTTGTTTCACTACTTACCTCCTCATGTAATACACCCCTCATCGGTGCACTTGAGGTATAATAAATTAATAAATGAAGTACTTGCGAAATAGCTGACGGTTCTGACTCGTCAGTTCAGACTTCGACGGCTGAGTTCACCGCTGTCGTTGTGCTCTGAGCGTTGCTTGTTTTTCTAAGCGCGAGATTGTGCAAAATTAATAAAAAATAAAATAAAGAACTATATATCTTTAACTGATGCTTTTGGCAGTGGTTTATTCTCGGCAGTGTGTATTCTGTTGACCAGACGACAGGATGAACTTTCACTGTATTCTCTAGACCAGACCACGAAATCAGAGGCCGACACATGGCAAAGCGGAAGTTTTTTGTCGTCAGTTGGCCCGTGTCCTCAGGTGGCACGCAACATAAGGTGTAAACGCTTCGACGCTCTCACTGTGCGGCCAGCGTTACTAGAGCCGGTGCCTGGCATTGGCAGTAGTGACACCCTGGCATTAGCAGTGATGAAAATTTGAAAACGCGTTTTAATTTGAATTGAAAACGGTGGCTTCGACCTAAAAGGTTAACACCAAATTTTAATAACACAGCAATATGTCAAAGAAAAAATGGCTGTGGCTTAGGTAAGGTTAAGCCCAGGATGCGAAGCATACTAGCCTTTATTTTAGTTGTTGAACCACTGTTTAGCTTGGTGAACTGCTGTTTCTTGGCTATATTTGGTTCGGCTAGACGAAGAAACAACTCATGCGTTACTCTGCTTCGCCTTGGACGCCCCGCATTGGACGCGGTGAGCGTCGAGCGACGCAGCGTTCGGCGCGGCAACGAAATGTGTGCCTGAGCAAGCGACGCACGCCTGAGCCTTAGAAACAGCTCGTTTCTAAGGCAACACCGCATTCACTAGAGGCGCTTTTGTACCGCTTTGAAGCATCGTACTCGTGGCTCAGTGGTAGCGTCTCCGTCTCACACTCCGGAGACCCTGGTTCGATTCCCACCCAGCCCATCTTGCAAGAGTTGAGCCAAAGCCACTTCTCCTCTCTCGTGACGTCACGGTGTCACGTGGTTTCAAGGCGACACCGCCGCGCCTGAGGAGCTGGGTTGAGCTCTCGTAATATGCTTCGCATAAAAATAAAGAGAGGAAAAACGTCTATCGAACACGCGAGGAAAATCGAGTACCTAGCAATCATGAGCCCTGTGCTCTTGCACGACGCCACAGAACACGAACGGCAGGCAGCTTAATTCCAAGTGCTTATAACAATGGCGGTCGGATCTACCGAATAATGTTAAGGCTTATTTTGTGGTCTGGTTCATAGAATAGTCTGTGCGTGACAATATCAATCGTCGAATGTTATCGAATGTTATCGTCGCAGCACGTTCATCGCTATCGCTTCTGCAAATGTAGCTGACGTGATGAACCAGAACCGACGCAACGCTGAGCTATCCGACGATCATTGACGAAAGCCGGCTCCACTATATCGATGCATGTCCCATTAAAGAAAGATATAAGTGCATGTGCGCCGTACTCACACGAGGCCATACTATCGTAAACAGCGATCGTCCTACAGTGCAATCTTGCAGTATGCTCCTCGATCGCTTGCCTCTGCTGTTTAACTACGATGAGCGAAGTGCAGCTGCCCCCAACTTTCCATCCTACTTCAACAGGACAAATTCGACGTTTGCGGTCCTGGTCTAGCAACACCACCGTACGAGTCGATTGTTTATTTGGCCGTTCAGCTGCGAAGCAAGCCATTTCGCTTTTAATTTTATCGTCCCATCGTCAAATCCCGTATATGTTATATAGAACGTAGCAGTCACAAAATGCTCTACTTACCACTATCCAGCGGCTTCCCTACGGTGTCCATGGTTCATTATAGCTTGCCAGTGTTCAGAATTCTCGGATGCTTCCCCACAGTTCTTGCACGGTACGCTGTTCCCTAAGAAGCAGCGTACCAGTTCACACGTTCCGTCTTGCTGGGGCAGCCAATGGACAGCTAACTTACCATGATGAACATTTTAACCGTACAGTGACGAACACTTTAACCTAACCGTACTTTAACCGTCTAGAACACGCGAGCTGTTCACTCGGGCTTGGGATAACGTGAGCGGAAGGTCGCGCCTCGTTCTAGATTAATTACACTTTGTCCTCTGCACGGTTGACGCGTTTATCTTGATAGGTTAGCTGTTTGTCGCTGCGTACTTGGGCTCGCGATTGCGCTGGTTTTGTCTGTGGCGCCCTTCAGACAAGTACTATAGCACTACTCTCACTTTGAGCGCAGCGCAAACTAACACCTACACCGATAACGCCTTGCGCGAGATCGGCTCAATGCAAGCAAGCGCCGTTGGATTTACGAGTTTCCGCCTAATCGGTGGCCGCGTGCTTTAAGCAGTTGCTGGACGGATGGATGGACGCTATGAGCGCCCCTTTGAAACGGGGCGGTGGGTTACGCCACCTAGCTCTTTTTATTATGTTGCCTAATGTCCAACATGCGTTAAAGAAAACAAAAAAAAAAGAAATGGAAGAAAAGGACCCCACGAAGAATTCTTATCAACAAGCTTTCTGAGCGCCTACAGGGAACTTCGTTTTTGTACGCCTCGGCTGTCTATCGTTTCCCTACTTCTGGGTGCTTTCGCCGCCAGAAGCGCTAGCTGTCTGCGGTGCGGCGCCGCAAAACAAACAAGCAGCAATTTCATGGTTCGACGTGCGCTGTGAATGTTTCTTGCGCGTAAGGTTCGATGTGGTCGCGTCTTCGTGCTGCAAACAGACGTACAGTTTGCCTTGCGCGAACCGCCCCTCGGATTTCTGCGCAGGGCTCGGCAATATCGTCGCCAGTAGCAACGGGTGCAATCGTTAGTGTTCGTTACGATTCTCGAAGCGCCGTGAATTGAAATCAATGAACAGGCGAAAAGCATGAGCGGTGCCGCTGGTTAAATACTTAAGTGCTTCTGCAAGAATCCTCTGGCTTTAAATCGCGATGAAAAGAGCATACGCCTCGAACGCATTTGCTCGAATGCCGGCGCCGCACGCGATAAACGTTAGAAGAGAGAGAGAGAGAAACAACTTAAAAACCACGGTAATTTCGCATGCCTTCTTTGCCTGTCGGTGTCCAGTCCTTGGCGGTTCCATGCAGCATGAATCAAAGGTGGTAAAGTCTAGTTCAAATTGTGGGGTTTACACAGCGTACCAAAGGTTTAAACTCGGTTATGAGCGACACCGTATGGAAGCCCCTCCGATAAATGCTGACCAAAGTGCATCCAAACCACGATACTCGAGCGTTTTTGCATCCGGCCTGACAACGGGATGAGGCCGCCGCGGCAGGTAATCGAACTCACGTGCTCCACGCCAGAACGCCATAGCCGCTGATACACACCAAGGTCGGGTGCTTCAGTTGAATTAAGTGCTCAGCACTCAAGTATGCGTGGACAGAGCGGGAAAGTCAGGGCTTCTGTCCATAAGCCAACTGGACAGGGTCTGCCACGCACAAGAAACAAGTTCCGGTTCACCCAACTAGTAAAAAAATAAAATGAAAAAATAAAATAACGTACGAGTGAAGCAGGGACTCGGGCACTTTGACGCTGCTTTGAACAAAGTTTATATATAATAGAGTTTTCAGTGTCAGCACCAACGCACATATATGGTGCTGTACATCTTTGTACAGACGAAAATAAGAGCTGCTTGTGCATGGGTGGGCAATGGTGGGCACAGAAAACAGTGTGCGATCATAAAGCGCGACATGATGTCGCTACTTCGAATATGCGTCGCTACAACACTCCTGGCACAGAGAAACTGTGTTACATAAATAGTGAATAGCGCTATACTGAATGTGGACTGTTCTCACGTTATAAAGACCTTTCTTTTTTTATTTCACGTAGCGGTTGGCAGGCACGAACTGTGCTTAGTAGCTGAATCCATTCGCTTACTTGTGCTTTTCGAAAATGGACGATGCGATTTAAAAAGAAAGAACCTGGTATACACAAAGATTAGGCGATTATATATCTTACATGTAATGACCCATCCTCGCGGAATGGTGTTGCCGGAATAATTTGTTCCCGACTACTCTGTTTGGCATCAGAGGAGATCTCGTACAATCCAGTCGGCATTCGGCTTACAGTGGGACTGTACAGCGTTGGCGAATTCCCTGTGCCCACCACTGTCAAGCCATGCGACAGGATTCATGGCACTCGCGAAGACGCCTGCGCTATGGCTGGGTGCAGGCGAAGAAGAAGAAAAAAGATTCACGCCGTGTGCAAGTGCGACAATACCGTCCCGATTTCGCCGTAGTCAAGTTTTGTTCTATTGCTAACGCAGCAACCCTCGAGCCCCGGCTCAACGGCAAGTGTGCAGTGACAAAACACTACGCTCACCTCCCAAAACACAAACAGCAATGTTCGTGGTCTCTCATGGTCGTGCACGTATATGAGAGAACTTTTCTACAAAAAAAACTGCATGACTGTCTTCGACTGATCGGCTCTTTCACGGCATGGCGGCTTGTGAAGCTTATGGTCGTTTGTTACCGTATATGTGAACAGTTTCAGAAGGTGTATAAGAGGGGAAAAAACAAGACACAGATCGATCATGGTGCTTACCTTGCCACTGTGTGAATGAGACACCTTATTCGATAGCAGAAAAGTTGCAGCAAATCAGCCTTCGTGGCGGGGTATCCTTTTGCAGCAAATTATGATTACGCCAACAGTACCCCAACTGAGCTACTGCTCTCGTCCAGGGAAAATCGTGGTTGGTAACACACCAAGGCCCAATGGGCGCTCATTCACAAAGCACATACTTTGCAAGAACGTAGGCTGTTGTTGCCCTAACGGCATCACATTAGCTGTAACCAAAGTCATTATGCCATCTACTTTCTGCAACGACATGTTCGGCGGGACTAAAAGCATGTGCATCAACTGCGTTACTCATCAGCACATGCTTTTTCAACGCGAAGTGCATGCCGGAGAACACAACCTCGCCAACTTCATTGACCGACATTTAGCAAACAGAAGTCCGCAAATCACTCTACAAACTTTTGAATAAACAAATAAACGCCATTGGCCTTTTGTGAACGAGATGAAATTTAGAATTTCATACCGGCCCACGCATGTGGCGCTGTTTTGAACTAGACAGATCGACAGCAAGGCTGCTGTTAAACGAAAATGTGCCTCGAGCGCAAGAAAGTAAACGAGTGTAAAATCACCTTCGTGATCACCGAAGCTGGCAGTTTCTAGGCTTGTAGCTCATACCGACATACCTTACAGATGATCATAGGGCAAATTGCTTTAGTATTCTTTAATATTATTAGCTCGTTAATGATGATGCCCTGACCTAACGACACCACTCGGACATCTAAGGCTCCTGGCGAAGATGGTATTCACCATGTATTGTACGCACAGCTCATGGTAATAAGTTCTTCACACTTGCGATGGCAAAAGTCATGTTATAGAGATCACTTTCAGTCAGTTTTGCAGAGCACTAGAATCGAGTCAGGCAACAAACGCGCCTTTCTCTAGAGACGACTAACTTTTCTTTAAGATGACAGTGACTGCGAAATAAATGACATATAATAATACTAATAAACGTTTGCGCACAACAATAAATTTGCAACGTAAAGGACTCTACACCGGATAGGCCATCAACAATTATAACACTCTTGTGCATGCAGCTCGCTACTGTCCGCGTTGTAGCATTGTCCAGGGATGACGAGCACGACACAATAACGAGCTTATGTAAAAGTAGCAGTCTTATGTGTCCGGCCTGCGACTGTGCGATGCACTCCGTGTAGATGGTTCCTTGGCAGATGGCTGTGCCGTTTGTCCGAAGGCCCACAGGAACCGGAACTGCACAACACGGCGTCAAGGAACTAACCCGTGCACACCACAGCAAGACTTGAACCCCGCGATCGCATCAAGCAGTAGAAGTTTCGTTTTAAGAAAGTTCACTCGCGCGAGCGCTTCGGAAGCAACCGCGCTATCGGTAACCGGTTGCGTGGAGCATACTTGAAGGAACTGAGACGTGCACATCACAGATAGGCTTGAACCACGCGATCTGCGCCAGTTAAGCGCACAGTCTCATTTTCGCGCGTTCCGCAGCTTAGTCCCGCGGGCACTTTCTCTTAGCGTCCCTTCCCTCGTCCTCTTCGTCGAGAAGTCTCTTGCTGTCCTGCTCCGTGACCGAGGGGCTCCTGACGATCCTGAGCTGAAGTGTGCCAGCGCCGTGGCGGGGCGCCGGCCTGCAAGACTGCGACGACCTTGATCCGGGGCTCCCCTCGTCCTCCGTGTCCACGGAGTCCCGCATGTCTTCGTGCTCGGGGGTCAGCCTCCGCAGCCGCCGCTTCTCGTGCCGGCGGAGGCGGTGTTCGGACGACGACCCCTTCTTGCCGCCGGCGTGGTGGTGGCGGCGATGATGGTGATGGTCCCTCGCCGGCAGCGGTGGTGGTGGCGGCGGCGCTGGCGTCGAGGAAGATGACGACGCAGGAGGAGGCTGTAGCGCGGTAACGGACGTAGTTGAAGACTTGAGTGGCAGTGGTATGGGGATCGGAATGGGAATGGGTATGGGCAGGAATATTGGGTACGGCACCATGACCGTGGGAGGAGGGAGCAGAGGATTCGGAGCCGGCGGCAGTGCGAGGGGAGGCGGCCGGTGCAGACCCATGGGCGGAACGACCCCTGTCGGGGGTGTCGGTGCCGGATGACCGGCGGCGGAATGGGGCGGAGGTGGTAGAAAGGCGCGCATAGGCGGTAAAGCAGCGGAAGGGGCAGCGGCTGCTGCCGCTGCCGCTGCTGCAGCTGCAGCGGCCGCAGCGGCACTGTTGGAGTGCATTCGCAAGTGTGGTGGCGGCGGTACTGGAGGGAACATGTGGAACGCTGGATGTGGAGGAGGCAGGAACGGCCTTCCTCCCGGGTCCGGCAGTGCTGCCCCGGGTCTGCAAGGCAGTGTTAGGGGCGGCATTACGGGCGCTAGGGGAGGCGGGCTGCCAGGACAGTGCGGCGGCGGCGGCGGGTGGTGACCGTTGAGGTGGTGCGTCGAGCTCCCCGACGCCCCGGGGCTGCTCAGCGGAGTTGTGCTGGTGGCCCTGGTGGGCGACCGTGCGGTGTGCGCCTGGTGGTTGTGACCGGAGGACGAGGAGCCAACGCCGCAGGCATCTTGGGAACTGCTCGCGTGCGAAGATCGAGAGGACCTCAGGGAACGACGTCTCTTGGAGGAGGACGGCTTGGTGTGCGTTGGCTTCTGCGAAAGGTTGACCGGGTCCCCGCTGGCTCCGGAATCCGGCGACGGCTGTGACTGCCTCGACGGAAGCGGCGCCGAAGACGATGGTGGTGGCGGGGGCAGCACCGGAAGCACTGGCGGAGGAGGTGGAGGACTTTTGTGGTCGTCCTCCCTCTCCGACGACTCGTCGTTACCGTTGATTGCACCGGACGGCTGGCTGCTCTTGCAATCCCGGAGCCAGAGGTCCGGCGTGATGAGCCCCGAGGCGACCTTGCAGGCCGCGGCGGCGTCCTGCAGGTGCGGGTGCATCTGAAGGTGCGCCTGCGTCTCGCGGCAGAAGATGTTCATCTTGTACTGGTTGAGGCACTTGTCGCTGCAAAACTGCAGCTGCTGCTCGCCGTCTTGGAAGTCAACGTAGTTGACCGTGTGGCGAACGTGCTTGCACCAGTCGCACACCTTGTTCTTCTTGAAGGAGGCGCGCCGGCACTGCGTGAAGCACAGCTCGGAGCAGAATGCTTTGCTGCCGCTCGTCGTCTTGAGCGTGAACAGTTTCATGCCCACCTTCTGGCACCAGGCGCACAGGATGCAGTTGGGTGGAAGGTTGGCCCCATCTGCGACACGGGAAAAGAGAGTCGGAGGCAGAAGTAAATATGACGCTTGCTCGTTAGTGTAAGTGAATTGGACTCCTGGGTCGCGTAACGAACATAACATCCACCAAACAATCAAACGTAACAGACAAAACTCAATACCACTTGGATATGCAGGAGATTACGAAGGAAATCGAAATACCTGCATGGAGCACAGCTGTGTTCACCTTCCCTTGTGCGCCATATCTGGCCGATATGCTGTCCGAATATTAATGGGAAATTATTTGCTTTCACTCCAAGTGGTGCTGTTCATACCTTACACCAGCTATTAATTGCAGCCGGGTAGGTATTAACGAAATGATGCACTGTATATTACTGCACCTGAAAGCAATCACGTATATACAGAGTGTCCCACCTAACTTTAGCTAGAGTTTAAAAATACGCGAATTTTTGCGTAATTGGACAGAACCAAGGTAATGTTGTTCGCCGTCGCTTGGAAGTACTCAAACTATTCTTTTTGTCATATCGCGTAATTGCATCTATAGTCTTATTTAATTAATCGACTTCTAAAATATGATAATTCGATGAAAAGCGTCAATGAGATAAGTGTACAGGGACATGAGAAACTCCCGAGACAGATTTTTGTTGCTCAATACGTGCTACATAAAAGTGTTTTTGCGAGCGTGAAAAAAGCCCGCGAATACACTCAAAGTGCCTCTAGCGGCCTGTCGAGCGGCAATTTGGTTGGTTACCTTGGTTCTGTCCAGCTGCGTGGCCCACGCGTATTTTTAAACTCTGGTTAAAGTTAGCTGGGACATCCCGTATAACTGGGATGATGAGCTGGTTGAGCTGATGAGAAAGAAGCTTAGTCAGATATAGTCCTGATCCCGAATCATGTGGATTATGTATTTTGCAGTGAACGTATCTGAAAAAAACAATCGAATCAAAAGGTATTTCACGACGTTAGTTTCGGTGTCCGGCCATAGACCGAAATTTACGAACAGCCCGGAGTAAAGCCGTAACAGGCACGGGATTTTCGAGCAACGGCGACAAGCAACAAGTATGGCCGTCGCTTGTCACGTCGCCGGCTGCTGGCCAGCCGGAAAATTACGCTTGTTGCCCCAGAAGTCCACGCAGCAGCTTCCGGCGACAAGTATAGCAACATGGCAACAGCCAGGTCACCCGCTTCCATCTGAATTCGCTCTTGTTATACTTGCCCTCCTACGCGACTACCAGAACTCAATGGTAGAATCAGTCTTCGCTTTGTATAACCTCACTTAGTACAAAGAATATGCGATGTATCATGCTGTCTTTTTTTTTAATCAGATATTCGTTTTGACGTTGTAGACCTAAGACACCAGCGAGAGCCGTACAAGTGCTTTGATTTCTCCCTACCATAGGGCACCATAGCATTTAACGCGGAAGAGGTGGAACGTTTCCTCACTGGCAATGACGGCATATATTCAAACTATATAGTACAATGTGGTTAAAACGTTCGACTTATGCTACGTTTGCATTGTTTAGCGGCGTACGATTGTACTTAATCGTGTAACAGGCGAAGTTTGTCGCTACTTCTTCTCGCGATATCGCGCCCATGCGGCTGCTGCGCACCGCAACACGACAGCGGGACAGGGTTCCCCCGTCGCCTCGCTTTTCACATGCGCGATTTCCATTAGAGCGACGCCCAGGATTGAACTCAGCCCTCAATATATTTGCGCCTCCATTGTTACAATAAAACACCACGGAAAACGGTAATATATACATTTGAATGTTGTTACTTATTAAAAAAATGATTAAGTGTAGTATGCATCGTGCTCTTTAATAACAACGTTCTACATTTACGATTCTTTAGCGCTCAACTGCGGGTACGCCGGCACAACACGCCGTAATATAGACGTCCGTAGAAACGCCCAATGTCGACGACGCTTGCTGCCGGTCCACCCGAAAATCGCGCTCATCTCTGGCGACTCCCCGACGGCGCGACCAACTTGGCGCAACCCAGTCGCGGATAGCGGCGACCATCGCGGCAGTCGCGGAGCGACGGAAATCCCTGCGTCGCTAAGTGAAAACAGCAACATGCGAAACAGCACTCTATTAGTCATTCATGCCCTCTGCTGCGCAATCGACATGTATCTCCAGATTGACGCATTTATTTTTATCTATCTAGAGCACTCGACCGTGTTCTGCATAATCTGTTGATTGTCAGTATGAGGGAAGTGGCGCTTCTTGACACACTTGTTAACTTGATTCAAGCGTATTGAATAATCGTAAGCGATTTGTTGAAATCGTATTTACATGGTCACGGTGTAATTAATTACAAGTGTTATCAGGTGTTCTGCAAGGCATCGACCCGTTAGTCCTTTTTGATTAAGTAAATTAAATTGCTAACGATGTTGATGATTGTGCGATGATGAGGGTGTTCGTTACTGACTGTATAATCTACTCCGTTATTAACGGCGACGCATCGCAAGTTCTATTAAATAGTAAGCTCGCGGACTGTTGCGAACGCAAGGGAATGCAGGTTAATCTTACTAACACCCTTTTTATGGCTATAAGTACTTAAAAGACTATAGTCTTATTTATACTTATTGTACGAGTGGCCAACATATGAAGTCAGTTTCTTGTGTAACTTGCTTGGGCTTAGCAATTGCCAATAAACTCAACTGGTATTTGCATATCGATAACAAGAGCACGTAGGCCTGCAGAAAGCTGTGCTTTTTGCGAAGGAAGCCAGAAAATTATCCCTGAAACGTTAACCTTGAGGCATATCACACCCTGGTTCGCCCAGTCTTTGAGTACACTGCTATCACGTTGGATCCGAGTTTTTCTAAAGATATCGCGAAGATTTAGCTCGTACTGCGACTGGCAGCTAGGTTCATTTTACCAAATTACCGAGCTACATGGTCAGTTTCCGATATGTTGCGCTAACTTGAGATTCAACCACTCTAAGAACAGTGCCACACACAACAACGATAAAGTTCTTTTATTAGCTATGTTAGTTTAAAACATGTCTAGAACGGGACAAATACGTGCCTGCTCCACTAAATCGGTTATCACAGCTAAATCATAGCGTGATTGAACGCCCATACCTCGCCAGGACAAAGCTTTTTCCAAACATACTTTTTTCCTAGCACCGTTCAGCTATGGAATTCTTCACGTACATCTACTGTTGAGCATAATAACATTTTACTGCTTGAAAAGCACTTAGAGATGTACTTTGTGTAACCGCTTCTGCTAGGGCAGCGTATACCTGTCTTCAGCGTTGTAAAATAAAACAAAGATAACGCGAGTCCCCTTTAACTGCACTTACGAAAAAATAGTATTACATTTGTAAAGACGCCACAGGCGTTTCGCAAGCTCGGAGCTCTTCGCAATGCCAAATCTCAGCCCGCGAGTCTCACTTCCAGTCTTCCGTCACGTACACTTCATGCAACCTCTCCGTCACAATAAGACATTCCTTCAAAGTTCGTTTTTCAGAAAATTTGTTCTTCAGCCGCCACAGCACGAGGAAGACACAGAGTAAGTGATGCGCTGTAGCGGTGCTTTAAGTTTTGTACGCAGAAGTGCCTCTGAGTAAGTGCTATATGAGGCGGATCAGTGAATCAAGTGGCGCTATTTGCATGTCGAATAAGCATGAAGCGACACGCGCAAGTATTTCTTCTTGTTGACACTTGCCGAGTACTGTGAACAACTGTAAATTTCCGTTCGCGTAAAGTACAAATAGCTTGCGCAAGAACATGCAAGGACAATAATCTTCGTCATGCTGCAAGGTGCGAAGAATTCAGAGAACACCCAGCAGTTGTCTGCAGCGGTTACGCTGTGTGGTGACGGCCATCACCGGTGAAGGATTACGTCACAGTATCCCCTGGCGATAGCAAACCAGCGCGTCTACGAAGTCATGTTCAGTCGGGCAACCCGCCATAGTGGCTCAGTGTCTATGGCGTTGCTATGCTGAGCTCGATATCGCGGGTTCGATCCCCACCGCGGCGGCAGCATTCCGATGGGGGCGGTATAGCAAAAACATTCATGTACCACGCATTGTGGGTGAACGTTAAAGAAACCCAGGTAGTGAAAATTATTCCGGAGCCCCCAACTACGGCGCGCCTCACAATCAGATCGTGGCTTTGGCACGTAAGATCCCATAATTTGATTTTTAATCAGTCAGGTATCTTTGCTGCAGATGCGTCCGCAATTCACTTAGTTGCCCGCATCGGCGTTAAAAAAAGGAAGGCATGCATGCTTGCGAAAGGGAGGTCGTGTAGCTGGCTTCGGTTGAGCGTCACGATTTGTCAATGCTTCTGACGTAAAACATTACATACTTTTTTTTTTTACCGTAGGAAAGAATTGGCCCTCTGCGTTTATGATATTTTTTTGGGGGGGGGGGGGTGGGGGAGGGCAATGTATTAAAGAGGTTGTCTAAAGCGGATAATTATACGAGTGTTTCCTCAGAACGGATGCGCAAGAGCCGCGACGCCCGGCGCAAACTTATTTTTTTTTTCATGCTTAACTCAATTAACCTGACTTCATTACATCATCCTCGTTGGTAAGACACTATATACGCGTTTGCATCTGCGTCGCAAATGTAGCGCTCTGCGCGACGCAGAGCAGACGATAACAGAAATAATTTACTTTTAAATCTTGTTTCCCAGCTATCTTTCGTCGCTCCACGCGCACGAGACATCCACATAGACACCACACAGCTAGAGTACACGACACACGCGAACACGAGCGCCTGCGGGTGTCCTGTTCCCTGCGTGGTGCCTGCTTTTCGCGCTGCCAAAGCCAAGTTGCCTAGCAACGAGTTACGCTCGAGGTTCGCGACACGCACCTGATACGCCCGACTGCATTGACGAGCCAGACGCTCCCGTATACGACATAACTATGTATCGGTAACCAGCAACCTGCATATCCCCGTAAACGAGCAAGAGAGACACGAAAAAGAGGCAGGGCCGACAGGGAGGCTCTCATTGTGTCGCTCAGCTAAAAAAGTTTCACGCCGCTACTCGCCGGCAGTTTTCCTATAGCTGGTGGCGAAAGGTGGGCGGCCAAAAAAAAAGGCACATGAGCGTGCAACGATGTTGAAATCACGGCGGTGGAAACTGCAAAATACGATGCTCCAACTAGTACGCGCCCGAGTTATAATAAGTGTAGAATTACGTATAGACAGAATTTTTTGACATTGCACTAGGTTAGGCTAGCTAATCACTGTTACGCCAACCACTTTTTTTTTTCGTAATACGAGCGAGCAGTCCACTAAGGACAGTGTTCGTTGCTAGTGAAACTTTTGATGGGTGTCTGGCAACTTGACGTTGTCCTGCGGGAACATGTACATGACCACTCCTCCGCGAGTGAGTGTTGAGGCCCTGTGCGAAAGATTGTTGGTAGCACATGGCGAACGTTTGGGCAGCTGGGCCTGCCTAAAGCGTCTGTGAAACGTGCAAATGAATGACGCGACATTCTATATGCCCCGTACATAAGGAAGGTAAGAAAACACCATAAAAAAAAGGGGGGGGGGGGGGGGGGATCGCCGGTGCATATTGCATCTGGCTCTTTGTTCGTTGCGTTCCTATGTTTCAGTACGTGTACAAATTTATACGCACTTTGCAGTGTTGACGCACTTAATATTGACGAGCTCTGAGCTCCGATATAAAAGAAAGCTGGGAATAATGTTGATTTCCTCGGACCGTTTTACAACCTATACATTACTTTCTACCAGATACCAAAGAGAAGTCAGTCGATACCGTTCTTCCAACGAAAAGAGCATAACAAATTGCAAATAGCGAATTGTGGGCCAGCGTTTAATGTTTACGAGGATGTGATCTATGCATAATGCCGAAGGTAAGGTCCAAAGTAAATGACGGCATCCAGTGGGCTCCGGCTAAATCTATTTCTACATTACCGCATTTGTGCATTGTTCACATGCTGTGTAGGAGGCACGTGAACATAATTTGGGCAGTATGTTCGAATGTTAAATTAGTAAGCCTTCCATTCGTTAACGCAGACCTTCGGTTGAGTATATATGCATTTTTTTTAATGATGCGCGTTCCAGTGCACGCGTCTATAGCAGTATATTTCACTCACTCACTCAAGTCTACAGCAGTATATTTGTGTCCATGTAGTACACCACATATATGTTTTTGAGGCATTCGTGTAAACCTTTTTTAGGCTGCTTATTAGTTCCCTTTGTAGTTGTTTTTTTAATCGTGTTTTGCAGACGACTACACAAGAGCAACATCTAAGGAAATAGTAAATAGTAAGCAACCAGCCAGAGATTGAAGAGTTAGCCCTACCTCTCGGCTGTCGCTCAATAAAAGCTCTCTTACACCGAAGCGAAAACTTCGACTTTCAACACACAGCACTCCAGCTTCGGCCACTAAACATGTAACGTAACCGAGTTCAAATACTTGGTATGGACATCGCCTTTATTTAGAGATACATTGAGCACAAGATAAAGAATAACCAAGTGCGCATCACTTGACTTCGTACTGTCACCTAAAGAGCATGAAGATCAGCTAATATCAAGAGTTGCTTAAACAATCCTGCAAATGGTTCGCATTCCACTGAGCTCAGTCCGAACTGATTGATCAAAGTCAGGGAATGATTAACAACAACAACAACAACAATGTTCAAATTTTCGTACAACCTAGGTGGGTTACTCTAGCCTCATAAATTTACAAAGGGGACATGAAGTTGCCGCACATGGCAGCGATATGTCGTGTTGCTTCCCTCAATGTGCTATTTGTAAGTTTAGGATGTTCGGTAAGCAGCAATGTTCAATACAATCTTTTATTCTTGCAAGGAGTAAACGGCACGTGATACACTGCAAAATAATTTACACCCTTAAAAGTGAAAAGGGGTGTAAATAAGTTTATATCTCACACCCGTAGGGTGTGATTTGTATAACCAACACCCCAAGGGCGTGAGTTATAGACACATTTACACCCTTTTTCACGTTTAAGGGTGTAAATTATTTTACAGTGTACCCTAGCGGCTACGGCATTGCGCTTCTCAGCTCCAGGTCGCGGCTTGGAGCCCGGCTGCGCCGGCCAAGTTCCGACGGGGACGAAATGCAAGAAAGCTCGCGTACTTAGATTTGGGTGCACGTTAAAGATCCCCATGTGTTTCAGAACTAATCCGGAACCTGCGACTAAGGCATTCTTCATTATCAGGCGGAGCACGCAATATGTTTATAATCAGGTTTCATGTACTTGTTCGGCCACCAAGCCGTCATGCTCGGCGCGAGATAATGTTTATGTTAATCCACGGTGAAAACGCTGACGACGAATGCCGCAGTGCTCGAAGAAGTCTCAACACAGGCTCATGACACGATAATCCATTGACCTGACAGCAGGTCAGTACACGGAATCATAACGATACAGGTACCTAAGCATAAACAGCCATGCCTGTGCCACCGAAGTGCAAAATGGTATGCCAATCATAATTTAAGTGTGAAGATTGTAAATATGATAAAAAGTGCAATGCGGTATATAAAATAAAAAAATAAAGAGTAGGCAAGTTTCAGGCATCGTTCGGACATGCAGGTCATTGCATAGGCGATAACGAGACATGTGGTGGCATAAGCTTTAAGACACACGGCCTGCAAGAAGGCCTGTCGATTAATTAAGGATTAAAAGTGCAATGCGGCGTATAACAGAAAAATTAAAGAGTAGGCAATTTTCAGCCATCGTTCGACATGCAGGCAGGGGTCGAAGACCCAGGGGCTACGTCCGCGGGGAGGAACCCAAGATTATGTTACGCTGTCACGACGGATCCGCGATCAGGCAGGTGGAAAATATTAAAGTTTTAGGCTTCCACATAGCAGCGGGAGGTACAAACCTGAATGCCATTCAGCACATTTCCAACAAGACGGACCAAGTCATCAGGTTACTAAGGAGAATCAGCAACAGACACAGAGGCCTGGGTGAGGACAGCGCTCTAAGGCTAGTGCACGCCTTCGCTCTCTGTCACTTCACCTACGTGGCAGGTCTCTTTAAATGGTCGCAGGCCGAGCTGAACAAGCTAAACACTCTGATCAGAAAGTTAGTGAAGGCTACCCTAGGTATACCCATCAGCACCTCGAACGTGAAGCTCATGAACCTAGGCGTGCACAATACGATAGAAGAGATGGCGGAAGCACAACAGATGGCGCAGCAGGAAAGACTGACGAAAACGCGAGCGGGCAGGCTTATACTCAAAGCGATAGGGACAGACCCAAATAGATCAATGAATCCGAAGGAATCCGAGGTAGAATTGAGCGCGAAACTTAGAGACGCGATCAGAACCACCCCCCTCCCGAGAAATATGCACCCGGAACACAATGTTAGCAGGAGAAAAGCGAGAGCGAAAGCTTTGTTGAAAGAAATTGAACAGCTAGGACAACAGGCGGCCCTTGTAGACGCTGCCTGGGTCAAAGGCAAAGAGGCCTACACCGCCGTGGTTGTCGACAGCCGGGGCGAGGTACGGGACGCCATCACCATCTTCACTAAGGATTCCACGGTGGCGGAGCAAGCCGCGATTGCTCTAGCCATCAGGAACCGTAAATGGTCTTTCATCTATAGCGATTCCAAAGCAGCAATTAAGAGCTTTGACAAAGGCTATGTAGCTGGGACTGCGGCTAAAATTATCGACAAGGTCGAAACTATCAAAACTGAAATCCGATGGTTTCCTGCACATATGGGACAAGTGGACGAGACTCGGCCCAACCTCAACGAGGTGACGAACGACCTGGCACGAGGACTTGCTTGCCGTGCCGGTCAGAACCGAACCGACGCCCACTACCATTCCGGGGAACATAAAGATCACTTACTAACTTACAACGACATTACTAAATATTACTACTTGGGGCGTAGGCAATTCCCTCTGCCACACGTAAAATTGAACAGGGCTCAGGCAGTGACGCTACGTTTACTGCAAACCGGGACGTACCCCACTCCGTATTTCATAAATAAAATTCACCCAGAAAGAGAAATTAGGACAGAATGTAACGTGTGCGATGGCATCATTGACATCAGACACATGCTGGCGGGCTGTCCCGCGACTCTCGCCGACCCCGAAGAAAAATGGCTTTACTGGCACAAGTTCATAACAAGCTCTTCATATCAAGATCAGCTACGGGCTGTCCAGAGGGTCCACGATGACGCCATAAGGCTCGGCCTGGCGGTGCCGACGTGGACGCTGCCCGCCTCGGTCTGAAAAGACCGGGCTTCAGGACGCTAATAAAGTTTTGTGAATGAATGAATGCAAGAAGGCCTGTCGATTAATTAAGGATTAAAAGTGCAATGCGGCGTATAACAGAAAAATTAAAGAGTAGGCAATTTTCAGCCATCGTTCGACATGCAGGCAATTGCAGAGGCAATAACGAGACAGGTGGTGGTGTGAGCTTTAAGACACACAGTCTCCAAGAAGCCCTGTCGATTAATTAAGCTTCTGCAAGTCACATGTTCCAATGAGAAAGGAGCTGCTTCCAGAAATATGCAAATACAGTTTGCGGAATAGCCGGACGATAAAGTACATGCGAACTGCAAGCTATACGTATGGCTCTCCCACGAGAATGACGTGCTTGACTTGCCGCGTTTCTAGTAACCGGCATACACTCGGCGCCCGAGCGGACCTCGTATCGCTTCGGAAGATGCACCGGGACGTGCATACATACCCAAACCCCTCCACCAAGGCCGCCGTGGCAGGTCATCGAAGATCATGGACGACGGCGGGAAAGGCAGCACAGGCATGGCACGCACGATTCACGGGTACTCGCGCTGCCGAGTGTAGGCCGGGCGCCACCCTCGGGCGCGGCGTGGACTGAGCCCGGACGACGTGTACCTGGTTCCAGACCGTGAGACCCCGCGGTTTCACATGTCCTCGGGGATGCTCGACCACAGGGAGCCGACCCCGCTGGACGAGGACGGAGCGAAGGCTGGTTTTGGCACTCTTGTCGACGGCAGGTGAGAAGCGGTCTACGCTCGCTACACAATCTCAGCGCCGGGTCCTTCGACGAAAACTGGAGAATGCGGGTCTTGAAAGTCCCATAGGGCCAAGCCGATGCCCGCCGATGTCTTGGGAAGTTATAGGTGAAAGTCGATCAGCGCTGCTGTGACCGTACCTATTTGCGCAGAAACATTTGACGGGGATCTTGACCGGTCAACCGGCTTGGCTGTTCCGGACGCTGCAGATTATTTCTTTGGACCGAATGGTCCAGGTTCCAGCAAGCGCACTCGTTTTCGCCGGTGGCTAATCATGACACATTGCCGGCATTCCGATTTCAATCGTACTGAACACGGGAAAAGCGAATATCGTTGGCTGACCTGCGACGAAGCTCCTCAGTGGACGAAGAGAAATAACACCTTCGTGATAGGTACGCCGCGCTCAATTCAGTACATCGGCAGGAAACGTGGCAGGCAAACGCTGCGTAGGAGACCAATATGAAGTCGACCGGCGCACGAAACGAGACACGCGTTCTATCCCGCACTCAACGCGAAACTAAACGTCCCGGCGAGAGACCGCTGAGCGGCGTGGGCGTGTTGTGTGCAAGTGCCGTATGAAACCTTTCGAAGGACGTGTAAGTCCCTTCGAGTACACACACAGTCTACAAGACCTGTGCGTGAATATGCTTTCCCCACACCTTCTTTCCAGGCTTCTTCCCTCTCTCTCCCTCTAGTGGAACGAGCAGAGGAGGAAGGGGGACGAACTCCCACCGTTTAAAATAAGCAGGAGGCGTGCCCACGGCGTGTCTCTTACACAGAAAGCGGCTCGGGTGTTAGCGGTGGCCGTAATGAGGCAGCATGGATGCTGCGGCGGCTGCGAGGGTCGGCGGTGGGCAGCGCGAACGCGTGCTCGCAGGGTCCAGCGCCCGAACCTCCTCGCCCTCCGTCTGGAATCGGAGAAAACAGGACTATCGCGGCGCGCTCGGCACAGAGACAAAATGCCGGCCGGCGCCACTGCTAATGAACAGTAACGATCCGCTTGTTTGGGAAGGTACACCGGCGGCGTTGAGGAGGGGTGTGCAGTGGCCCGCGTGGCTTTTTAGAAGATGCGCGGTGGCCATGCGCCGGCTGAACGGCAGCCTGCTCTTCAACCGGCTGCTGTTGCTGCTGCGTATGCCGGGTCTTTCTCCCCCTCCATCGGTGTCTTCTATGCACGAGAGGTCTCCACAAGTGGACACACAAACGCTCGCAATCCTGGCTTGAGCTCACGTGTACTCGGAGAGGGGGGGAGCAGTGGCGGCGGCATTTTGGTTTCCTGAGCGCTCCATTTACTCCAATTCGGAACCGATTCCTCCGGAAACGCGCCGCTCTCTTTCTGTCCGGGAACTTTGGCGCCCTGAGCGGAGTAGTAGAAATGCGAGGGTAACCCTGGGTGTGCGTGACGCCGTGTTTGTTAATGCCTGCGTGTACGCCTTCCCCCTCAACTGTGCGCGGGTATTACAAGAGGGAAAAAAAAGAAAAAGAAACAGTGGGCCAACAGTCGAATCGTCGTCGGAAACCGGAGATGCTAAACACCCGGTTCGCCGTTCTCTACCTTATTGCTTTTTCTTTCTCCCGTTCCGATTCCAGCAGGTCGAAAACTCAAAACGACACACTGTTGTTTCGCAGTGGCTTGCGTGAGAGCACTACGTTGAGCGCGGGCGGCGCCGTTCGCTAAAATAACGCCAATTTCTGCCGGGGCCGCTTTGCACGCATGCACGAGGAAAGCCCGCTCAAAGATGTGGGCTGTGGCTCCTTGAAAAATGCGCGTAATGTTGCCCTTTGCGTTCGGCTCAGCCTCGAAAGGAAGGCTGGCGTCTATAGTGTCCCTGCACGTACTTGGCAAGAAAGAAGATTCGCGGAGGCTGGCACCGCCGTAAATGCTATACTCTTCTGGGCGGGTGACTTTTAGGGACCGTTTCTTTTAAAGAGGTACGAAGTGGACACGGGACGCGTGGAGCTCGCGCACGGTTCTGCGCGAAAGGATTTGACTTCGCGGAGGATAATCGAGAAATGGCGTCAGATGGAGCGGCTTGATGTTACTCTGCACAAGAGAATTGCTCTTGTTTAGCGCAGCATGCGTTTGGTGCATGCTTGGTGTTAGCGAAAGGCAAAGTGACGTGGTCAGGAGTCTCTGCCGGCATGTTTCCATAGATATAGAACTCCTTCCACTGGCGTCTTGCCGGCTATTGTCTCTCAGCGCTTGCATTCCACTGCAGGAAGCTACGTGCAGGAAGCAGGAAGCAGGAAGCTACGTGCACTTAACTTTTTTTTAAAGAATTTTCACATTTGCAGCAACAGCTGTTGCGAATACATGAACAAAGGTGTTGCAGCGTGAAGTCAGCGACGTCACGCGCAAGCGATCACCACTACGACGCAGACATGCACCGGCAACATTCTGAACCCGCTGAGTTTATATACAGCCGATATGAGGTGCCAACGTGCAGTTTATCAAAAGCGCACAGCCCGCCAGGCTCGTGGTGAGGTATGTCATTGGCCTTCGTCGTGTGGTTTTTCTAGCATTTCTGACCCGCCGTGGTTGCTCAGTGGCTATGGTGTTGGGCTGCTGAGCACGAGGTCGCGGGATCGAATCCCGGCCACGGCGGCCGCATTTCGATGGGGGCGAAATGCGAAAACACCCGTGTGCTTAGATTTAGGTGCACGTTAAAGAACCCCAGGTGGTCAAAATTTCCGGAGTCCTCCACTACGGCGTGCCTCATAATCAGAAAGTGGTTTTGGCACGTAAAACCCCAAATATTATTATTATAGCATTTCTGAACGTCCGAAAGTTTAAGACACAAGATGGGAACTTTATTCCAAAGTCTCGAGAAACTATGCATGGCATGGCGACAGCTCCACTGGGGCGAAGTCTCTGGGGCGAAGTGTCTCACAAACGTATATGACAATATGTGCGTGCTCGCAGGCAGTGATACTCTTTGCGTTCTTGATACCACGAGAGAAATGCTTGGTATGATGACAAACTTGAAAGCACATCCTGGGATTTTTGTTAGGACACTCTGATGCTTGCGAGTATCTTTTTCTGTGGTTTTGTTGTCAAGGACCATCTATAGCGCAACATAAATGAAAATTAGGAAATGTTAAATCGGTACTTGAAGAGTATGAGAAGCACTGGTATAGAATACTAATTATTTGCTGCGAAAACAAACGAAACCTTTTAAATCACGGCTGCCTTGGGCCAACCTAACTCGGCGTGTTGAAAGCTGAAGGTACACAGCTTTTAATGTGTGCAATCAAATCTTTTACAGATTCTCTTTTCTTTGACACATTTATATCGAAAAGAGCAGACCGAAGATAATGGTCTGCGTATGTAGATCTAGCAAGCAGGGACGCAAAAGCTTCAACTTTAATCCCAAGCAGCTTTACAAAATAGCAAAATCAAGAAAAAAATTGGAGGATAAGTTGCATCATTTCAATCATCTTCAGTTTCTGGTATAAACCACTTGTAACCCATGAATAAGATGTGATAGTACCATCTTTCTTTTTGTTCTGTTAGCGTGACAAGTAAGCGGCTCCGTCAAAATGGTGTTCGCATAGCGCGCACATTGTTCAACAGGTGAGACCACATTTCATTAGCGCGTAAATAGCCTTTGATCACCCGCCATTTTGGATTAGCAATTCGCAATTTTCAGTGAGCCTTCGTGGCTATGTCCCCAAGGAAACAGTCAATTTTGACCTTCGGCAGGGGGAATTCGCGACATAGTGGTCAAGCTTGACAGAACATGGTGAGGAATGCCATGTTGTCGTAGAACCGCGCAATATAGAAAACAGACCTTCGTTCATGTCGGGTACGGAGCCGATGATATCGGCACTTGTAACTCTCTGTCTTTTGAAGCAGCGAGGTTCCATTGGCTATGTGTATACGCGGTGCACACACCGAGTGTCCTCGACACGAGGAAACGTACGTGTAGTTTTATTGCTTTTACGATGTTACTGCTAAACTTTGAACAAATTCTATCCTGTCAACGCAAAAGAATAACAGGAGCATGGCGAACATAGAGGTGATTGATCAGCAGTAGGCTGTAGCGTAGATAGGGGCGAGGTAGAGACGAGCCGTACCGATGTTCGCTGGAAGGACCTTTTACATGGCGTTCGCTCGCTTATATATCGTCTTTATCATGCGCGCTCGCTTATCGTAGACTACCGCCTAGGGGGCCACTACATAGGTCTCTCCCTACTGGGAACTGACATATGGCGGTTCAAACGCTGTGCTAAGGAGGGCGCCCGGTGGACACGCTGAGGCGTGTACGGTGAGTATGCCCGAGGGTACGCCGTAGTGTTACAGGTACAGGAAGGTGACGTCACTGACGCCGCGAGATGGACGGCAGCAACGTGGGCGGGTTTGACACGGTTTGAGGTGATCACTTCTGCCCGGCCGTTCAGGTCAACCATAATGTGCTGTGGGCTGCGCCGGAGGACTTTGTAGGGGCCTGCGTAGTGCTGCTCGATTGGCTTGCGGACGCGGTCACAGCGGACGAAAACATGCGTGCACGTAGAGAGTTCGTCGCTGACATAAAAACAATGCTTGACGGATAGCAGGGTGTGCGGGAAGCGCTGCATGGTGTTGCGGAGCTTCGTGACAAAGTAAGAATTGTGTTCGGAGCTTGGTGTGTAACGGTGAAGAGCTCGATCATCTGGGAGGCGTAGTGCACATCCGTATACGAGTTCCGCTCAACTGCAACCGATTTCGGCTTTCAGGGCGGATCGGAGGCCGAGAAACACGAAAGGCAAGGCGTTATATGCCAAGCGGAAGGGTCGTGGGCTTTGGGCGCCGCTTTGAGTTGGCGATGCAGGCGCTCTACCAGACCGCTGCTGGCAGGGTGGTAGGCGGCCGTTCGTATTCGCGCAGCACCAAGGAGCTATTCAAATCCGAATTCTGAGATTTTTTCGTGCCAAAAACCCGATTTGATTATGAGCCGCACGCCGTAGTGGCGTAATCCGGATTAGTTTTGATCGCCAGGGAATTTTTAAAGTACCAAGGAGCTGTGTCAGGCGAGAGAGCAAAGCAGACT
Source organism: Dermacentor albipictus (assembly GCF_038994185.2). Classification (NCBI taxonomy): domain Eukaryota; kingdom Metazoa; phylum Arthropoda; class Arachnida; order Ixodida; family Ixodidae; genus Dermacentor; species Dermacentor albipictus. The sequence continues at coordinate 94,756,231 of NC_091825.1, read as the reverse complement.
TGAACTGACGACCACGATTTGTAGTAATGGTTGAGGGCACGCCAAACCGGCAAATTCAGTGGTGTGCGAACGCACGTGCGATGTATGGTGTCATCCGTGATATCCGGTAGGGCAATAGCTTCCGATCAGAGCGTAAAACGATCTACGCACGTCATTGAGTAAATAGCACCACGGCACGGCGGAAGAGGACCGACGATGTCCAGGTTGACATGTTCAAAAACGCGCACTCGGCATGGGGAATGCACCGATAGCAGAAACCGTGCATCGCTGACACGTGATCCAGGAGCGTGTCCATAGGCGAATATCGCGGTTCACATTCGGCCACACATAAAGCGGTCGGCGATGAGTCGCTGGGTGGCTGGTATTCCCGGATAAGCTGGTGAATGCAGCGCGTCGAACACTGCGCGTCGAAACTACGAAACGGTACGAAACGGTACGAAAGGGCCGGGCGATCCGGTGGAATTCTCACACGCAATAGCATCCGCACAGACGGGCAGCTTAACTTCGCGAAATGGCAAGTTCGGTGCCTTGTTCCGCAGATCGGCGAGCTCACTTTCTGTGGTCTGGGCCGCGGCGAGGGCCGTGAAGTCTACACGGCCACGATGGGACGTCTGGAGTGTCATGACAGCGGATGAGGAAAGTGCGTCGGCGACAACATTGCCGGAGCCGCAGATGTGGCAGATACCTGTAGTAAATTCTGATATGTACGACATTTGGCCCTGCTCTCTCGATGTGTGAGCACCGCCGTCCGACTACAGTGATCGAAGAGCAAACATGAGAGGTTTGTGATCAGTGACGATGTAGAAATCGGCTCCTTAGAGGAAATGGCGGAAATGAACTGCTTGATCGGCGGCCAAGGGCTCCAGGCCAAACGTGAGCTACAGCATGCTGTAGCTCTGTTGTGTAGGCGTTTGCTTGCGAGAGTATAATGCAATGGGTTGCAAACCTTGCTCACTGCGCTGCTGTAGCACGGCCGCCATAGCGGAGTCGGATGCGCCTACCGCAAGGCAAAAGGCACGAGTTCATTTTCGGATAGACCAAAAGCGCAGCTCGAGTCAGTGCATCAGTGATCTTCTGCAAAGCAGGCGGTGATTCATTCGTCGACGTCAGCTCCGCTGGCTTCAAAGCTGAGGCCAGTAGATGGTGCATAGGCTGCAAGATGTGCGCACAATGCTGCATGAAACGTCGGCAAAAACGTCACCAAGCCGAGAAATTATCGCAGCTGGTGTCGCGTGGATGGCTGTGGAAAACATCTGACGGCCTAAACCTTGATTGGTAGTGGGCGGATGCCTGAAGCGTCGATTGTATGACCCAGGAAAGTTAGGGTCGACACGCCAAACTCGGGCTTCGCAGCATTGATGGCGAGCCCGTAGTAGTCCAAACACTCCAAGAGAAGCAGGAGGTGATCGCGATGTTACTGTGGCGTGCTGCCCGCGACGAACAGGTCGTCGAGGTACGCATGGCAGAAATCCAGGCAGCGCAGCACTTCGTCTATCAAGCGCTTAAACTTTTTCGCGGAGTCCCGAAGGCCGAACGGCATCCGTATACACAAACTCGTACAACCCGAAAGATGTCAACTATTGCTGCCTTCTGAATATCTTCTGGTGCCACAGGAATATCATGGTAGGCGCGAATTAGTTCGATCTTCGAGAAAATTGTTCCTTCGTACAAACTTGCCATGCTGTAAAAAATGTGCGGGATGGGATAACGTCGAGGCTCGACAACCTGGTAGAGCGCTTGGTAGCCCTCGCACACTCTCCAATCACCACGCGCAGATTTTGGCCCATGAGTAGTGGCGAGGACCAAGAACTGCTCGAGGATCGAATGGTGCTTAGCTCTAACTTATGTTGAAACTCGTTCTGTGCTTTGCGAAGTTTTTCAGGAGTCTACCGGCGTGGGCGGGCGTGCACCGGCGAGCCTTTGGTTTCAGTGTAATGGAGAGTGTAATTGAGTGCTTGACTGCTTTCTCCTTGTACGTGGACCGGTGTCAAAGTGAGAAACTTGAGTGGCACGTGGCTTGGCGAAGGCGAAAGTGACAGGTTCGTGGAAGGCACCACCGTACGCTCCCCTTGTACCCTGAGTTAGGTGGCGGAGTCGCGAAGGCATTGCTGACGGACGTTGATTAGGCGATCGAAGTGGCGGAGGAAATCTACAGTGATGGCACGCTTGATGCCGGTGACAGTGAAAAGCCAGCGGAATGCATGGCGAAGGCCCAAGTCCAGAGTTAATGACTTCTCGCCGTATGTGGCTGTGCTGCTGTTGTTGACAGCCAAGCGTGGTGGAGTCGGCGGACATCTGCGGTCGGCGGGTGTGGCCGGTAGGACGCTAACCTCGGCACCTGTGTCCATCTGGAAGCGAGCGTCATGCAGTGTCGTGGTCTGAAACAAAGAATAGAAGTGGGTGGCTCATAGGAGGGACTGAGGCGCTTCCCGCCTTCAGCGCCTGGCCTTGTTGTCTCCCGCCCAAGCGCACGGGGGAATGCAGTTGTGGGTATTAGTCACGGAAGCGACGATGGTACCAACATATCATGGTAGAGCGGGAGTTATCCAGATGGGAATGGGTTTGCAGATTGGCCACGGCGTCAGCAAGGTGGGACAGTTCTGCGCGCAGATCGGCTTCCGGTTCACTGACCTTTGGAAAACGTTGGAACTTCAATGCAATGGAACGTTGCAACCTACATGATGTTATCCGCTAACTCAGCAATCTAGTTGATGCCAAGATCTTCTGTGGCGGCGAGTATCATGCGAACGCTGACAGGCAAGCGGGTGAGAAAAAGCTGACGAAGAAGAGAAGACGTCCGTGGTGCTTGCCTCTTCACCCAGCATGCGCTGCATGAGGCGCGGGAACTGCGCGTCAGTGAGGTCGCCGAGCTCTACTGCCGCGAGAAGTTGCTGCAAGTGCTTCTGCTCTGAAGACGAAATCCGTCGATTCACTGAATTCCTTAGCGTTGCGTAAGGGGACTCGAGCGACGGCGTGGCAATAAGGTCACGAACGTCGGTGATGACGTCCGCAGGCAGATTGGAGAGGACGTAAAAATAACGTGTCTGTTCAGAAGTGGGCCGCTGCGCAGCAAAACGTGCTTCGGCCTGCAAGAACCGCAGGCCAAATTCGGTGGACCAAAAGGGTGGGAGCTCGACCCGAAGTGTATAGGTGGCAGGAGCAGCATGCTGTGGAAGGCGCGCGTTACCGACGGGTTGTGTGTCGTCGTTCTTCGCCCCAGGCTAACGTAGAAGTGTTGGGCTGGGTCACCACTGTAGCATGCTATAGGGACGAGGCAGAGACGAGCTTCACCGGCATTCTCTGGAAGCAGATTTTTAATGCGAAAGCATTATACTTCCCATGAGGCGGAATAGCGATAACGAAGATCATCATCAGCGTCTTGTAAGTTAGATCAAGTTAGAGTAAGGTGACTTAAAGTGGAGCAAAGTGGAATTCAGGTGAAGCAGAGTGAATGAAGGTGAATTAAAGTGGATTAAGGTGTATTAAGGTCGGCACAAATTAGAGCGACGTAGATTAAGTTGGATAAACGCTGGTACAAATTACAGCAAGGTGCATTAAAGTGGATTACAGTGGCTTAAGTTGGATAAGGTATATTTGTGAAGGACACGTGACAATGTATGATGTCGCGTATCATGGACGTAACCAATTAATTAGAAAAGCCATAATGCTTTCGAATTTAAATCACGTAACGATATTGAAGTGGCTGTCAATTTTATTACCATGCTCTTCGCTCGCTCACTTACATACATCGTCTTTATCATGCGCGCCCGCTTATCGTGGGCCACCACCTAAACGTGGCCACTACAAGGCGAACGAAGCACCAGCCTGGAACAAACGTTTCGACCGGGAAACTTGCATTTTTCAGAGGAGTGGCATCTCCACAACATGACTTGGTCTCCTCGCGGCGAAGTTCCTTCGTTAAAACATTGGCTCCTCTGACGAAGGCAATCTTCTTGGTCTTGGTCAAAACAATGACTTCAAGCTGGGGTCTAGCTCGTTCGCCCACTGCTAGAACACTATCATTTGTTTCTTATTGTGCTATATAAATCGGTGCTCGTAAATTTGATAATTGCATATCCAGTACATTCACGATCATGTACACCAAATCTTCGACGGGTGCTCGTTGCTTTGGTCCTCCCGCAGAAGTACACAATACCGTAGAAAACAGTTTCCTGAGCTTCCATAAAAGTAGCCTTCAATAAACAGTAGTTCTCATCAGCACTGAAATATGCTGCTCGTTTGGCGAACCCGCCGTGGTTGTTCAGTGGCTAAGGTTTTGGGTTGCTGAGCACGAGGTCGCGGGATCGAATCCCGGCCACGGCGGCCGCATTTCGATGGGGGCGAAATGCGAAAACACCCGTGTACTTAGATTTAGGTGCACGTTAAAGAACCCCAGGTGGTCGAAATTTCCGGAGCCCTCCACTACGGCGTGCCTCATAATCAGAAAGTGGTTTTGGCACGTAAAATCCCGTAATTTTTTTTTCGTTTGGCGAATACACCGCGGCAATACACAAACAATACCCACCGCGGCAATTGCTAAGCTCGTGGTCGCGAACTGAATCCCGCAGCCACGGCTGCCGCCTTTCTATACGGGGGCGAAATGCAAAACAAAAAAAAACGCTCGCGTACTTAGACTTCGGCGCAAGTTAAAGAAAAGAAAAAAAAAGAGTGAAAAAGAAAAGCCAGAAGGCCAAAATTAATTTGCGTATCATAATCAGATCATTATTTTGGCACGTGAGAAACCATTTTTTTTTTCTTTTTTTCGTCCAAGGCAGCAACACTGTGGCCTTCTTCAGTCAAACGATGGTCTCAGCCTCCATGCGGTTTTCCACACGTGGCCGTCTGGCACAGAAAGAACGCGAAACAAGTCACGTGTCACAAATGCACGCTCTCCGAAAAGCGCAGCTTTGCATCGTGCATCGTGCATACACGGGGCACCGCGAGGCGAAAACAAAGATTCGGGGGGAGGGTAGTCGCGGGCCCCTCTCTCATCCACCTCCTCTCTGTCTGCTCCAGTTGCGATGCACGAGAAAAAGGGAACCAGAGAACGGAGCGCCGTAGACGTGAGGGCGACACCGGTAATGACATAACGAGAGGCAAACCAGCAAGAAAAACGCCGTGTCACGATTTCCAAGACCCTCAACGCGGATCTTGCGGCTGCTGAGAAAGTGAAGCAGTCGCCTTTCTCCAAGTCGAGCAGAGACACCTACACGGATATTGGAAATGAAACAGAAGAATAGAACGAGCTAGGGGAGAGTGAGCGAGATATCTCTGCTCTGAAGAGTCACGAGAGAGAGAGAGGATTTATTTGAAAGAAGGCAGAGAGGTCGGCCTGAGCTAACGCGCTGTAGCCTGCTACTCTTCACAGGGGGAGGGGGAAACAGTCACGAGCTTGCTGAGCGTGGTGTGGGTGGGGAGGGGATGAAAGTCCGCGCGGACGCCAGTGGCTGAGCCGTCAAGAGAAAGGAGGAAGGGATGGTGGCGAGGAGGAAGAAGAAACATCGGTACCGGCGAGCAGACGTGGCTCGCCAACGAGGCAGCAGAGACATTAGCGAGAATTAACGAACAGATAATGACAGCGGGCAAGCAGAAACGGACCCGAGAGTTCACCGTCTGCCAAACGTCGGCCCACCACGAAACCAAAGTCCGAACGTGGAGACGGGAAACCGGAGAGCCAGTTCTTCAGCATAGAGAAACGTGATGCGGCCTAACATGCCCTTCCCCCTCGTTTCTCATACCCTCACCCACATACCCTCACATACCTTCGTTTCTCCTAAGTGCAACTTTCCCACAACCACCGTCATTTTTCTCTTCTTTCTAATATTTTTTTCCCCTTGATGGTACTATTGGGACAGCGTGGAAGAAGGAAAGCGAAACACGGCTCTCTTCGAATCTCGGATTGCGGTCGTCGTATTCCATCTGATCCGCTCTGAAAAAAATCGTGTAGACTTTCACGCTTTTTCTACTTGTTTTGAACGTTTCATTGTTAAGGGCAACTTATTTGATACTACCAAGACAAGTAAAACCAGCTTTCATATGTTATCGGAGGCGCGGTTGTGGAACGAGAGCGAGTAAGCCGAGAATTCGCAACAGAAAGCGAGACAATCAAACGAAACGAAAATGAACCATGGGAAGCGAAGAAACGCGACCTCTTAAACAGAAACCGCACACAGGCACACTGAACGTCGGTGCACCTGAGTGAAAGGTTGTATAAGATTTCTCCAAGATTTGGATGGATAATTGCGCAACATTTCTGAGGGGTCTCGGAGAACTTGCCCACAACGAATCGTATCATGCACTGGCCGTGTCAGCAGCTGCTATCGTTGTGCCCTGTGTCATATCGCGTCAAGCTGCTGTAATGGGCATTTGTGCCGTCCGTCTCTTGCTGCTTGTGTCCACGTGTTTGTACGCCTGTATTTCTGCATCAAGCAGCTTGTTTTTATTTATTTATTTTTGCAACATCCAGCTATTTCCTGTGGGAGATTGTAATGCGTTGTCAACTGGCGCTACGCTTGCGATTTCACTCGTCGCGAGGTCATGGCGGTTGTTGGGTTTGTATGCCGGCAAGGGTGAGTGAGCAAAGTCCGTGACAAATGTCATCACCCCGTTTCTGAGGAAATATTTATATCGTCATCACCCTCATCATCGCAGTAGCCCATGCAAGGCGGGGTACGACGCCGCTACACCAAGTAATGAACCCGACTTTAGGATGAGGTTAAAATGGTTGCTGGGTTCAAAATGAATTATGGGCTCTTCACTACGGCATCTCAGGACGAAAAACGTCAACATTATGTTCCTAATACGATGCGTATGTGAGGCTAAATGGTGCCGCCATTGTAGTAGTTACAGAGCAGATGGCAGCAGAGGACGTAGGCATGTCATCAGCGAGACGCTGCAACGCGAGGAACACGAACAGCGCATGGTCACCAAACTTTAAGGCAGCTAACTCGTTACAGAACACACATCGCTTAGCCAAGCCTCTGCGCCTGTGGGAAAGACATTCTCGGTGTTTTAAATTCGCATGACACGAAAAAATTTAGGCTTTGTACTTCAGTGGCTTCCTTCAGTTCATGATTTTACAAGATTAAAGAAAGAAAGAAACTGAATCAGTGGGCGGGGCATGGGAGAGGTGCAATCTCGTAGTGAGGGCACCAGGACATTATTGCGGGAAGAAATATCAGCGAGAAATAAGCTCCGAGGGGACGCCAAGGACTACGACACATTAACAAAGAAAAAATTAATGAAAAGACGAGCAAGCAAAAATTTCGCTCGCTGCCAGCGCGAGCAGACGACGCACGAACAACGCAGCGGTGGCGGTGGTGGTGCGAGGAGTCGCGGCGAAGACGAATACCGCGCTCACGCAACCGTCGAGACACACACAGTTCGAGCGGCGAGATCAGCAGCGGCAACAGCAGCAGCAAGCGGGCCAGTTCGAAGAAGGAGAAACTCGGCATTAGAGTTATTCCGTTCCGAGCCCCACACGAGTGCAAAGCTCGCTCTCGCCCTGCCTGCCTTCTTCCTATCTCCATCTCTCGCGTGCACAGCGCACGCCGGCTAAAGAGTCCCCCGCCCGTTCAGGGGGCGAGAAAGCGCCTCCGCGCCAGACCGGAGACGGCGTCGAGGAAAATAAATCTTTCTCCGGCTCGCAATGACACAGTGTAATTTTCCATTTCTTACGAGTGGATGTGCGGCTCCGGCGAAGAACAACAACAAGACGGCGGAGGCGAGGGTGCGCGCGGTTGTGAAAGAGGGGCGAGCCAGCCTTGAGGTGAGCACGAGAGAGAGAGGCGGGTGGGTTGCTCGAGGAGGGGGTGAGGAAAGCAGTCCGCAGCACGGCCAGGTAGGTGGTTTTAAATGTGGCGGCGGGGTAGGAGGAGCCATCCCCGCTGGGTGGGAGGGGCCTTGTCCAACGGCCCGAAGGAAGTGTTGGGCCCGTCTGGTGCGCGGGACGCAGCGACCGGTGTGTGTAAGGTTACGCCGCGACGCCCCGAAGTGAGTGGACACCCGCGATGACTGTATGCGCATGCAAAGGCTAGTACAGATTGCTTGGGCCTGCGTTTCCACGCTGACCTAGCTCAAGGACGTAGCTCGAGGTGTACTGACCGCTGCCCTCGCGTTGCGATGAAACCGTGAGGCAACTTTGAGAAACGCATCCGGAGAGAATGGCTATCTCCAAGCCACCCGTTTCTTGATTACCAACAGGGCCATGGTGTCGCGAATACTTGTCACTAGACTACATTTTGTTTAAGACAGCATATATCGAACGCGCGCGCCAACATTTTGGAAGAACTACTAATGTAATGTGCGATGTGCTATGCGCAGTGTCCATATTGCCCCCGCATCTGACACGTCTGCAGTTCGATTTTAAGCAGATTATTTTGTCTCAGCTCTTATGTATATATATATATTTTTAGAGTGCAACTGTTAGGCGCCCGTTCCTGCCTTGAGCGTCGGCGTACCTCGGCGTCCCTCGGCGTAAGCGAGCAAACGAGTACAGTGAAGGATGAAAGTCGGCGATAGCGAAGAAAGCGCAAAGAGTAAAGCGGAGACGGAGGGTGTAGCGGAACCACAAGTAGGGAAGCGGAGGAGGAGGGTACGGCGAAAGCGTGAGAAGAAAAGCGTAGTGCCGCGCAAGACGTGTTCTGCGGCGACGATCGCTACGAGATAGCGCCATAGTAGCGGGCGTCGTCTGTTCACCGATGACGCCATCGATAAGGTATGCGGCGAGCGCGTCCACCGATACCATATACGGAAACAAAGCGCTGCATGAGCGGAGGTCTGTCTGCGACGGCTGCTGTGAATCGCGCCCACGCGTCACCCACACGCTGCCTCTCGCGATCTGCCGATTAGTGAGGCAGTCGCGCCACACATAGCTAGCTCCGTTTGCAACGAGCCGCACGAGACAGATTGTCCGCGCCACCTAATATATCGAGAAATGAAAACACGTAGTGAGGTGCGCTCAAATTTCTCATTAGGAAGCGTTGTAATCGTCGGTGATTTTTTTTTTTTTCGTAGCACAATACGAGTATGTATCAGCAGTGGGCGCACAAGGGAAGCCTCGACCAAGGCTCATCGTTACGGTAACTTTTCCTGGCGAAAACAATTCCCATTGTCAAAACGCTAGCCCCACCCTGAGGCTCCCTTTGTTCGACCCCTGCGTTTCAATTAAAGTTTTTCTCTTCCTGTCACCAATTCGTGTTATGTGAGACTGTAACTGTTGACACGCTGGCAATGTCTCATATTCACATTTAAGTATAAAGCATATAAAAAAGTAATGCACAAGCCTGCGCTTAACAAACCTGGTGGAAAGCGTGGCATGAATAGCTTTGAGTAGTGCTATATGTTGTCGGTGCACATGCAAGCGTTTAACTATGCACGCGTTTGTAAATCTCCCATCAGCGCTTCAGAACATGCCTTTGACCACCGCACTGATCTCTCCCATACGAGACGGCGTGAAACGGAAGTTAAAAGAAAGAAAGAAACAAGCAACATGAACGCAGCCAATGGACCGAAGAAAAAATAAAGTTCCGGTGACTGCTTTATCTTGCAGTGAGACAAACCCTCCAAAGCCTCGTACAGATAGGAATCGGCCAGCGCTGTACGTTTTGGCCTAAGCTGTAGTCAGCCTTGTTTTGCGGGTTCGTCTATTTGCCTCATTCCGATTCTGACGAAAATGCTATTCAAGGTTTTCGTCTAGAACCTGCGCAGTTACGATATCAGTGACAAATTAAAGGTCGTAATTGGTTGGCATGTGACAACGTTAGCATGCCTGACACCTAAATATACGTCGAACAATGAAAGCTTTGTTTGTCATATCCTATACTGCGCCTCCAGTAGATCCAATGAACCTTTCTTTATTAACTGAGCTCAGTAGCGTGAGAAGCAGTGACCAGCCCTACCGTATGTGACCTGTACTTAGTGTGTTCTGTTTTATTCTTTGAGATTTGTCATCTTTCTCCTTATTTCCTCTTTCCTTCCCTCCTTCCTATTTTTCATTTCTGTGTTGCTGTCACCTCCCTTCTGAAGAGTAGGCAGGCGTTGTGCCCCTTCCGGTGGCAGTTGCCAGTCTGCTCCTCGCTTGCCCTTTCCTATCAAATGTATATATTTTTTTCAAAACAAATAATATTAATAATAATCAGTTAACAAAAAGTGTTCTGTTTTTTGGCACTTCAACACTATTAATATACTTTCCCGTAAGCACCGTTGCAGACACATCATCGCGAAGCGGGTTCAAAAGCAAAAGGAAACACAGTATCGAAAAACAATGAGTACTCAAGTATACAATATGAGTAGCAAGCAAAAAATTGGAGGACGCTTAAGCTTCGCCTTCAAGAGTGGAACGCGACAGCGTTCCCGTCGACCCGCCAAGGGGTGTGAGACAGTGAGCTACGGCGCAGCGATACGCGCCCCGCATCGGACGCGGTGAGCGTCGAGCAGCGCCGCGTTCGACGCGGCAACGAAATGTGCGCCTGAGCAAGCGACGGACGCCTGAGTCTCAGAAACAGCTCGTTTCTAAGGCAAGACCGCATTCACTAGAGACGTTTTTGTACCGGTTTGAAGCATCGAGCTCGTGGCTGAGTGGTAGCGCCTCCGTCTCACACTCCGGAGACCCTGGTTCGATTCCCACCCAGCCCATCTTGCAAGTTGTTTTTTATTCATGAAGTGCCTGCTGGGATTTATCGCTCACGGCCAACGCCGACGACGCCGACACCGACGCCGACGACACCGGCTTTTCTGCGACACGAGCTCCTTAACGCTATCGCGTTAAAATAACTTTGAATATGTTGGACCGTTTATGCTCCACAACGAGACGGCCCATTCGGTGGCGCGTGCGCTTACTCTCCGCACTCTCGAGAGTGACCGTTCCGTGTGGTGGTTCGAAACCAAGGACCGAGTGACCAGTTATGGCGAAGTTACCAAGTGTTACCGCTTAGCTCGACGGACATTGCCGCCTCCCCACCCGGCACTAAATCGGGAAGAGGCCGTCATCCTAAGGCAGGTACAGACCGGGTCACTCCTCACCCCGGCAGTGCTACACGTGCTTCACCCAGAACCCTATCCGAGCAGTCTGTGCGGTGTTTGTGCAGTGGGTCCGGCGGACCAGTGACACATCATGTGGAACTGTGCCAGGTTCCCGACCGAAGCTACCTCCAGGACATACCCGCCCCGAACTTGAAAGTGCAGTGCAGTCTGCAGACAAGGACCCTCAACTATTAGCCCCGAGAACGAACACGAGCGGCGCTGCGAGCGCCGCTCGCGTGACGTCAGGGCACGGACTCGCGCCTGTCGTCTGCTACAGTTCGGGCGTTGTCCGGGCGCTTTCTGCGGTGTTTTCGTTTGTTCTCCCTCGTTCTCTCTGCTTGTATACTTATGGTGGTCGTCTCAAATATATTTTTACGACGTCTTCCTTTGCGAACATTTATTCAAAGAGCTAATTTCTTAGATAACAATGCAGCTCTCGAAGGCAACGCTACAGTGCCAGCCGAAGCGACGCAGACCAGCCCATTGCGGGTTTTTCATGCGCGGATAGGCAATCGCAAAAGCATAGCCTACAGGAATCCAGTTATGATACCATACCTGCCGCGGTGCAACAAGTATGTCACAAAGCTGGCTATATATGACTTCTACAGCAGTTACGTTGATTTTATTCCGCTAAAATAGGTTTGCTCACGACGAGTAGTTCATGGTATAATATCGAATTTTTGCATTTCCTCACAGAAACGCTCGGCAGTAGCACGGGGACTTAACTAATACTGGAGCTTAGATTCTACACGCCTCACTTGCTTCTTTAACTGCCTGTCAACATTAGGCGGTTCTTCACGTGTTTATTTTTTTTAAGCGGCGTAAATTTGAAGTAAAGTTAATGAAGGCTTACAGCTATTTACAATATATATTTCCTTTTCCGTGTTACACGTTCAACTCACCTCTTTAGGGCGCGTTTGTTAATGATTAATAATGTAAGTTATGTTCCTCTTTTTTTGTCTATATTACCAAGTGTATATCATTTATTTATTTCAATGCCGCAGTGTGTTTTGCATTGTTGTTGTGGAAATATTTCACTGTTCTTTCATATATTGTATAACTGCAATGTTTTATGGCCACTATATAAATGTAATTTATATGGCACTTGATGTGTTACCCCATGCAGCCATATTGTACCTAAGAGGGTGAGGTTACCTCAAGCCTCGTCTGTGCGACTTTTTTCCCTCATCCACCTCCACTTACCACTCCTCTGTACATGTGTGTGTGTAAATGGAAATTAATAAACCAAATCAAACTCACTTGAGAAATTTACTGGTGCTTGCTGCTTGAGGAATATACATGACGAATCTGTTTGGCGAACTGACACAGGCTGCTCGGCCCAATTTTTTTAGTGAAGTATGCCTGCTGGACCGCATAGCTGCAGCCAGAAAGAAGTCGAAGCGTCAATGATTAGTAGTATGGGACATATTGAAGATATCGAAATTCCCCCGGTGGAGGGTCAGAAATCAAGTGAAAGTATATGCAAGGCTTGTGGTGCTTTCTTTATGAATGTTTGCGATTGGATTGGAGCAAACCTAATTTGCCTGCAAGGTTCTCTTTTATGTACCGACGAAGCGAATAGTTATCCGTTTGTATAATTGAATAACGCTGGATTGAGACATGGTGAGACAGAAGGTGCTTGAATTTTCCTTTTGTGTACAGTAAATCTAAGCTGCGGTGTAGTAGCTCGAGAATACTTTAGCCATTCCAGTTGGCGCTGTAAAAAACATGCTTTATGGTTTTAATTCGAAGTTGTAGTGAACTGATGGGTTTCGCGAACATAGCGTGCCTCGCCATACGGACAGTCGATTGCTACCGTTAACGTGATCAGGGGTGTGCCATATTGTCAATAAATGCTACTGAGGGCCACTATGAAACATTTCATCACTTTCAAGTGAGTGGCTCTCGATCTTAACAACGAAACTTTTCTCTCAGGTGATTGCTACTATGCTGTTTGTGAATTAACTATGTAAATACTCTGCATGACGCGCCGTCGTGTTAGCAGCCATGAGCAATTCGTTTTTTGGAGGCCTGTTTCAGAGGGGGATGAAAGTAGCAGCAAACTTTTTCATAAGAAATGTGCGCCTAACTATTTTTTTACGCATTAATGAATGGCCATATTTGAATAGAACAACACACCACAGTAATAGGAATCATGATGAGAGCTTCGCTGGGCAGTGTCTTTCCAAAATCAGGTAACATGTTGACGCCAATTACCAAATTTTTCTTCCGCGTAAAATGCAATGCCTCTCATAGCTAAATACTAAAGGAATGTTAAATGTTTAGCGACGCATCATACACAACTTCGCGCGTTGAATTTGCAGATATTCTTTTTTAGTCAACATTTACCGATAGACACGGCGCATATATGCATTGCAAAACCTAGCAGACCCCTTTAACGCTACTTAGCTTGCGATATCCAAGCCGCAAAGTTTCTCGACTCATACGCTTTTGAAGAATAAACTGTGGTTAAGGTATGGCAGCTGAAAGAAGCCGACGTATTCTTCAATACGTACGGCTCGAGCCACCCATACCGCAAGCATACACGAAGGGAACGAGCGCGCGCGGCAGCCGAGCGAGCCGGAGCGAGCGGCGTCCTGGCCGTGACGTCACTCGCGAGAAGGCGCCACTCCTAATTCTCGGGGCTAATGGGCCGTCCAGCAGGTCCGGGGTGCACTCGAAAAGCACTAACCTCACGACCCACCAAAAACGGGCCGAACCAAGGTTGTGCAGAGTAGGGCATAACCCCGGGTCGACGCTTGGGTAATGTCACGACGCGTTAAGCCGTCAGTTGCGGCATTTTAATAAAGTTATTGCTATCCTATCCTACACTTATTCAGACATATGTACCAACCTATGCGAAAATTTTGCCAACATAGAGTCCATCATCCCAGAGATGTGCACTTATATCTTCATTTGTATGTTCATTGTATGTTAATATATCACGATGTATGGCCTATTGTGGGGGCCTATGTTTTTCTGTTCTTTTTTTTTTTCACACGTTCTGCACTGGGCTTGCGTTCCAGCTTGTGAACATGGCTTCTGAACTTGTAGCTTATGCGTCACGGCTTGTGAACTACTCGTGCGAGAACTCGTCCTTGAGCGCTTTTGTTCTCCCAAAAGATGCCTATCTTTAGTGCAAGTCTGAGCAGAGGAGTAATCATAATTTAAAATAAGAGTAAAATACGTAAGCAGCTCGTTGCAAGAGTATCTAATGTTGGTAAGTTTCACAAGAACTACGGCTGCGATCCCACATGTTGGGGATCACAGTGAAAGCCATGGTCGAGACTCGAAAGCCATGGAATTCTTATACTTCTTTGTTTGTATGCCGATGTTTCGTGGAAAACGTCACTATAGTTACGTGTACGAAGACCTTCAGTCTGCGTAGGATTAAGGAAGCAGGAATATATGGAAAGACAGGGAGGTTAGCCAGTTGTCAGACTGGCTGGCTACCCTGGGCTGGGGAAAGGGGGCAAGGGGAATGAAATATAATGGAAAATACATCTATGCACATGTACAAGAGGAGCTCGCGGGTCGTGGGCGGCGGTTGCTGTACACCGTGAACCATATTCCGCCAATTTATTTTGGGATTAATTTCGTTATTTGACTAAAAAAAACTAATTTGCTCAGTTTCACCACTCAGAGCCCAGCTCCTCGTCAACAAGAGTGTGGCTGGACACCAGCACAGCTGGAGTAAACTGCAAAAGCATACGGCTTTTTTCCATTTGCCAAGATCATGCGACATTGTAAATAAATACATCATAGCAAATTGCAGGACGTGGCAGAATAATTTATCAAATTTTGCTAACTGTTTATGATTCCTGTATATTGTTAGGCCGAAGAAAAAAGATGCCTTCATTTTGTCTTCAAGGGAGCGATATTATCGAATTAATGATAAAACTTGTACACACAGTGATATTACCCAACACAGAAGTGTAATAATTCAAGTTACAGGGCACCCCAGAAGCGAAAGCAATTTTAAATGCCTCCAGGAGAATTATTTCTGTAATACTTTCCGTCAATAACAAGGAATATCCTTTGTGCAGATAATTTTACATACAAGGGTTTTTTTTTTTCTGACTATACAGAATTCTGAAAAATTGACTGTGTCAAATAGCATAATTGTGATCCTTGAGCTGGATTACTCGAAGCGGCGGACATCACATGCACGAGAAATAGAGAAGTTGAATGAAATAATTAACAATAGAAAGACGAATTAATTTTTTGCTAATTACGTTACGGCTCATATTGCGATTTACACATTGTAGCCGGTAAGTTCGCAAGGCACAACCACTTGGAATTAGTTCTGAGGATGGCACGCTTTTCGAGAGAGAGAAAAAAAAACACATCTTTAATGATCCTAAAGATGGCTTGATTTGCAGGTGTGGTTCCCTCTTCACGGGAATCCATGCGCCGTCTTGGCTGCGACCACCCTCTCGACATACATGATCTGGTCAGAGAGGCGGTAGCTGGACAGCAGCGTCTCCCACTGCTCTTGGAGATCGGGGGGACGGGGAGAGAAGGCAAAACTGAGTTTTCTTTGCAATCTATGACAACGTGCGGGAGGTTTCCTAGCTGTTCGCAGTATTTACATTGTTCTTCATATTGGGTACAGAACATGAGATGTAGCCTAATTGGGTGCCGGAACGTGGTTTGCAACAATCTGAGTGTTGCCTCTTGCGTGTTCGTGAGCTGTGGATGTGGTGGTGGGAGGGTTCTGCGGTTGAGTCTGTGGTGTTGAGTGATTCCTTGCTACGTTGTCAGTCTAGTGAGCTCTTCTGTGTCCTCCGGGGTCTGGTCGATAAGTTCTCGGGCCTTGGAGTGGGCGAGTTCGTTGCTCTCCAGGGAAACGTGAGCGGGTTTCCACACTATTTTAACACTTCTTTCTGGCAGTTTGGCTGTTAGTATGCGTTCAGTCACTGGTGCCACCCAGCCCGACGTAAAGCTCCTGCCCACTTCTTGAGAATCAGTTATAGTGACTGCTGCCGTAGTCTGTGTGAGGGTTAATGCCACGGCTATAGTTCATCTGCTTCCTGTGTTGTTGCATGTGGTACGGTGGCGTTGACGAGGGGATTCGTCTTTGTCGTCACCACGATAGCTTTGGCTTTTCTGTTACGGTATGCGGCTGCATCTGTGTTGACCACCTTCTAGAGCGGACCCGTAAGTCCTACCCAGGGCCTTGGCTCTTGATTCGCGCCACCCTTGGTGGTGGGCAGTGTGAATATTTTTCGGTAAGGGATGGACCATGACGTGACGTCGCCAATCTTCTGGAAGTTGTCTGGGTGTTTTAGAATCTGTAGAAGAGTTCCACTTTATTTGCTTAAGAAATTTCTGCCCTGTTAAGGTCATAGCCAGGCACATTTTCTGACTGGAGAGGTGGCCCTCTGTTATTTCTTCAACCATCTCATGGAGACCCATGCGGAGAAGGCTGTCTGTGGACGTGCTCACAGGGAGACCAAGGCCTTGCTTACATTCCGAGATATGCGCCATCATACTAGCGGTAAATATGCACTGCTGTTACACTTACCTTTTTTAACAAAATGCTCTTTCATGCATTGAAGCACAAAGGTAACTACTGAAACCCAAACGCATTTCTTTGCGCACTTTAGGAATGAAAATCGCGAAGCTGTTGTCACGCTGAAGATTCGTTACGCGAGGACACGCCTTGCGAACTAACTGGCTACAGTTGGTGAATTACAATATATGGCGTAAAGGAACTAATTAAAAAGTTTATGAGCGAATCTCTGTTAGAATAATAGTCGAATATTCATTTTGATTTCTTGTGCATGACCGCCTCTGAGTACTCCAGCTCAAAGACTAAAGCTAGACTATCGGCCACAGGCAATTTTTAAAAATTTTGTATAGTCTAAAGACACCCGGCACAGCGTAATTGGTCTTGCGAACAATCTAAAAAGCGCGCAGCATTCTTTATACTTTAGTGATGACTATTAGACCTGCGCACGAAACCCGCATATAATGAAGTACAATGTTCATGAAAGCTGCGGAGTGTCGGTCTATTGTTCAAATTGCCGCGGATGCTGACTCAAAGTCAAATTAGAATCCGCCTGACACCACGAAAAGCAAAATCCAGCTCGTTCAGTCGGTGGCTGTGTTCGATTCAGATTCGATATGTGTCATCTCCAGTTATCGTTTATATCACTCGGTGTCTACTAGAGTGGCGCTTCTAACTACCCAAAATTTTCCGTTCTTCATCTTGCTGATTTGAAATTAAAGTTTACGCTCTCTCCCTGACTGTTCGTGCGAAAATTTCCAGGCAGTCGATGATCAGACTGCTTAGGTGCAGGGACAAGGAAAATATATGATGGTTTCTAGCTTGCCTACGGTGCCAATCAAAAATGTTCAACAACAGCTACCAGTAAGCTGTGAATTAGGAGGGATTAGCTATCAGATCTTACTGTGTTTCATGATGTTCTAGTTACCTGGCTAGGCCGACACTCACAAAACCAGCAAAGCACGTCATTATTTGCGGACAGCGTAGGTTCAGCTGCAAGCTTTGGTGGCTTCAGGTATGCAACTACTTTCCCCATAGCCACTGTATGGGTATACATTTCCGTGATGCCATGCAAGCAGGACGGCAATATATTTTTTCGCCTGAATTTTCCTGAACTTTTTCGGCTTTCCAGGTTTCTCCTCATGTAAGTCAGAATTCTTTTTTTTTTTAGTCTGCTTGTGGCAGATAGGCCAATTCCACTTCATCGTTCGGATTACTTGAAGAGTATGACATTACGCGCAGGACAAGCTTCAAGTTACAGTATACTAATTGATGTCACAGTGGAACGAGCTTTAATATAACATATGAAGTTGCCGGACCGACGCGTAGGTTGCCGGCAGCCGCAGTATTGTGATCACTACCTGAGCGTCATTGCGTGATGAAGCTTTTGCGTTATGCTTTTGGTCGTCTTTCTTTTTCCTTGCTAGTTTAAATATTACTCTTCTGTATGCACATGAATTCGTTCATTGTAACTTGAATAGCACTTCCTGGAAGAATGCCTTCTGGCAGTGCAAGCTTTTCAAACAAAGAAACAATAATAAGAGACAGAAGGAGCTTCCGTGTCCTGCGACTGCGGAATTGAATCCAGACAACAATGACGCCGTGTTTATTTGTGAGATGTCCTAGAACCAACACCTGTATCCGTTCCCTAAAACCTTCCTCAAAACACTTTGTCATTCAACTTAGTTCCATATCTCACTGCGCGATAGAGTTATTTTGGCAAAATATGCACCGAATATCGTGCCCGCTTGTGTAAATATATGAAATTATTGTTTCCAGCCAGAACGCGCGCGCCTTACAAACGTTGTCATATTGGCCACATTATCGGCATGCGTAAGTTGCGTGCCCTGTTCAGACGCATTCATTACGTCACGAAGAAGAGCGTTCGGTAACTCAAGAGCCCGTTTTATTCGTCGGTGATCGACTGGCCTTATCTATTTTTGCATGTAGCACTTGTACTTGTATGTAGCACCCTTAATTTTCCTTTGTGACAATACAGTAAAAGCTCGTTAATTCGAACCGCAAGGGGAAGCCGCTTCAGTTCGAATTAACGGAAGTTCGAACTAACGAAAGTGAAGGAGAGCAACAGTACACTGCGATTTGGAAGCAGTAGGGCATGTCAGAAATTTGCCGTGTCAGAAAGTGATGGTGTGTGCCGCGGGCACACGCCATCTTCAAGTCGAAGCTCTGGTTCCGACTGCACCACACCACCGATGTCCACCGAAACGAACGTTAGCCGAGGCTTAACACCATCACAATTAATCGCGACGACCGATACCTCCTAAGCTGAAAACAGAGGTGCACAACCGAAGAAGACTGCCGAGACAAAGACACTGAACATGTGAAGGTGGCAAGGGCCTGATTCGTTGGCTCTTGATTGGAAGCGCAGCTGCGACGTACTTGATTTGCTGTGTTTTGGCGCTCGCCGTGCCATCTCCGCACAACATTAGCAGCTGTACAAGATTTGCAAAGCCTCCGAGATTCGCAACGGGCATGAAGTCTCGGAGGTTACGTAGAATGGAGAGGCGGCAGCCGCCGCTGCCTTCTGGCTGACCCCGCGTCGGTTAGATTTTTTTCCGATTTTGCCTTCTCTCGCCGTTCTCTCCGTTTCGGAGGCAATACAGCCTTGTGTGTAGGCAATAGGCGCGTTTCTCTGGCCGTGTGCCAGGCGAGCGTAGTTCGAATTATCCGTGAGGGAACCTTCTCGCGTTCGAATTAACGGAATTTTTTATACATATACTTCTGTGGAGCTTGGCCGGACCAAATCGTACAGTTCGTATTATCCATAAATTCGAATTGTTGAAGTTCGAATTAACGAGCTTTCACTGTATGTTTTTATCGTCGTCATCATCATCATCATTCTTAGCATCCGCATATGTTTCTACTGCTCCACATTCTGCACCTTTGTATAGGATCTGGCAGCTAATTACTTCAAGACATATCGATTTTCGTACATGGCAGTTACCAGAGGAGCAAGATTAACTGTGGTGATTTTGCAGTATTGGTGCAGTAGCTTCAGCAGCTCCCGTGCATGACTAAATCAATAACCAAACAAAACAAAGCGTATTAGATGTACAGGATGTGATGTTCCGTTGGTTGCACATAATGCGTGATCGAAACGAGCAGTTAAGCTACCAAAATCCTGTTTTGTTTGACCAGCTGCAGACATTTTGCAGCTGACCAACAGGCATGCGTGCAGACACCTTTTCTTTGTTTTTGTTTTTTTATATGACGCAACAGCAGGAAAGTGGCACCGGAAGTTAAGTTCTGCCCATTTTTGCTCAGGAGCCTTCTCTTATACATGCGCGGTATTTCCCGCCAAAAAGAAAAGAAAGAAGAAGAAGACGTCCTCGTGTAGAATAGTTTTCAGGCATCTCAAAGAACTTGTGGCACTAGTTTACCTAAGTGCACATCAGAACCTGCCGCAATTTAAACACCGATCATTTAGTCGAATGTTGGGTCATGGAGGCTCTACACGCGACGTTCGACCAAGTAAAATATTCTAAAACATCAAATATAAAGTCCTGTAGTCGAATAGCAACCAGTTAACAAAACTTATTTCATTAGGGCTGGAAATCTCGAATAGCTAGTTACCCGCAGCATGCAGTAGATTAATATTTTAGACCACGCCATGCGTGCACTACGTAATTACCGTTGAAGTGCACCTTACGTGTTTGCCGCGTTAGTTCCAAGATGACCACATGAAATGCATGAATAAAGCGTGGGAATCACGTGGCATGACGCAGATGTACTGATTGCTGCGCTCTGAGAAAACGTTGGAAATTCGTTTTTTTTTTCTTCTCTCGAGTAGTAATGCACACGTACGTTTATTTTTTCATTAGTAGTAATAATATAGTATTGTGGATTTCATTCATTTTCGTTAACATATATTTTACACATTCTTTATATTCATGAAGGCAACGTAGGTTTTATATAAAAAATTGTTCGTCTGCAGTTCAAACGAGCGTGCGTAAAATTATTGGGTCTGCGTGCCGAACTGTATATTCGGAGCTAGTGTTTCCCGTCAGGATGTTGGTTTCTTTTTTTTCCGCGCTTACTTCAATTTATGCGTATGCGCAGAAAGAAATCGATTGGGGAAGAAAGGAAATATCGAGGATTAGCGATCGCCGATCATTGCTCCCGTACTCTCAGCTAAGCCTAACAGTAAGCCTCGCAATGGCAGAGTTCAGAGAGCTTTCGCCCACGTACGCGTCCCTGTGGCGCCGTTGGCGTCTCGAAACTCCGGAACGCATACCGAGGTGAAGGGGGTCCCCGAAATTCGGAACTTCAGAAACACCGGATGCGCTTAACAGCGGCAATTAACTACTGCGCACACCAGTGCATTCCCTCGATGTCAGAAACCCCCGTCAGTGCGCATGCGCCTAGCCTTTCATTGTACGCGCCTCCTATAGACGCCTTTCTTGGTGTGACGTTGACTGAACACGTGGCTGTAATTTCGCAATCTTCAAAAAAAGCACGAACGTGAACTTGTGTCAGTGGACAGTGGAGAAATTAAGATTGCGAGCAACGCACGACGCCGGTCCGAACTTTCACACAGGCACGCGTTGCATGCACAGTCGACCATACAAAAGTATATTGTACGGGACACGAGATATGTGGGAGAAAACAAAAAAAAAACTAAATCCCCGCAAAGCTATGCAAATAACCTCGATTTCAATGTTGCTCTCCGTAGTAGCCTTAGCAAACTAAATAATGATCGAATAAGTTAAAGAGGCATTGGCTTATCTTCACAGAAATTTATATTTGTCTTCGAACCCATGTCCCTTGAACTTTTATTGCGGCGGACAGTACTTACCCTCGTTAAGCGCAAGAATGCAAAACCACCAGAAAGCGGCACTCACGCATATAACGAAATACTTTTTTTTTGCGTATTTCCTTGCCTGTCGATACAGCATACGCGCGCATGATGGCATCAAGGACTCTCGCTTCAAAGAATTTGGTTTTGTCTAATACACAGAAAATGAGCGTATGAAGTTTCTAGTTGAACAAAAACCATATGCTCTTAATGGGCCCTATCTTTGATACCGTATCATCGTATGGGAACCCACGTCAAAACCCCCGGTATGGTCCCCTACAAATTCACATGATTTGATTGTATTATTGTGCACGGATATTTTTTTAAAGCGAATACCTTTCTTTGACAAGTTTCGGCCGTTTCGTGGTTGGTAGTCAAGGTCGGACGTCGAACTCGGCAAGAAATACGCTTATTCGATTACTCTCTCTCTCTCTCTCTATCTCTCTCCACACACACACACACACACACACACATATATATGTATATATATATATATACCCTCGTTTTCTCGCTCGCTCCTTCATCTATCGCTTGCACTGGCAATTATCGTCGCTAGTTTCTGCACAGCTTTTTTAGTTAGGATTGGCCACCACAGCTTGCTTACTTTCTTGTTTGCTATACCATGGCACGTACTTACTATGGCCAAAAAGCCGGCGGTTAAACCGAAAACGGTTATAGGAGAACGTGTGCTTTTAAAAGGAAAGCAAGCTAGCAGGAAATAAATTTTAATCAGTTTAATTGGGATTGTGTAAATAAATCAATAATAAATCAGTAAATTAACGTAAATAGGAATTTTGTAAAATGATGAATAATAACTCAGTAAAAATTAACTAGGTATTCTCCTTGTTTCACCGAGGAACTCGCATGCGGCCCTGCATACGTTCCTCGTTGTGCTCGTTGTAACCTCCTTTTACACTTAATGTTTGTACGAAGACCGAATACCGACGCTTCGTTTGAGTGAACTTTCACTTGAGCGCATAAGCCCCACCGACATACGTGCAATTAATAGCGCATATTACTGGTATTGCTAAGCTATACAGACTAGTGGCGGTATACTGGCGGTGTCGCCACAGGCGGGGTTAGCCAAGCACACTGTGACGCAATGGCTCCGCCTGAGCAACTCTCTCAGTGTCACGAATACGGGTCGCCACAAGTCGACCAATTCAGTCTCTCGCAGGAATGAGAGCAGGAATGGGAGCAGGAATAAGAGCAGGAATGGGAGCAGGAATGGTAGCAGGAATGCGCGACACCTCCACCTTGCGCACTACCCGCGGTCCATTCGGTCAAGCTAAGTGATTTGCACGCACGGGAGGGAACACTCTTCCTCTTATGCTGCCCAGAAGCACCTTCCTTTCAACACAGAAGCGCTAGCAGGACCACGCCAAAGTGCTTTATATACCAACTGTTTCGTGGCACTAAAAGCAACATGGAGAAGAAGAACGTTCTCTCTTAATGGGATCATGAAGAGAATAATCATTTGAGCTGTATTAAGAAATTACCCTCTTACAATGCAAAAAGAAAGAAGGAAATCGACTTCAGTAGTAGAGGAGGTTTCGTAAGCCAGAAAAGATGCAAGCACGAAAGACGGGTGACAATGCCGCCGCCTTCGATTTCCAGTACCACTTTGCCATGACGTCACAAATTTCGACGCCGGCTGCTCGGGCATTGTTAAATTTCTTATCGGTAAAGATTGCCTAGGTAGTATATTCTAAAAGTGCCAAATGCCGAACTTGAAAAGTCTCGAGAACATTTTAGAGTCACAATAGGTCAAATACGTAAAAAAAAAAATTAGTTGAATTCAGTGACGTCACACCGACGTACAGGCGCTGGTATCGCGGCGCGAAATTGAAAGAATGGAACTTTGATCTTCGCAGTTTTCCTTTCTAATAGTGAACCTCTTACTGCGAAATGAACGAAAGTTGAGTTTTAAGAAAATACCTTGTCAGTGTAAACTGGCTCAACGTTTCTCTACCATGCCGCTTTAAGCGTCCATGCCGGTATGTATAGTTCTCGCAACCAGGCTATCGAAATACATTTAGTCCACACCCACATATTCTGTGGGTGCGCGCCCTAGTATATCTTTGAATTTTCGTAGATAAACCATTTAATACCATAGCTACATTATGTAAATAGCCTCTCGGGCATCTTCCAATTGTACATAACTTTCATGTATGTATATAGATTCAGCATCACGTATGCATATGTGACGATTTGTTTATGTTCAACAATGATTTGTGTTTTCTGTTGCTCTAAGCAGCAGTGCACAGTACACAGCGCCAACGGACTGCAACATTTATGTGAACACTTGTCGTGTTCAGTTGTTAGGAGGCACAGTTGCTAACATTGTACCGTCCGAGTGTTGTTGTGGCGTGCCCCAGCCACGGCGGCAGCATTTCGGTGGGGGCTAAATGCAAAGACGCCCGTGTGCTTAGATTCAGGTGCACGTTAAAGAATCCCAGGTGGTCCGAATTTTCGGAGTCCCCCACTACCATGTGCCTCGTAATCAAATCGTGGTTTCGGCACGTAAGACCCCTAAATTTAACGTTGGCAAAACAGGCCGCTGTGTCGACGTACGCCTCCGAGAACACACAAATTCGCTAAACGGCGCGCCACTTTCTCATCTTGCCTCACGTTGTAAATCGTGTCCGTGTGCAATCAATCGTGTCCTTGTCAATCGTGTCGTGTCCGACGCGGTAGCTCAATTCGTGGAGCATGGCGCGCGAAATGCGAAGGTGGTTGGATCGTTCCCCACCTGCGGCAAGTTGTTTTTTCATCCACGTTCATTTCCATTAATTTATCGTTTCTTTATTTCATTTATTAAGCACAAGTAATTTCCCCTATGTTGTCCTTGGTGTCAGTGTTTGTTGGCTTCTTAATATATGACTATATATATATATATATATATATATATATATATATATATATATATATATATATATATATATATATATATATATATATATATATATATGGGCGATACATTTCTAGTCTATATCATATACAGCCCCTATGCTACAAGCCCTGTATCGGCATAATTTCTCTTTATCTGAGACGTTAGTGAGCTCCTCTTATATCTGTCAGTAGCTGACGTGTGCCCCCTGTTACACAAGGCACCACTAACACAGAGCACTATGCATTAACTGCACTTATCATTACTTGTTTCCTGACTGTATTGAGTCTGTTTCACTGCTGTATACCAGATCTGTACATGTTCCTCTGTGACGTACCTTAGGTGTAAATAAATGACTTATTTGTAGAATGATTGCAGCCATATACAGTAATGCAGAACTTTTTGCAAGTGTTTTGTCGTTGTCGCAGTTCATAGAATGTATGTCATGATTTGTCAACACGATCTGTTTTCTAAACGCAGTTAGTACTGGTGATACTGTGCAGCGCATCACATGTAAACGTGCCCAGTATTCGTTGCAAGCGTGCAGTACAGTAACGGATGTTTTGGATACGAAAGTCAAGATCAAGATCCAGGCACGTACCCAGGATTTTTTTTCGGGAGGGGCCCACCACCTTCATCATCATCATCATCATCATCAGCCTGTTTTAAGTCCACTTCAGAACGAAGGCCTCTCCCTGCGATCTCCATTTACCCCTGTCCTGCGCCAACCGATTCCAACTAGCGCCCGCGAATTTCCTAATTTCATCGCTCCACCTAGTCTTTTGTCATCCTCGATTGCGTTTTCCTTGTCTTGGTACCCATTCTGCAACCCTAATGGTCCAACGGTTATCTAACCAGCGCATTACATGACCTGCCCAGCTCTATTTTTTCCTATTGATGTCAATTAAAATATCGTCTATACCCGTTTGCTCTCTGATCCAAACAACTGTCTTTCTGTATCTTAATGTTATGCCTAGCAATCTTCGTTCCATCACTCTTTGCGTGGTCCTTGCTCTCAAACATCTCTGTCAGTCTCCGACTCTCTGCCCCATATGTCAGCATTGGCAAAATGCACTGATTGCACATCTTACTTTTCAATGATAATGGCAAGCTTCCAGTCAGGAGCTGGCAATGTCTGCCGTATGCGATCCGACACATTTTTATTCTTCTGTGAATTTCCTTCTCATAATTAGGGTTCCCTGTGATTAATTGACCTAGGTAAGCGTGCTCCTTCACAGTCTCTAGAGGCCCACTGGTGATCCTGATCTCTTGTTCCTTTGCCCGGCTATTTATCATTATCTTTACCTTTTGCATATTATTATTCAACCCCACTCTTACACTCTCTCTGTTAAGGTCTCCAATGATTTGTTGTAACTCGTCTGCATTGTTGTTCAATAGAACAATGTCATCGGCAAACCGAAGGTTGCTGAGATATTCGCCGTCGATCTTTACTCCCAAGCCTTCCCAGCTTATTAGCTTGAATTCTAAGCAAGCAGTGAATAGCTTTGGAGAAATTGTGTCTCCCTGTCTGACCCTTTTCTCTATAGGTATCTCCCTGCTTTTCTTGTGTAGAATTAAGGTAGCTATAGAACCTCTGTAGATATTCTTAGGTGAAAGACGAGTCAGTAGGACGAGAAACTATTTATAGGTTATATTTACAACAATGCTTGCAGCGCTGACCGGTTAGATTCACAGCATGAGCCCAGTTCGTTCTTCCTCCTCTTTTCTGGAGTGACGGCACCCCCGCGCCTCGTTCAAACAAATACCACATGCATGTAGCAATATTACTCCGCCAGTTAATCACAGAAGGAAACAAAATCATCGTCATGCGGCCTTATCAAAATGGCGTCGTGCTTGATAGCTCCGCGGATCGTCCGCTGTTCTTGAAGAGTTTTTCCATCGGCGGAACCAATGAGGTATGCAACAGACATGGACAAAGTGTACAGAGTCTGAGTATATTTCACTCTTCAAAAGTCTGCGGTACAGTTCTTTTCACTGCTGAGCCGATTTACTCATGGAACTTCACTGCCAACTGAAGTGAAGCTTGACAATAAATAGTTGCAGCGGAGCAAGCATTTCAGTTCAATAAAGAATTAGGCTTTCGTCATTCCACTGTAATAGGCGAGGGAAAACGTGTAAAATTAAGCGCTAATAATTTTACTTTTTTGTGGTTACCGCCTTATTTGGGTAACAGGAAAAGTTTGAAGTACGGATTATTTGAAGTCTCGTGGAGGAACAGTGGCTGGTTGTAATGAGGGCGTGGGCGACGCTTCACTGTAGGCTTAAGTTGTCTCCGACTATAGTAGCAGTTCTTGTATTAGCTCGGGAAGAATTACAGCGAAATATATATTTGCGGAACAATCACAGTTCTTTTGGATTCCTCGTTTACTGCTCCAAGTGCGAAAACGACTCGTGTTGTTATTTGGGAAGTTGCGTACCGCTGTGTGGCCGCCAGTCCCATACAACCGCGTAGAGCGCAGAATACTGCGATTGTAGACGTACTGCGCCCACCGCGAAAGGTTAGAAAAACACCCACACAAGCACAACAGAGAAGTGGCTACGGGAGGCGGTTCGACCGATAACTGTAGAAGCGTCATTCAAAACACGTAATTGTTCCCCGCTTCCGATGGCGTTTTCTCTACTTCCTATTTAAATAAAAAGATGTTGATCCATAAATATTTTATGAAGCAAGGGTTATATTTGTTAGACTTGTTGTTAAATTCGCTTTTCCTTGCAGTTTGGTTGTTGCCTTGGCTCTCTCCCTTAGTAGATCGCTTGATTTCTCAACTCCTCGCGATTTTTGTTTCCAGTTGCCAATTTTGCACGAAAAGTGCTATACAATTAGGGAAAAACCAGACGAGGTAACGGGGACAGTCATCTTGATTATCGGTTTGAGGGTTATTGCAGGTTTTCGTGATGGATGCTGTTTCACATTATTTTATTTCCCACCTTATCTAACCCATATCACGTGTATATGGTTCCGGGCATCTGCCAGCGTCGCGACGAGCTGTCATTCAAGGAAATAATGAAGCAAAAGGAAACGTTAAACGCAATTCGCGTTTTCTCCGCCCGCAACTCGTTCCACGAGAGTACAGACCAGCTGAGTAACAGCCGCATCCCTTTCCTGGTTCCAGGATGAGCCTAAACAAAGAAGGTAGAACTAACGAAAGCAACAACTATGCGCGTTACAGTTGAATGGATGGTGACAAATGAACGCATCTCGAGTTGATCTCGCGGGCGCCGAATCTA
This sequence comes from Dermacentor albipictus, assembly GCF_038994185.2. Lineage (NCBI taxonomy): Eukaryota > Metazoa > Arthropoda > Arachnida > Ixodida > Ixodidae > Dermacentor > Dermacentor albipictus. The sequence continues at coordinate 94,728,742 of NC_091825.1, read as the reverse complement.
TGAGAAAACTGGCCTTCACATCCCAAGAGATGCTGATAACTACCGCTATCCAAAAGGAGTGAACAAGGCAGCATAATGCTGACCGATGAATAGCTGCCAAGTCTCAACATTGATCTGGCAGCGCTTTAGGAATGTGTGAGGAGTGGTGACGTGGGTGGGGAGGGGGGGGGGGTATGCCACCTGATTTCGGGGGGGGGCCCGGGCCCCCCCGGGCCCCCCCCCTGGGTACGTGCCTGTCAAGATCACGACAGGCGCAAATGCTGGATAGCGAGAGATGTAGCAAAACCTGATTAACCCTTTGTGTCCCAGGTGCCACGTTTACGGCAGTTTTGTTGTAAGTTTTCTTATCACAAAAATCCAGTCGTATAACCCCTATTTCCTAGCTGCCACAAACATCGATGCTTCCTTTTAGGATTTATAGATGTCGCTACGAGTACCACAGAGGGGCATTTCGTGTCTTGCAAACGTCGATTCTACGTTCGGCTGGCTAAGACGGTGAGTGTGAAGCTTTTTCTTCCTTCTCTGTGTCTATTTCTTGAAATGTGAAGTTGAAAACACGGACATATTCTTCTGCGAAGTCTGGAGAACGCGCCGAGGTAGCTTTATTACGGTACCTCTTGTTATTGCTTACTATTAATTTACTTTAGGCTTGCATACACGTTTGTGGTACTCAGGACAATGAGGTCCATGCTTTGCGGATAGTAATAAGTGTAATGCAGTTTCCAGCGCTGTGTAATTACGTCTTTTTCATTCGTTTCCCGTAAAATAACTTCCGCGCTTGTTGTTAGTTGTCATTTTAGTTTACATTGACATGTGAAAAAAAATTGCGACGAAGAGCACACTCTGCATGTCGCAGAGACAGTCGCACAATGGCAGCGAAAGCTCTACAGGCCATAGCAAGAAATGGTACTCCCTAGCTCAGAAGAACAAGCAGAAAGAAATATGGGCCCGGGTAAAGAAGGCCATCAACATCGACTGCGGTGAAAAGCAGGCCATTCTCATGTAACCCCGTGGTATCAGATATCTCATCGCGTATAGCGGTCTGTGAGGCACGACAATGTTGGCCACTCCGAAAGGGGCTCAAAAAAACACCCGCTCGTGCGGGTGTTGAGCTCATGCACAAGGCGCATCCGATCTTTCTGCAAAATATGGTCGGTCTATTTATGCGTATACACTGAAAAAGTCAACTGCTTCGAATATTTACGCGCCTCCTGGAGCCGCCAGAAATCAAGGCCTCTTTTGATATTTTCACCTTCACATTCCTTACTGCCACATATGTGGTAGTAATAAAACTCCTATGAAATATATATGTATCCTTGGGTCTTTTTTTTTTCTTTTGGTTGATAGTTCGAACAAAAACTGCCGAAAGTATCAGCTTCGGTTACGTGCACTATACGTTCAATGTCCGTGGGAAACGAGGGTTAAATTAAGCAGTCCCCGCCCCATTTCTAAAGCGATGTCAAGAATCATCATACTTATCATCGTCGTCGTCGTCACCTCATCTTGGCTAACGGGCTACGGGACGCTCTCGTCACCGAAGCGCACAGCTAAGCGTCTATTGTCGGAATGCGCCACTTCGTCTTGTCAGCTCACCACGGCTTCGCTTAAACCGATTCCCGCAGTGAGTGGGATCCTTCTTTTTTTCTTCTGCAGCGTAGCTGTTTATGGCTAGGTTTTGGCGGATGTCGTCTTCATGGACATAGACCAACAATTTTTCATGCGTGGCCCTATCCTGAGGATAGTGCAATGCCGGGCCGACCCGCGGCGCAGGTGCAGTTCGCCATTAAAGGGCAACTCCGGCGTTTCTCTAACGACGTTAGGATATTGTCATTTTAAAATGGCATTGACAGTCCTGTTGCCGGTAGGGTGATTCAATTTGCTTAGAAATTCATAAATAATTTTAAACAACCAATAAACGAGATACCGAAACCGAAACGGGTATAGCTGATTCGTGTGACGGCACGATGAGTCGATGACGTCAGATCCTACACTGCCGTAATGTAAACACGCAGAACGCGTGCTAAACACGCAGTATACTCGGCGCTAACGCCGAAGAAGCGAAGCTGATGATGTCTCCTTACGACACAGGGAGCTTTTACAAATCTTCCGAACTAGACGGCGGCGATTTAAGCGGAATGAGGGCTCACTCTGTTTAGCGCTCACTCTGTTTTCGTTCCCTTTCATTACCCCTACCTCCTTCCTTTTTGCTCTTCCGAGCTTCGCTACAAGCCTAAAACAGTCATGACATACCAACTCGCGCAAACTGCCACGCTTTTGATTTAAGCGACGATTTCAGCGGCACTGGCGGTGTAGTCTCTGACGTCACAAACACAGGATGGCCAGTAGAAAGTCATGAGTCCGGAACGCACCCAATTCTTAAAGTTCATTTTAATTAAGACTATATATATGATTTGCAGCCATATAGTTTGGCACAGATAATCAGAGTGCAAAAGAGAAAATATATTCAAAGTTTTATTAAGATCAGTGGTCATCGAAAGATCGCCAGAGTGGCCCCTTACGCGGCACACATTCAGGGCTTCGCTGGTCACGATTCTTCACAGAGTGGAAGGGCACTGAATTTATTATTCTACGGCTAATCGTCTTGAGGTCGTTGCTTCCACCGCCATAGAGAGCTTCTGACTTCCGCTGGTCGCTTTACCTTGTATGCAGCCGAAACATCGACATGGAATATTACCCATAAAGCTGTTCAAGGACCACGGAAGTTTTGAGCACGCTCCACCTTTGAGAATGCTCCCGGCGATTTTGTCGGATATTCTGGCAACAATGGCGTGGTTGTGCAATTTCACTCGAAGCCAACTCCCCGCTTTAATGTACAGCGCAGCTTCGTAGAACCGCACTGACAGAAAATTCATTGTGAGACAGAAGGTGGCGGTAAAAAAAAATGCGGGTGTAAGGCTGTAGAGGCAGCAACGTGGCGGAAACGCGTCGTACAATAATGCGTCAGGTTTTCGAACCCGTCGAACGCGCGCGCGCTCCCCTGGTAGACGCATCTATATACGAACCGGCAAGACAGGCCATAGCTTCCGGCGGCCATTTTTCAACCTGACATGATTTGTAATTCAGTGTCCCGAAAGGCAGGGAGACGTAATCGCACACTTTGTCCCAGCCGAAGCGTGACAGCATTTGGGGCGATCGGTCGGCTTCCATGTACAGCATACATACCGCCGCACACAGAAAGCGCAGGGGCGAATTGCCAACCGGCTCGCGAAACGTACGCGTGAACAAAAACTAAAGAAAAGCAAGGGGCAGACACATTCGGTCTTGTCCGTGACTCTAATGAGACGCCATTAGAGGACTAATGAGACGCTCTAAATCATAGCGCTCCCCCTGTCGCCCAACAGGGTACACAACGTTCCCTCGCCTAAACCTCGAGCCAACTCTCTGCCTAACACCCCTCCCCCCCACCCCCCACCTCCCCCAAATTTTCCTTCCCAGACTCCTTGTTTTAAGCTGCGCAGGTGGGTTATGACCGCTCTGGTTACGAGCCCATAGAAAGCGTAGCACTGACCCTGTATAGTTTGTGTTGCACTATAGTCTCGACGAGCGGTGACGATTCGCCTGTAGGCGGACGCAGGCCAAGGACAGTTCTACTTGTTGTAGATCACTGCGAAAGTGAGCGCCGCGGAAGCTGCGGACTACTGGAGCTGAATAGGAGAATGCGGGTGAGGTGCGTGTGTGCGTGTGCGTAAGAGAGGCCGGGGGTGGGAGGCGGACAGAAGGTTGGCATTGCGAGGTGGCTGACACTGCGGAAAGCGCGGCAGCTAGCCCAGTTCCCTTCCTGCTTGGCGCCGAGGCGGGCGAGCCGGCGGGGACGGACGCGGGATAATCACCGTTTTCGCGACCGGGGCTGCGATGAAGGATCACCTCGACGCGAAGGAGAGAGTCGCGGTTCCAGTCCTCCAGAAGACGCACGCTCACGCGACAGTGGATACGCTTTGCAGCGGGAGACGACGCCCTGTTGGGAAACAGCAGCAGTATAGTGTAGCAGCAGTAGTAGCAACAGTAGCCGCGTTAGCAGTAGTAGCAACTGCCACGGACTAGCATTGTAGAAGCGCAGGGGTCTCAACCACGCAACCCGAAGGCCGCATGCGTACGGAGCGCCCCGTCATTTAACCGTATTTGTCGATGTTGTCGAAACCATCACAGCATACACAGCCCTTTGTGTCAGCTCTCTATACAGTTACGATACGGGGTAGCCGCGTCAGGGAGCCGGTGTGCAATGTGCGCTGCCGGATGCCGTATACGGGTGATTGAAGTGCGAGTAGACGAAGGATTAGCTGCAGGAGTGCACTTTGTCATTACATGTGGTGTCGCGGCTTGCAATTTGTTTCGTAGAACACACACGCTCGCATGCTCGCCATGCTAGACCCAATGCAAAATGTGACATAGCATAAGGTAACGGTTGGATAAGAGCATGAATTCATCGTCAACTTATGAAGAGCTGCAACATGGCAAACATCAAACGTTCTATAATAATACAAAAAAACGAGTCAGCGGCAAGAAAGGTGAAGGCTCAGCGGCCCGCGCGCACAATTGTCATAGTAACTTGATGCCAGGCTGAGAGACGCGTCTCGGCCGTGAAACCGGAGATGTCACCTTTCGCCTAGCTTGCGGTGCTCAACATGAAACCATCACAACATCCGAGCAAGCTATCTATATAAGGCCACCGTGCCGTTGTTTTCACCGCGGCCCGATCAAGGAGAGCCCTCACGAGTTAAGAGTTCACGCAAACGTTCCTCTTTGCCGGTCGTTCTGCAGCGAAAGCGAGCCCAGCCGAGCCTCGGAACCTGCACAGCTACTGCGCGCATCCTCCCATGCGAGCACCGCGGCTAACACAAAAAGCACACCTCTCGCCCCGAGAGTGCTCGCATTCGCAAGTGAGCGCGTTCGGAGCGTGCGCGCTTCGTTCGCCGAGAAGCGACCGCGAGGGCCAGTGGTCATTGCTGCAGTTCCACCCCGACCAAACCTATATGGCGGCAGCAGCATCGACAGCACGGACCTCGGCGATGTCTCTGTAATTATGTCTTTGCAGCACGCGCATTTCCGAGGGGTGTGCACGCCACCTATATGCAGGCGGGCCTCGGTGAGTTATGGCCCGCGCGCCTCTACAAAAAGCTCTCGCATGGCCTGCTCATTTCGCTCGTCCTTTGGCTTTGACTCGGGCGTTTATAAAGAACAACGTGAAGAAGAAAGAATGCAGAGCGGTTGCTCAAAAGGAAGGGAGAGGCACAGTTTAGCGGGTTTCTCCGCGGACGCGCTGTTACTGCCGCGGCGCTGCTGCTGCTGTTGTCGTTGTTATACGCCTCGGTACGTGTCAGGAAGGGGGGGCGTGAGATTGCGTTGTGGACCCTGCCTTCAGAGACACATATATCCTGCCCCTTTTATCTTTTTCCGGGGCGTGGACTCGGCGCGCTCGGTTTACGAGAAGTGGCGGACGACGATCATCCCCCGCGATATATGCGAGTCCACGCCACATGTGTACTGGTGCCGCTTTTCTTTCTAGCCGCGTTTCGGTAATTGCGGCCGCCGGGGTTATTAGAGTGGTCATTGCCAAACGTTCGGGCCCGGCTACAGCGGGGCTGAAAAAGTCCTGGCATATGCTGAGACCGCGCTGTAGAAGACTGGGGTCAAGAAGCGTTTGCCCGCACGAACGCGGTGCTGCGTATAAGAGAGAGCATTGCAAGAGCCTCGTATAAGCGCGCGTAATGAGCAGACCATACGCAAGTTCGTTGTTTGGTTCTTTCGAAGGCCAGCATGACTGAAAGTGCGCAGAAACGGATTCGAATAAACGCGACTGCTTACGGAGCCTGGAAGGTGAGTCTGGTAACGTTCAGCATGCGAGCACTATCAAGTAAAACCGTAGTTTCGAAGGACTTTCTAAAGGACTATATCGTGTTACCTGATACTACTAAGGGTTTGGCGAGGTTAGGCACAGTGCGGACAGCGTTCTCACAACGGTAATGACAAAGACGACAAGAAACACGCATGCATATAGAACATGCGCTGGATGTGTTCGTGTGCGTTCCTTCTCGTCTTTTTGCTTTGATTGGTTAGAACGCTGTCAGTAACACGAGCCAAGTCACCCACATAAAAAGTTATGTAGGTTATGTGAAGAGACACGTATAGAGTCACGTCTTCTACAGAGAGAGAGAGAGAGAGAGAGAACAAATGATAAATGAAAGGCAGGGAGGTTAACCATGACTGAGCCCGATTGACTACCCTACACTGGGGAAAAAGAAAAGGGGACGGAAATATTAAAAGAAGAAGAGAAAGTCCACTGGGGATATCATTCGGGTCACTCAGTCCGGATCACAGACGCTGACTCAATCCGGTCGCTTTCAAATATCGCAGCAGCGCTTTTGTGGCCATTTGTAGCTACGATATGCGAGGCCATGGTCCCAAGATCATGTTCAAGGATCACGTCTTCCATGCTACAATGAGGACTGCCTGATTGTTGAGAACGCAGAATAGGCTTCCTCGTTGATTCATGGTTATAAAAGTTTAGCACGCACAAGGCACGTACCATGAATTCGTAACCGTGAATACAACATTCCAACTAGCCCAATTAACAGTCTTGATTCCTTATTGATGTTGACATAGCGGTCAACATCCATTAAATTATCGCTCTAACGAAAGAACAGCAGTCTGCAGCTCAGTGAGAGGTGCATATTGAAAGTAGCACAATGTATATGTGCACCTACGTCCAATCGTGGTTATACGGAGGCAGAATAGGTCAATACAGACAACTGAATTATCAATAAGAAAGATTAAAACTCAATACAGTGTGGTCAAGGTCGACTATCTACGCGAAAGTGAAAGAAAGTCTTGTTATTCAACATCTCAAAGAGATATTCAAAGGTATATCACGTCCTGTTATTAGGTAACTCAGAAGTCTGCGGAATAAAGCCAGCCCCACACAGAAAGAATGCACAAAGGACAGTCGCCGGTCCTGTGTGCATTCCGTGGACTGTCCTGTGTGCATTCTTCCTGTCTCCTTTCCTCAAAACACGCCGTTATAATCATGTTCCATCAAGCCAGCAACCAACTAGCCCATGTAAATCTCTTAATATTGTAGTGTGTGTGACTATACCTAATTTTTCTGAATCCCCCGTGGCAGATAGCACAATCCTAATTCTTCAACTGGGTTACTCGAAGAGGTGAAGATTACTTCCAAGGCAAATAAAAATGCATAACTGAATAATTAACCAACGTTTACTCATTAAGTTTTTATTAGTTACTTGAGGGCACATGACGTAATTTACGAATTGTTTACGTAATTTACGTAATTTTCGTACTTTAGGCAATTTACAAAGTTTGCAAGGCATATCGACTTGGAATGAAGCCTGAGGACGGCACCGCTTTCGAGATATGCGCCGTCAAACTTGCGGAAAAAATGCACTTATTTTCTATTTACTCCACTTATCTTTTTTTTACCTTTTTTTAAGAAAATTGTTTTCTGCATCGAAGGACAAGGGCAATAGGATCGCCAATGTATTTTGTGACATGGTTTGCAAAGTAATATATGCCGCTTGTAAAGCTTTTCTGTTGTTTGTCGCTGTTTTCTGGGCCTCGTTGGTGTTCAACATATTTTGAGGCAATATTTTCAGGCTCAAAATTCTCTTTCGCGAGGTCATATTTCCCGGTGGCCTGCACTTGACCATCGAATCAGCGTTTCATAGGAAACTGTAAGTGCGCAAGCCTTGTCGCTCGTTCTATCTTTTTAAAGCGGGCTATCTGCTTGTAATTGGCCCACATTCATCTCATTATTGCAGCCTTCAGTGTATTCTGAATAACGGTGCACGTACTAGTATAAACACTCTATTACCAACTCTTTGTACGTACCCAACGCGGAAAGCGTTCCATATTGAAGACCGGCCTTGTTTTGCTATGTCAACCTTTTCATACCTCCTTTCAATTTGTCCGATATGTTTCTGCAGTACACGGAAGTTCCTAGCATCGCGCCCATTTTTCCTCCCTACAGCAGTCTGAAAGCTGTTGGTCACTTCCTTTTCCCCCCGCTGCCTCCTTGAAACACCGCCTACAATTGTTTAAAAGCAATAGCTACCCCTGAACGACGGCTCACTTGCTTACATAACGTATATCCGCGCCAAAGTTCGCTTGGCATACACGTGAAACCTTAACCAGGTGGAAAATATCTTGCGCCACGTGTGTTTAAAGAGTGTCGCTGCTATGTCTTTCCTTTTTTTTCCCTCCTCCTTAATTGCATCTGAAGAACGCCAGGCAGAAAGCGGATTCCTTGACACGTGCTTCCTTCAACGTTATGGTACAGCGTCTTGCGAAAGGGTTCAGACAGGCAGGCGTTTCTATTAATCGCGCGCACGTTGCCCGTTTCATCTACCGCACTGTTTGAAATCGCCGCACGAGGTCGCAGTGCGAAACCCTACACCACATGCGGGCCCGTTTCCTTGTATTCTCATTACCTTGGGGAAACAACAGGACCGAAACATGACGAAAGAAGATTCGACGCAGCACAGGCCGATCTCAAGCGTTCATTTCAGTTGCCCAGTTCAGCAAACAAACATGTCGCCGCCCGAGTCCGCTAGAACACGGGACAGCATTTTTTTTTTTTTTTCAGACGGCGGTCGTTGTTTTAGGCGGATGTAAACTCTGGGCAAGATTCTGTTTCTTGAGGGCCACTGATTCTGGCACGGCGCGGAAGGGGCTGTTGAACGAGCATAAACGCGAACTGGTGTCACGAAGGGATTTCGAGTACGTGATTTACAGATGGCGTGCGGTTCCTTTTCTGACGTGTCTAACGGCATACGCTCCCCGCAGGGGAAGCATGTGCATGGATATTACAGTTCTGAGCACTATGAGAGAAAAGTGAAGGAAAGGCAGGGAAGTCGCATGCTCGCTTTGATACGCTACGAAGAAAAGGGGTGAAACAAAGAAAGAGAGAGACAGAGAGAGAGAGAGAGAGGTTTCTTGTCTACTACAGATACCCATAAGTATGAGTGGGGAACACTCAAAAAGTTTACGAGATGGTCTTCATCATATCTGCGGCGATTGTCTCCACCGTCCGACCGCGCGCATAGCTGCACGTTTATGCGAACGAAGTTGCGTGGCAACCGCTTCGCGGAGTCGGAGGGTGCCAAGACCAACGCAACGCGAGTACAACGGGTCTCTGGCAGTTTTACGTCAGCGTTGTTACAAACGTGACAGAGCTGGCGTAAGCAGTTCTCGGTGGACTGGAGAGTTCGAGCGGATGTACACGGCTGCGGGGGCCTACGTTTGGGGTCCGAACGCCGTACTTAGAGTGAGACGGGAGAGTCACCCGCGGTGCTGCTTCACCGAGGTGTTTTCTTGTTGAGAAGAACCACCTCACTGCAAAGAGGCATTGTTGCGAGCAGAATTCATGTCGTGTAAATAGCGTGTAAATGTGTTGTAAACAGCGAATCCCTCAACTTCGCACGACGATGCGCGGATGCTGATAAAAAGTGGAGGTGGTACGTAGCCTGCACGTAGTACTGCAAGTAATACGTAGTACTGCACTAGGGTGGCCAACCCTGCTCTGGTGAGGGAGTGCGTTACCGGTTCTGGTGCAATTTTATCAAGACGCGGATTTTTTTTTCCTTTTTTTTAAAGTCCGGTGGAAAATTGCCGGCACCGGGATTCGAACCACGGACCTCTTGCACGCGAGGCGGGTGTTCTACCTCTATGCCACCGCTTTACCGCTGTAAAATGAATGTTCTACAGGTCTACGCCCCTACATCCAGTCATGATGACCAGGAAGTCGAAAGCTTCTATGAAGACGTGGAATCGGCGATGGATGGAGTCAAAACAAAATACACTATGCTAATGGGCGACTTTAATGCCAAGGTAGGCAAGAAGCAGGCTGGAGACAAGGCAGTGGGGGAATATGGCATAGGCACTAGCAATAGCAGGGGAGAGTTATTATAGTAGAGTTTGCGGAACAGAATAATATGCGGATAATGAACACCGTCTTCCGCAAGCGGGATAGCCGAAAGTGGACGTGGAGGAGCCCGAACGGCGAGACTAGAAATGAAATGGATCTCATACTCTGCGCTAACCCTGGCATCATACAAGATGTGGACGTGCTCAGCAACGTGCGCTGCAGAGACCATAAAATGGTAAGAAATGGCAAGAAGTCGACTTAACCTAGACCTGAGGAGAGAACGGAAGAAACTGGCACATAAGAAGCCGATCAATGAGTTAGCGGTAAGAGGGAAAATAGAGGAGTTCCAGATCAAGCTACAGAACAGGTATTCGGCTTTAACTCAAGAAGAGGACCTTAGTGTTGAAGCAATGAACGACAATCTTGTGGGCATCATTAAGGAGTGTGCAATGGAAGTCGGTGGTAACTCTCTTAGGCAGGATACCAGTAAACCATCGCAGGAGACGCAAGATCTCATCAAGAAACGCCAATGTATGAAAGCCTCTAACCCTACAGATAGAATAGAACTGGCAGAACTTTCGAAGTTAATCAACAAGCGTAAGACAGCTGACATAAGGAAGTAAAATATGGATAGAATTGAACATGCTTTCAGGAACGGAGGAAGCCTAAAAGCAGTGAAGAAGAAACTAGGAATTGGCAAGAATCAGATGTATGCGTTAAGAGACAAAGCCGGCAATATCATTACTAATATGGATGAGATAGTTCAAGTGGCTGAGGATTTCTATAGAGATTTATACAGTACCAGTGGCACCCACGACGATAATGGCAGAGAAAATGGTCTAGAGGAATTCGAAATCTCACAGGTAACGCCGGAAGAAGTAAAGAAAGCCTTGGGAGATATGCAAAGGGGGAAGGCAGCTGGGGAGGATCAGGCAACAGCAGATTTGTTGAAGGATGGTGTGCAGATTTTTCTAGAGAAACTGGCCACCCTGTATACGCAATGCCTCATGACCTCGAACGTACCGGAATCTTGGAAGAACGCTAACATAATCCTAATTCATAAGAAAGGAGACGCCAAAGACTTGAAAAATTATAGACCGATCAGCTTACTGTCCGTTGCCTGCAAAGTATTTACTAAGGTAATCGCAAATAGAATCAGGAACACCTTAGACTTCTGTCAACCAAAGGACCAGGCAGGATTCCGTAAAGGCTACTCAACAATAAACCATATTCACACTATCAATCAAGTGATAGAGAAATGTGCAGAATATAACCAACCGTTATATATAGCTTTCATTGATTACGAGAAAGCGTTTGATTCAGTCGAAACCTCAGCAGTCATGGAGGCATTACGGAATCAGGGTGTAGATTAGCCGTATGTAAAAATACTGGAAGATATCTATAGCGGCTCCACAGCCACCGCAGTCCTCCACAAAGAAAGCAACAAAATCCCAATAAATAAAGGCGTCAGACAGGGAGATACGATCTCTCCAATGCTATTCACAGCGTGTTTACAGGAGGTATTCAGAGACCTGGATTGGGAAGAATTGGGGATAAAAGTTAATGGAGAATACCTTAGTAACTTGCGATTCGCTGATGATATTGCCTTGCTTAGCAACTCAGGGGACCAATTGCAATGCATGCTCACTGACCTGGAGAGGCAAAGCAGAATAGTAGGTCTAAAAATTAATCTGCAGAAAACTAAAGTAATGTTTAACAGTCTCGGAAGAGAACAGCAATTTACAGTAGGTAGCGAGGCACTGGAAGTGGTAAGGGAATACATCTACTTAGGGCAGGTAGTGACGGCGGATCCGGATCATGAGACGGAAATAATCAGAAGAATAAGAATGGGCTGGGGTGCGCTTGGCAGGCATTCTCAGATCATGAACAGCAGGTTGCCATTATCCCTCAAGAGAAAAGTGTATAATAGCTGTGTCTTACCAGTACTCACCTACGGGGCAGAAACCTGGAGGCCTACGAAAAGGGTTCTACCCAAATTGAGGACGACGAAACGAGCTATGGAAGGAAGAATGATGGGTTTAGCGTTAAGGGATAAGAAAAGAGCAGATTGGGTGAGGGAACAAACGCGAGTTAATGACATCTTAGTTGAAATCAAGAAAAATAAATGGGCATGGGCAGGACATGTGATGCGGAGGGAAGATAACCGATGGTCATTAAGGGTTACGGACTGGATTCCAAAGGAAGGGAAGCGTAGCAGGGGGCGGCAGAAAGTTAGGTGGGCGGATGAGATTAAGAAGTTTGCAGGGACGACATGGCCACAATTAGTACATGACCGGGGTTGTTGGAGAAGTATGGGAGAGGCCTTTGCCCTGCAGTGGGCGTAACCAGGCTGATGATGATGATGAGGCGCCAAAATCGGCACTGATGGCGTCTTGGTGAACATCCAAAATCAAAACTGAACTGCGCGTCACGGTGACGTTCAGTAGGCGGAGCGTTGTGGGCACAGCCCGCTCCGCTGTATAGCCTTCGAAGTGACAGGCATTGAAGAAGGAGCGGAAGCACCGCGAACGGGATGTCTGATTGCCAATAACTCCGCCTCTGCTTAACGCACTGAAGTACCTTTTTGCGGCAAGGTGTTTCTCAAATAGCATATTTTAACAGCAAATGCACTTCTCCACTTGGATAAGGGGTGGTTCGGGGCGCCTTTAGAGGTGCACTAAAGAGAAACAATGAAATAGTTTAAACTGACAAAGTGATCTTTCGAAATATATTTAATTTCGCAGTAACAGGTTGAATGTCAGAAGAGAAAATCAAGTTCAAACTTTCATTTCCTAAACTCCTGAACTCCAGCGCCGCGATATGTCATGTGTGACGTCAAAGATTTCGAAATACTTCCTCGTATTTCGGCCGTTGTCGCGCAGTAAAGGTTCTCGAAACACGCTAAATTCAGTCTTTGTCTACGTTAAAATACAACATAGTCGATCTTTACCGAGAATTACGTTATAGCTAGGCCCGAGAATACGCCGTCAAGGTCCATGACGATATGGCTGGCTGGCGCGTGAACTTCAAGGCGGCGTCGCCACCTGCCTTTCCTTTATGCGTCTTTTCTGGCTAAAAGAAAAAGTACGTCAGCCTGAAAAGATGCGCCCGCACCTAAGCTGTACAAGCAAAGGTCGCTACCTCGTAAGGCGGGACAGCCAATAAAAAAAGAAAGAAAGAAACTATGCCCGCGCTTATCTAGCCTCTTCTCGCGATAAGGGTGGCTTTCTTTTATTGTAAAGAGATAATTTAGAATACAGCTCAAATGTCCTTTCTTCTTTCTTGTCCCATTTAAGCTTAAACCCTACAATTAAATGGGTTTGTTGAAGGCGTCACGTGTGCCTGATCTCTTTGGGTGAAGGCAACTGGTTAATAAACTCACATGCTACCTGAACGCATCAGGCTTCGCTTTGCAATGAACGAGAAGAAAGGAAACCGAGGGCCCGATTTTTATTAGACATCATAAGACGCCAACAAACAATGACACCGAGGACAGCATAGGGGAAATTCCATGTACTTATTAAGCGAATTAAAGAAATGATAAATTAATGAAATGAGAGTGGATGGAGAAACAACTCGCCGCAGGTGGGGCACGAAACCACGTCTTCCTATTATGGTATCGTTACGCGTGCGATGCTCTTACGCAGCAGCAGGTTGATGCCTTCCGGTAACACGTGTGGGTTTATTAACAAGTTGCCTTCACCCAAGATGATCGCGTAGTACACGCGACGCTTACGACAAAAAAAAAGGAGGGGGGGGGGAGGGTAATGGTCCACATCCGCCGTCAAGGCTGTAAGAAGTGGCGCTGGTTAACACTCCCAGGTTTAGTTCCAGCAGATAAACATAAACACTCCAGAAAATGGATGGGAAAACGGCACTGCAATACCTCAATTGGTAAGTGCATCGCACGCGTAATGCGAAGACGTGGGTTCGTGCCCCACCTACGGCCAGTTGTCTTTTCATCTACTTTCATTTCCATTAACATTAATTCATCATCGTTTCATTATATATATATATATATATATATATATATATATATATATATATATATATATATATATATATATATATATATATATATCACGTTCGTCTGACTTGGCGCTTCCGTTTCGCCAGAGCTTGTGAACGGTGTAGTGAATGAACATAAAAATTGCATTAAAGTAGTAGTAACTAAGTAGTAGAATAAAGTATTGAATTGCACGTTGCGCGGAATGAAAATAAGCACAATTGTACGCACATCCGTTAGTTGTATGTGGCAGTTAACCGTTATCACTAAAAGCTTCGTTCCCCCCCAGATTCCGACATGTGCGTCGAATCCGCACGTACTATGTTTTTTAAAAAGAGTCAATTGAATTTGTTTGCAAACTTTTCCAGGTGCGAGCAACACGCGCAGCAGCGATCAGAGCGTTTAACCGCCAGCAGAAGCGTCCCACTTACTTCCGTCCCAGCACGCCATGCGGGCGGTCCAATTACGCCGCTGAGCCAGCGCTCTCCCTCTCGAGCGTACTCGCTTCAAACGCTACCCAGACGGGCGTTCATCGTCTCATGCACGCAAATTCTCTGTCGGACCAGGTAGCGCACACGTGTTCGGAACTGGCGACAGGCAGCAACAAAACGAGATAAGCGAGCGTGAAAACATCGCGTGCCGGCTTTCCGCGAACCCGCATACTGCAGAACTGAATGCGAATGTGCTATAGGAAAGCAGAGTACGAGCTTTTGTACAGCTTTCGTACAATTTTTATAATCTTCTTTTTTTTTTCGTTATGAGGCCAGTTCAGCTACAAGCGTTGTTTGGAGTCGTGCTTCTACAAATAACGCAGACGCGAATTTCTGGCTAATAAACTCTCTGTCGAGGGTTTATTAGCGACTGCCGAATGGCGATGACGTGTGTACGCTTTCGACGAAGAAGCTGTACGGTGCACGCGGCAACGCATGTACTACCCACGTGCAACCGAACCTCCTCGCCCCTGACCTCCTCTCTTTCTCCGCTTCCGGACTTCACGCACAAAAACATGCGCATCTGCGTAGCAAGAGAACACCAACAAAGCAAAACAAAAACGAAAACGAAACGAGTCAGCGTTACTCGCGTTATGTACTGACCGCGTTAGCGATGATGGAACTGCGCGGTATACGAACTAGAGCTTCGCCTAGCGTGGTTTGCGGAGTGAGCGATGGGAAAATAAGGAGCCCCAGCACCAGTCAGCACGCGGGTCATGTATCCCGTACAGCTATTGTGACGGATGGGCTCGTTCGGTGGCGATGCCCAGCCAGCCAGCGGCATGCGGAAAGAACCAATAACGCGACGGGGAAAATGCAATTACTACGGTCAATTATCGGTTTCGCCCCCCTCAGCCACGACACATAGATGCTGTTAAATGCCGATACTGTCTTGCACTAGCGTTCAGCTGCCCGTACTAGGCACACGGAGTAAGTCCCCCCCCCCCCCCTCCCCCAACCACCGCTTTTTCACTTACTAGAATCGAACATGTCTAGAGAAATCCTCACTTAGAACGGCAGTGCGCGGAACGTAGGCACGTGTTTTATTTTCCTTCCAGACTACAAAAATAACGCATGTGTGCCGGCAAACGCTCGTTTCGGTGCAAGCGAGCGGATTCAATGGTTCCATCCTTCCCATCTCCCCCTTTCCACAATATACCATATACCGTCGGTTGTCCATCGCGGACTACAACTGACAGCAACCGCATTTTTAGACAGACGACAAGCTCCTTACGTGGTTCGACAAGCTAGCTTATCATCAGCACAGGAATCGAATGAGGGCACGCATTCGAAAAGCCCCCAAAGAAATACCATTTAAGAGGAAGCCCCTATCTAAATACATGTAAAAGGAGAATTCGTTTTTCTGGGCAACCACTGCATAAAATTTGACGAGGTTTCTTGCATTTAAAAGAAAAACTTAAAATCTAATGACTGGTCGGTTTCGAATTGTTGAGTTAGGTCGTCAAGTTTTTATTAAAAATTGGCAATAATTTTCAGAAAACAAAACTATCAAGTTTACAACTTTGTAACTCAACAACGAAAAACGGTAATACAATTCTGTGAATTGCATCTAACAGTACATCTAAAGCGGACAAAATTGATGTATTACATACGAAAATTTAAAAAAGAATTAGTAATATGGAAATACAGCTTTTGCAGAACCCTTGTAACCAACGTAACAAATTCACGTAAGATGCAAAATAGCATATCAAATTTGTCCGCTTCGAATGATCTAATAAATCCCGTTTACAGAACCACGATATCTGCTCTTGATGCAGAGCTATGAATTTGTAAACTTCGTGCTTCTATATTTATCAAACGGTCGAATATTTGAAAATCTTTTAAAGAAAAACCAGGACATAAATCGAAATTCCGCTTCCAACAGTCACTAGAATTTAACTTTCTCTCTGAAATGCAACAAATTTCATTAAAATCGGCCCAAGGGTTGTCTCAGGAAAACGTTTTTGCGTTTTACATGTTTTTCAATAGGCTGCGTCGGAGTTGGGCCCGAGCTAAAGCTTCCTCTTAAGTTTCAGATGAGATCCGCGCTTATGCTAAGAGCAGATGCTTACGGAAGCTTTTTGAAAACACTGAGGCCTGCGTCAAATTTTAAGAGGAACTAGACATTCTTCGCCTTCAATATGTAAAATAAACCTGATTTCACCAAATAGACTCATATTACGTTTTTTTAAATAAGAAAAGGAAAACTGTAATGAAACTCAAAGAAACGACAACTCTTTCGGCAATACGAACAGGGAAGCCCCTTTCTATGCGTAACGCATCCTGCCAATAAACATGTGGCGACGGTTGACCTTCCAATCACTTTCCATTTCAGCTCCTAGAGCAATCCTTGCACAGTATGAAACATCAACTCGGCCAAGAAGCAGCATTTCGCAAGATTTGAAACACGCGCCACCACGACATACTATGGGCGAATTCGCTAGCTCCGCCTTCCACCTCTCTTCTCACGTAAAAACAAACGAGAAATGCGGGCACAAGTGCGAGTCTCTGAGGCAATGCTTCTGAAAACGACATTAGGGTACCAACGTTCTACGACAGGTGGCGGCAGTCATCAACCCACGCTCGCAGTTCTCGCTTTGTCTTTCGCTTGTCGGCTTCCCCACGCGGCGCCTCGCTCCGCCGGAAAGCCGACTTTAGCTTCGAGTGGAGCGGTGACACGTGAGGCAGATAACTTTACCTCGCAAATCTGGAGAGGTTAGAAAATTTCTTTTTTTTTTTCTTTGTGTTCCAGCCATCAGTGTGCATTGCGTAAATACGAATTATAACCGGTCTTGCACGAACCTTCCTCAGCTCTGTTGATCTTAACTAAGCTAATTTCATACATTCTGTATCGTAGGCTTCGAGTTGCCGAACTATTTCACCTCGCAGTGCCACCTTTCTCTCCTCATTACTTCGGATGGTAGATCTACAGCCTCGAAAGGGCGTCGCGTTTCATTCCCAGACTACGAACCGGACAATGAACGTTGAGATGTATATTAGGTCCCGTGCCTTGTCCTTCTAGGCAGCATCATGCTTTACATCTTTTTTTGCTTATCTTCGGAACAATGACTTGCTTTATAAGCTTTAGGAAATGCTTCATACACAAAAATTTCTGATGTTCATTTTTCCATCGCTTTAGTTTTGCATCTAACCCGTAAAGCTTTTGCGTGTAAATATGAAGTATAGATATCAATATGTATAGATATCAAGCCCATCTTTCTGCCCTTTCTTTTCTTATTTTCCCTTTGACCCCTTCTCACTCTCCTAGCGTTTTTCAATCCCTCATCCCCTTTCCTATGCAGGTTAGAACGTAGTCGACTGTACAAACGCTGGCAGAATTATATGCATTTTTATTAAAGAGCTTTCTCAAAATATCTTCGCAAACCTGGTTCGGTACTTTCTTTTCGGCAAACCTGCATGAATATTTATGGTAGCTTTGTCCCACTTTCGGGTGGATAACAATTATTCTCTTTTATAAGACATGTCCCGCGTACGGGAACTGCGAGAAAGCTGAAATGTAATAAAACCACATCACCTAATTTGTTCTACCGAATGAAAGGAAACTATGCGTGTTGAAAGAATGCGTTATGTATTTCCCAGTGTACATTATGCAGCACAGCACTTCGTTTTTACATTAGCTTATGCTTGCCGATGTAATTACAGTACAACCTTAACCTATATGCAATGTGTAGGTGGCAGGAACACTGTTAAATAGCACTTGTCAGAGTGCAGCCGTGTCATAGAAGACCAACTCGTGCCCGAAAGGATTTGTTGAGTTAGTTAGTTAGTTAGTTAGTTAGTTAGTTAGTTAGTTAGTTAGTTAGTTAGTTAGTTAGTTAGTTAGTTAGTTAGTTAGTTAGTTAGTTGGACAGACAGACAGACAGACAGATGTATGTATGTATGTATGTATGTATGTATGTATGTATGTATGTATGTATGTATGTGTGTATGTATGTATGTATGTATGTATGTATGTATGTATGTATGTATGTATGTAAGTAGTAAGTATGGATGGATGAATGAATGAATGAATGAATGAATGAATGAATGAATGAATGAATGAATGAATGAATGGATGGAATTCTCCAATCACATCCCTCCTTGTCCTTTACCCCCACACACCCTCCTCGCCCCTCTGCTGGCCGCTGTTTAGGTGTCAGCCGCCGCAGCTATATAGTTGCATTACGGCCAGCAGAGAGAGAGAGAGCAAATGATAAATGAAAGGTAGGGAGGTTAACCAGGACTGAGCCCGGTTGGCTACCCTACACTGGGGAAAGGGAAATGGGGACGGAAAGATTAAAGAAAGAAGAGAAAGTCCACCGGGGATATCGTTCAGTCACTCAGTTCGGATTACAGACGTTCACTCAATCCTGTATCTTTCAAATATCGCAGCAGCGCTTTTGTGGCCTTTTGTAGCTGCGATATACGAGGCCATGGTCCCAAGATCTTGTTCAAGGTGAACGGTTTGCTATCTAACTTGTTGAGAGTTGTGCAGAGATCTTGTCTTTCATTTTCAAATGATGGGCAGTAGCACAGTAGATGGTCGATAGTTTCTTCGACACCGCAGGCATTGCACTCGGCGCTATCAGCCATGCCAATCAAAAACGTATATGCATTCGTGAATGCGACGCCCAAGCGTAAGCGGCACAACATTGCTTCCTCATTACGCGGAAGCCCTGGTAACAGCCGCAGTTGCATAGATGGATCGAGGGAATGCAATCGATGTTGAGTGAAATCAGGCGTGTGCCACTTCTCCAATGTCATACGTTGCGCTAGCTTGCCTAAGTGTTGGGCTGCGTCAGTACGCGATAAAGGTATAGAAACAAGGGTTGCTCCTTCGTGTGTTTTCTTAGCAGCGTCGTCAGCGAGGTCGTTGCCGGAGATACCGCAATGGCCAGGCAGCCACTGAAACACGACGTCGTGCCCTTTAGCAATCATGTGATGGTGAAGTTCTCGTATCTCCGATACGAGTTGTTCACAGGACCCGCGACGAAGAGATGACAGAAGACATTGTAAGGCCGCCTTTGAATCACAGAATATTGCCCACCGATTAGCCGGTTGGTTGCTAATATAATCAACGGCACCTCGGAGGGCAACAAGCTCCGAACCGGTCGATGTTGTCATGTGAGAAATCTTGTATCGGATGCTTAGTGATCGTGATGGTATAACCACTGCCCCGGTGGAGCTGGTCTGGGTGGAAGAGCCATCCGTATATATGTGGACTCGGTCAAAGTAGGAAGTGTGCAAACAATCCAGAGCTGCTTGCTTCAAGGCCAAGGTAGATAGGTCGGTCTTCTTTCTTATTCCTGGAACCGTAAGACGCACTTGAGGTTGTTTTAAACACCACAAAGCTGAGGTTGAACGTGCTGATGGTGTAAACCCCGATGGTAGGGAGGCACGATACTTGCTGATCTCGTTGGAGAAGGATGCCTGTGGTCGTCGTTCTGGCAGAGAGGCAAGAAAGCTTGATTGAATCCGTGAAATATGACGAACATGCGCCCTGAGCGAGTCGGTGCTGATGTAAGTCGTGATCGGATGGTCTTGAGCCATTATAATGGTTCCTGCTGTTGAGGCGCTCCGCGGAAGGCCTAGGCAAACACGTAGTGCCTGTGCTTGCACGCTCTGAAGTTCTCTAAGATTGGACTTGCATATTTTAGCAAGCACGGGAGAACTATAACGTAGAAATCCGATAAAAAGTGCTCGATATAACTGTAGCATGGAGCCTATTGACGACCCCCATGTTTTGCCGGCGATGAACTTGAAGATGTGAACAATAGATGTGAGCCTCTTCTTCAACTGGGCAACCTGAGGGCTCCAAGAGAGGTCCCGGTCAACAATGACACCCAAAAACCGATGATTTTTCTTGTAGCTGATAGGCTGGCCATTGATGTATACTGGATAACCAGACATTGCTTTCCGCGTAAAAGCGACTAACGCACATTTTTCTGTTGAGATGGTAAGGCCTTGTGTCTGAAGATAGTCAGATGCCTGTGTTGCTGCTTGCTGTAGCCTTGCGCGAACCTGCAGGCGAGTGACCGCTGATGTCCAGATGCAGATGTCGTCGGCGTATATTGAAACACTCACTGTTTCCGGGAGGGATTCAGCCAGCCCCAGAAGCGCGAGGTTGAAAAGAACAGGGCTTAGAACACCGCCTTGGGGAACGCCTCGGCATGTGTAGTGGTCGGTAGTCGGACCATCTTCCGTACTTTAGCTTCCCTTCTGTTTTAAGTAAACAACCAATTAACCATTATTGGCCAAACCTTCTACCGCATTCACTCAAGCATTCACTCCCTCTTTCCTTTCCTTGTTCCTCCTCGTGCAACCAAATGAAAATAGAGGACTGAGCAAGGAGCATGACCCCCATGCCCAGCTTATATTTTCGAGCCCACGTTTTTCTGGCAGCTCAGGCTAGAAGACAGGTTGCGGTGCCATATGGCAGGCACGCCCGAGTCATGACCGGAAGCTTGCGACTATGCTCCGAAAGGAAAGCGTAAGATTACTGCACACTACCGACACTAATCTGCGGGACTGAAAGTCGCAACGGGGGACGGAACAAAAATTACAGCGCGCACGTTAATAGTTATGAATACGTCACTATTAGTAAGAGAGCAAATAGGCGTGAACGATGTTCTAACAGACCTAAATAGTTGGAAGGCGACTCAACGTCTATAGTAGTCACCGAATCACAATATCTTCCTGGGCATGCTGAGGGTCAAAATGGGGTGTATGAACCGTATGATTTATTGTGACAGCCGCGCTGGAGCGATAACCGTAGATCGGCGTCAACTACAGAGGTTGAATCGTCTTTTACGTTTTTCTCATCAATTACTAACATCATAATCGTTATCATCATCATCATCGTTACCATCGTTATCGTCATCGCAATAATTATCATAGTCGTCGTCATCATCATTATCATTACCTTCATTGTCATCACATACTCAGTGACCCCAGTTTCACATACTCCGTGGCACATACCCAAGTTCGCTTCGAAGAGATTCGAGAAATAGCGGTACACACACAGTGAACCATACGCAGTAGCACTTATCTGCACCATCTCCGGGATAGGCCTGCGGAAAAGGCTAGAAAAATTTTGCAGGTATCATGCACTGTGGCAATCTTCGTTATGCGAAGCATTTTGTGTGATGTAGATACACAGCTGGCTATGCAGTATTGTTTGGGGTTCCGCAAAGCGTCACCAGATTGAACAACGTAATTGTGTAAATCCAGTAATCGTGGGTGTGACGCGAGTACAGTGAACTAGAAACAACGCGAGAGTCCGTGAGTGTGACGACAGCAACAAGACGACGACGGCAACGACGATGACATTATTTTTATGAACGATCGAATTCATGTGAACAAGTTGCATGGAGGTGCAAGATGAGTAAGAAACGGAGAAACTAAGCGCTCGCTGACAGCAGCTCGCGGTATCCTTCTAGAGTACACAAACGGGCTACTTGACGGCGACGTTGTGGCACAATCCGAAGCCCGCGTCGTGCACGTCGTGACAACATTCGCGTCACGCATACATGTCATGTCACGCATATCCAGAATATATCCAATTAAAGAAATGCATCTCATGTCATTCAATCAACTGATATCATGTCATCTCATTTATGAAATTGATGTCACGACATGCATGCCATGTCATCCATGTCATGACATGATTGTCATTCACGTCAGATCCATTTTTAACAAGTTATGTATCGAGAAATCTATGACGCGAATGAAATTACATGACATAACATGCATCCCATGAACGACGTGGCAAGCATGGTATGAAGTGATAGTCATGAAGGATATGCATGACATGAGTCTGTGGCATCGTGGTCGCTTCTTTTCCTGGATATGTATCAGGATATTTGTGACGAGGCATGCATGCGTGACATGACAAGAATTACATGGTATGACGTACATGACCAATAATGCTCATGTAATTCATGGCATTCATGTCATGGTAAGGATATCATTCATGTGATGACATTTAAGTAGTATATTCATGCCAGGTCATGCATTCATGTCATGTCATTCATATCAAGGCATATATAGAGTTAAAAAAACGACGACATCATGTCATTCATGCCATTTATATCATGACATACCTATACCTTCCATGACAAGCATATGTGATGTCACATGCGTTGATATGTCTTGTCATTCATGTCATGACGCATATGACATAGCGCGCAGTTCAAGTCACTCGTGTCATGGCATGCATGTTATTCATGTCATCTGTGCCAGGTCATTCATATATGTCATTGATATCCTGATATATATCGTGTTGAAGAAACGACCATGACAGCATCATGTCATGCATACCATTTATGTCATGAGCACGCAATGTCATTGATGCCGTGACATGACATGTGCATGCATGTATTGTCATTAAAGCAATGACATTTATGTCATGCATGCATGTAATTCATATTCTGCTATGTATCGAGTTAAAGAAACGACCACGACGGCATCATGTCAGTCACACCATTTATGTCACGGCATGCATGCTGTGACAAATATGTTATGGCATTTAAAAAATTAAATTATGGGGTTTTACGTGCCAGAACCACGATCTGATTATGAGGCACGCCGTAGTGGGTGACTCCGAAAATTTGGACCACCTGGCGTTCTTTAACGCGCACCTAAATCTAAACACATGGGTGTTTTCACATTTCGCCCCCATCGAAATGCGGTCGCCGTGCCCGGGATCCAATCCCGCGACCTCGTGCTTAGCAGCCCAACATTATAGCCTGTTACGGCATTGATGTCATGACTTTTCATTAATATTATGTATGCATGCATGTCGTGCCCCCTCCCCCCCCCCCCTCTTGTCCATTCTGATACATACCCCAAAAAGTGCACGAAATTTCGCCAAGAATACTTTGCATTAAAAGGTTAGAAACAGACAAACCCGATGCGGAAAAGTGGCGGTAATTCGCACAGGAAGACATTCTCTTTAAAAGAGAAGGAAACGGAGTTGGGCGTGTCATGTCAAGCAAATTCGGTAATCGAAGATCGTTGGGAGCTTTTCATTCTGCGGTATGCCTAAAATGGGCTGACGGTGGTGACGATTATGGTCAGAAAAGTCGTGCGAGGTGCCTAAGGTCGATAATACGCGTTGCATTCGGAATTCCCTGAACACGCGGAGTCGAATTCTCGGAAAGTCGTAGATACGAAATCGTCATATCGACCGTTTTCGCTTGTATAGTACTTTGTTAGCGCTCAATGTATAGGAAGTACTCGGTATCAGTTAGCAGTGCAGATTCGGCAAGGCTGCTCCGTTGGTCCGAGTACACCGTCCTCGCCTCTTGTGGTGCAGCACCTCTTGTCAAACGCGACAGCAGAAGCACCAATTGACATGCCGAAGAGCCAACACTACTACAAGAATCGACCCGCCAGAGCTAACACTCGCGCATGCTGCAGCGGCGGCTAGCTGTAACACACGCACACATACACGCACGCACGCACGCACGCACGCGCGCACACACGCACACACGCACTTTAACACACAGACAAACGTACACGCACTCACCCTCAAACAGAAACGTTCACACACATAACACGTACAAGTTCAACCACGCACACGTACATACGCACACACACACATACATGCGCGCGCACAGCATCTGTGGTGTGATGGTGGTGGTTGCGGATCACGAAATCGGAGCAGCAGCGAACGGCAGCCGATGCTGAGAACCGATCATTTTCGCGTCAAGGCGGTCAGCCAGCCAACGACCGTACGTCGGCCAAGGCGGCGGCAGCGCCTCCGAGAGGAGGCCTGCGCTTGTTCTCTCGTTTGTTTTGCGAGAAAGAGAAATAAGCGAGCGACCGATGGCAAAGCGGCGTATAGCTCGCGTCAGCCGAGGAAGGAGCAGTTTGCGGCAGTAGCGCAGATGACGACTTCCGCGTTGTTGCTGTTGTTGCTGTATGCGAGTGTATACGACCGCGCGCGCGCGCGCTTCCAGGCGCGCTAATTTTCGCTACGGACGTTCGCGCCACGCGCTCGAGCGGCGCCGAATAAAGTGGCACACGCCGATACACACGTCACGTGGTCTGCACGCACTGCCCGCGATCGGGGTGTCTTGTACGCCCCGCTTCACTTCGACGCGAAATTGACGTGTGAAAGAAAGAAAGAAAGAAAGAAGCAAATGAAGAAAGGCTCGAATGTCCGTATGTAATGTCGCGAAGTGCGAATAACCGTGACGTCAATGTATGCGCTCAATGTGCGCCTGCGAACCTCTAATTTGCTTTCGCAGCAAAAGCCGTTCCTGGCATCTCGTTCCCGACGACCTGTGACCTGGAGTCCGGTCACAGCTCTGCAGTGCGCCTAGTGTGAAACGCTGCCGCGGAAGCGATGAAGCGCTGGCATGATGGTGGAGAGATCGTCCGGATGCTGTCCTCCGCACTAGCGAGAAGAGACTGTCTAATAAATATATTATTATTATTATTATTATTATTATTATTATTATTATTATTATTATTATTATTATTATTATTATTATTATTATTATTATTATTATTCACGCAGACATTGGCATCATGGGCGATGCCGGATACCCGCTTTATCTTAGCTGCGCGGAAATTGGGTGTTGAAGTGAAATAAGTGTACTGCAAATAAATCTGAGAGTAAAATTTAAAAGCAAGAAAGCTCAGGTAAATCGAACTGAAAAAAAGAAAAGGAAACCACACACGGGTACATTTCACACATAGTTCAAGCATCCACAGTGCACAGTTCTGCGGGCAGAACCGTAGACAAATGTCTCGAAGCCGCTGAGCGATAGACCCGTCCATGAGACTGTAACGCCCGCATGATTTGCTCCTGTAAGTTAGGCTGCACGCCAATCACGGAAGTTGAAAGGTAAAGGTCCCCTCACTCTCCTGATTTTCGGAACGACATGCGTACCATGGAGCGCAAGCGAAGGAGCAGGCATATTATGAAACTAGTGCCAAGTGTCTTGCAAACTGTTGGCAAAGACTGTACACATGTAACGGCAATAACGTCAACAGTGACTGCACCTCTAACACTAAGCTCAGAAACCTTTCCATTTCTCGCATAAACTAGAGCGTATCGTTTTGCTTTTTTTAGTAGTAATCAAAACAAGTTTATTTCCATTCTGTCAAGATACAGAAAGAACTGAGAAAAGAAAGCTGTTTTAAAAACAGCTTGACTAGTTCACAGCCCCGTAAAAATATTCCGGAGCGGTAACAGCCCTATGATATAGGTAAAAAAGGAACGTCGACACTTGACAGCTTACTACAATGGGGCGTACATAACTTCCCGCTACACGGAATATCGTGCTTACAGCATGCCCGAAAGTGCGCCGGTTCAGGTGAAATTCAGATGCTTTATTACGGCGAAGAAATTCGATATGATCAGCGGTGTAGACAATGGGTAGCGCACCGAAAACGTGCCCCCACCCCGAAATTTCTGTCTAAGCATTCGGCCTGCCCAGCCCACCCCCCTCTTTCCACCTTTATCTTCACCGCCCACTCAAATGCGTGCCTCTCGACTCCCAGAAATCAGTGACAACTTAAGAATTCAGTACAAGTTACAAACACCAAAACGCAGTGCGACTTCCTCTGCAAGACAGCCGATCCAGCTGGAGTGCGCTCGCAGATCAATGGCTTCGGTCTGCTAAACTATATGTTAGACTAATTGGAAAATAAAAGATCACGTTTCTTTTTTTTCAATCTAAAATACTACCTTTTACTGGGCACTGATACCAGAATCACATACACAAAATTTGCCAAGACGTTCAGGTGCCATCCTAAAACCAGTAACACAAAGAGATATATACACGGAGATAACAGCCGTTTTAAACACGCTAAATCATTTTACGTCACAAAAATAAGCGAACTCAATTGACTGGTACATCTCTGTAAATTGTGTTTGAGTTGGATAGCGCACAAATAAGCCTTTTATTCTTAGGTTATAACCGACTGTACAGTGTCGTGACCAACTTGACTTTTCACCCTCTCTTTTCAAACGCATCTTTAGGTCGGCACCAACTCTGATTTTCCAATACAAGTGCATGATATAGGCACAGGAGAGACCGAGAAACAAGGAAAGGCATGCAAAGAGGTTAACCATACGGACGTCCGTTCGACTAGCCTAAAGTAAAAAATTACCGACGATTACGTTACTTCCTAATGCGAAATTTGAGCGCAGCAAATGCGAGCCTTTGTTTGCGTTTGGCCTCGGCCTCGGCCGCGTGAACGGTAGAGTCTTCTCTGCGACGGCGATGAGCTTCTGCTTCAGCCTCGCTTACTGCTGGTTGCTCTCGACGGCGGCGATGAGCCTCCGCTTCGGCGGTGCGAACGGCAGGGTCTTCTCGGCGGCGGCGATGAGCTTCTGCTTCAGCCTCGCTTACTGCTGGTTGCTCTCGACGGCGGCGATGAGCCTCCGCTTCGGCGGCGCGAACTGCAGGGTCTTCTCGGCGGCGGCGCTTAGCCTCTGCTTCGGCGACGCGTACTCCTGGATCATCTCGACGGCGGCGACGGTAAGCTTCTGCTTCGGCGGCACGCACCTCTGGATTCTGACGGCGACGGCGCAGGGCCTCTGCTCTGGCAGCTCGTTTAGAAGCAGCAGCAGCAGCAGCAGACGGAGGACTTCCATCGGTCGTCTCGCTCATGGCTCAGAAAGAACTGGCAGATAATTTCGCAGTGGCGAACGGCAGCGGCAATTTCGGCTCGGGCGGTGCACATATACAGATCCGCCGCCACCGATCTGGCTCTCTGATTGCCACCGCACAGGGCGAACGGCAGTGGCAATTTCGGCTCGGGCGGTGCACATATACAGATCCGCCGCCACCGATCTGGCTCTCTGATTGCCAACGCACAGGGGTTGCATTGGAGGAGGAGCGAAGAAAGGAATTAAGTTCGAGCCGGCGCTTTGACAACCGGAGACTCGTAGGAAGAGGGGGGAGGGGGGCGGCGTGTACACCCAGCGGCAAACGATGGGGGCAGAAGCGCGCGCAGCAAGCGGACAACACGATGAAGGGAGGAGGGAAGAGATAGCAGCGACTGACTGATGCCGCTGACGCCGATAGTGAGTCAACCCCAGCTGCGGAGTTGGTTTCAGGGACAACGCCGCCGATGCCGACACAAACAATATGATACCCTCGCTTCCGCAGCGCTAAGAACCAGGTCTAGCCGTGGGAAGGTGGTCACGTATTCGTCGACGTGCCGGGGCCTACGTGAAATAACCGGCGCGTCGGCAACTGAAGAGCACCCTATCCGCCACACAAGAACAGGGGGGGGGGGGGGGGGGGGACCCTTTCCTCCTCTTTCTGCATGGCGGCGACGGTGTTCTATGCAGTCACGTTATCTTGACCCTCTAGCGGCGTCAGCGGCATCCAGCGGTATCAGTCGGTCGCTGCTAGCGCTGGGGGGATGAAAGGGGGGCGGAGCTGGTTACGAGGCCGACGACAACGCCGACGACGACGTGAAACCCAGGAACGGACGCCAAAGAGCTGCGCTCTAAAACGACAGGGGTAGCTATGGCGTGCTGTTTTCGACACCCGGTGTCTGTAAGCGCCCTCTCAGGCCCGGTGATTTTAGGAGAGTGAGTAGAGCGCGCGTAGTTTTCTCGGTTGATGATGGGTCAGGCCATGCACCCGGGATCTTTGCCTCATTTGGTCAATCGGCTGAGCTAAGCTGAATAATATTTGTTCAAATCTAAAGAGGAAAGATGTTCCGTTCAATGATGGAAGCAAGATTTTGATTTAGGAGTTTAAATATTTCGCAGAAATTGCGGCTAACGGCTAACACAGCTAACGGAATTCACTCACGAACTATTTAAGAACCATTCATTTCACGTCAATGGCCTTCAGTATACTGGCCAGCCCGAACTTTACAATTCCGAAGGTGCATGCCATGTGGTAATTAACTAAACAACAACAATCAGTGTTCTTTTTTTTAATGATAGCTCATTTGTGCGCACCTTGCAGCTATAGAGGTCGCGACTACGTATGGCGTGTTGCCGGACAATCCTTTCTTCACTTCAATGCGCTATCTTTAGGAACGATCTTCCTCCGAGATTAAACATGTTGACAGCCACACTTGGATACAGTGCCAGGAAGGCTTCGCTTCAGGAGAGAGAGAGACAGAGAGAGAGAGAGGGGGGGGGGAGGGAGGGAGGGAGAGGGAGAGGGGAGGGTCTTGTAGATGCCACGGAAACAGCGCTGTAAACCTTACTCGCACTAAAGGCTAAATTGGACATGTGCACAAACATAACAATGCAGATTGATTACGAGCCGAATACTGGCATATCCGGTGGGCGCTCCAATAAAAAGATTCGAATCACAGTTGCCACAGCATTCGGTACATTCGCTCTGGCATAATGTCACCTGAGTGGACCACTCGTTTCTTCTGTGCAGGCACACAGCGTGGCGCAATGAGCAATCAAAACTTTTAAATACGAAGGTGGCTTAAAGGCGCCGGTCCCATTCGAAACTCGCGCTTCTGCCCACGTAGATTCGAAGGTTTCGTGGTGGGTTTCGGGGCGATTCGCACAATAGGTCAGCCAGTAGTTGAACGAGCTGCGCTCATAAATGCTAACGCATCTCCGCCACCAAAAAAGTAAAAAAATATCGGTATTGGATTGCGGTGCTCTTAGTGAAACGCGATATGAAAATGCGAGAACGGAATAATCACATTATACAGCCATTGTTTCGTTCAATATAGGATATCGAAAAAGAAAATATGAAACGTTCTGCCGAAGCCCGATGAATACGTTCTCTTCTTCTGGACCAGTTACGCATGCACGTGGTGATGCGATAGCGATGAGAGAATTCACCTCGCTATGTACTAGCGCTACGAAGTCCGCGTAACAACCCGTGAAATGGACGGGATTGTAATGACTTTCTCTCATCTTGCCAAATTTTGATCGCGGCAAATAAAAATAACAATCAAATGAAATGAAACAGAAAAGAACTTGCCACGAAAGAGTAGGTGAAACCAGAGCAAAAAAAAAAAATTACGAACTGCCCAGTGTCCGTTTGATTAATATTTATTGCGTTCATGAGAAAGGCAAGAAGGCCGACGTAACAAAAATTTCTTTAGCAGTTTACGAGTAAGTAAGGTCGAATGAGAAAGGGCCGATAGGGGGGTGGGAAGGGGGGATTTCTTTTATATATGACAAAATGTTAATGACAGTGACGGCATCTATAATACTCCCATGAAGAAGTAAAATAAAGATATGCATAACCCTCTACTCCTCTTCCCCAACAATTAAAAAGCTAAATAAAAAAAATTGTTTTGTCTGTACTGCGGATGAATTAAGCAAATTAACGCGAATCCTACCGTCCTTATAGGTCATTTACAGCGATTAGCTTGCAGAGCGCTAATAAGGTTGTGCTACCGGTTCGGACGCTATACGGCACCTTCTGAGGGCAGCCGAATGCCTGTATTGCCGCAAAAGTGTTAAATCTCTTCATCGGATATGATAACATATTGCTCATATTATGCAAAGTGTGGCTTGGTACACCTGAAAGTATTCTCCGACACTGTGTGGCAGCAACGCATTGTGCAGTACCAATAAGAGGAAACGTGACTTGGCGTGTTGTGCGGACAGTGAATTTTAGCAAACAAATCGCTGTCTGCCATGGATGAACAAGTAATACGAATAAGATAAGGCTATTGAACTTTAAAAAAAGAAAACTGTTACGAGGGTCAGTGAGCTATATGAACATTTGAGTGTCCATTCAAACACTTTCGATGTCGCTACGCTGTCGTGCTTCCTAAGCAGATTTCGCGTTCCGTAATGCGCATTTTCATTAACAGAGGGAGACGACTTGTCAGGCTGTTTGCAATCCTTGTTTGCTCTCTGATCAACACCGCTCTCTTCCTGTCTCCTAAGAACGCCTAACATTCTTCGTTCCGTCACTCTTTGCGCGGTCCTGAAGCTTTCTTTTTAACCTCCAAGTTTCTGCCCCATATGTATATAGCACCGGTAGAATGCCAAATTGAGGCCTTGTGTAAATTATCATAAGGTACTAACGTTCAGTTTGGGCTTTCAGTAGAACGGATCGCACCACTGGAGGATAGTGATTCACCCAGAAAGCGAAAACAGCGCTTTTATGAATTTACTCACACGTCGTCTGCTGTTGGGAAGCGGAAGCCAGAAGGCGCTTAATGGCGGCACGGTCACGTGTTTAAAGATGGCAGCGCCCATGGAGCCGCGCTTGGAAAGGTCTATGTATGCTGCTATTTATTATTTCCTGCTGTACGTGCTCTTCGAGGCAATGCTTTTTTTTTTCGCTGGTGCTGTGTAGTAACGATACTGTTTTAATGTTACTTTTTTGATGATCTTGTCGGAGATGTCCATCAACTTTCTTTTTCTCAGTTAAAGAAAGAAGTAGGCTAGTAGACCAAGGGGCAAGAAGTGAAGTCGGCGACAGGAAGAAGTCGGCTACAGAGTAGTGAAGAAGGAGATTCACGCAAATGCGCACACACACACACACACACACACACACACACACACACACACACACACACACACACACACACACACACACACACACACACACACACACACACACACACACACACACACACACACACACACACACACACACACACACACACACACACACACACACACACACACACACACACACAAGCGTGGGGTCCGACAGCTTGTCGTTGTAATACCCTTCCCAAGGGGCGCTCCAAAGGGCTTCGGTAAGGGACATCTACCGGAAAGTCGTTCACGTGGAGCCAGTGGAGTATATCCTTTTCACTGAAGGTACCTCGCGGAAAAGAAGCTATCCGAACCTCTTTAAGGGCCAAAAAGGGGTATAACCTCGTGCGCAGCTCTGCAACGACACATAACTTGACGAAACACACTGGTGTCTTATTAATAATTTTACAGCTTGCAAAAAAAACAATTTGATATCTTCGCAGTGACGCAATTTGACCGGATGTAGAATTTTGTGTGTGTATTTCGTTTTGTCATATTATAGGCTGGAAGAAAACAGCGCCATGCGTCTTGTTGCGTCGCTTAGTGAAAACATTTGAAGGAGACCGCGCGCCGTGCCGCACGTCAGCGACGAAACTGCATCGGATGAGTCCTTGAGCGTAAAAGAACGGGTTTTAGTTCGTAGGACTTTAGTTAAACGATTTAACTTCTGCAGTTTCACGTGCCAAAACCCCACGATCTGATCATGAGGCAAGCCGCATAGTGGAGGGATACTCCGGATTAATTTTGACGACCTGAGTTTATTTGACGCACACCCAACGTACGGTATGAGAGAGCGTTTCCTCTCTCTCTCTCTCTCTCTCTCTCTCTCTCTCTCTCTCTCTCTCTCTCTTTTGATTTTTTTTGTTTGTTTTTTTTTTTTTTTTTTCATTGCCCACTAGCATGCGGTCGCCGCCGCGGCCGGTATCCACCAAATCGCGAACTCGGCAGCTCAACGTCACACCGAGTGCGCTATACGGCAGCGGGTATATAGGTATAGGGCTTTGTATCGCCCGTGCCTCGCGGTTACGAAACTCGTCGGCTCGCTTAGCTTTTTGACGAGACAGTGCTTACCGTAACAATCGCGGAGACAGAAGCAGCCATCGCCGTCGTTTCAAACTTTCGCCCTGCATGCGGCACGCCGATGACGAAACATCGTATAACCAAGCGCGGTGCGGCCAGACGCGCAGCAACTGCTGCCGAAAAAAACGGTCGCGCAGCGGCTCCGAGACGCGAATTTTAGCGTACACGTTGCAACGCCGAATGCGAACGCCGAAAAACCGCAGTCGCTGGCTTGCAGACACAGCCCTCGAGAGACTCGAAGAAGAGGGAAGAAACAACACTAATAAATTAAAAATTAAATTATGGGGTTTTACGTGCCAAAACCACTTTGTGTTTATAAGGCACGCTGTAGAGGAGGACTCCGGAAATTTCGACCACCTGGGGTTCTTTAACGTCCACCTAAATCTAAGTACACGGGTATTTCGCATTTCGCCCCCATCGAAATGCGGCCGCCGTGGCTGGGATTCGATCCCACGACCTCGTGCTCAGCAGCCCAACACGCTAATAAATTAAGCCTGCCACTGCAACAACAACGAAGAGAAAAGCAAAAAAAAAATACGCTACGAAAAAAAAAACGCACGTAGAGAACGTTTTTTTTTTTTTTAAGTAAAACCGATGTGGCGTGAAGAAAATAATCAGGGCATATAGAGTGCTGTTCACTTTTCTTCTTCTTGCTTCCTTTTATATAGTGCTGTTCACTTTTCCCTCTTGTCGCTTTCTTTTTTGATTCGGCCGCACTTTTCGCTTCGGAAACTTAACACCGGTAGGGGCGTGACCGGCGGCCCGGCCCATCGAGAGTTAATTGCTCGATGCGTGCTTCGCTCCGAGCCAAGCTTTCTGTCCCGTGATTTTTGCTTTTGACTTCGGCAGCTTCGCGCAGCTATGGCCGCGCGGCGGATCGCGTTAGAAAAGTTTGCCTATACAGCCCGCCTGGCGCGTCGGCAAACGCGATTAAAAGAGGGAACGAAAAGCGAGCGATGGTCCGGGTCCAGGAAACCGGACGCGGCGATGGTGAGCCTGCAGCTATCGAACACGGGGAAGACAAAAAAAAAAATGAAGGATGCATCGCGATCAGAATAAAGAAGGAAAGAAAGAAAGAAATAAAGAAAGAAGTGAAACCGTGCGTTTTGTCGAACGCCTTCTTTCTTTCTCTTGGCCCGGCGTTGCGACGTGACGTCATTAATTCGCCCGTTCGTCGGAAGTGGAACATACCCGCCCCTTGCGTTTCGTGCTTCGTGCCTGCTCCTTTATACATGAGCTAGCACACTTCTGTTACCTTCACGTAGTGCGTGGTGGTGCGAAACGCCCTTGTGCGACGCGCTCAGGACGGCGCCATATTGGGATCCGCGCTGGCCGGTAATTAATCGAAGATATGACGCAGGAAGAGAGAAGAAACGTTTGCGAGAACATAAAGAAGCAGCCTGAAATAATGCTGCTTTTCGAATCTGCATTGAAGGTGCAGTTTCTTCAAGCATCTGACAGTGAACTGCCACGTAAGCTGTCACGTAAGCTGTCACGTGAGAGAGTGAGATGACAGTGAGCTGCCCCATTAGTGCCTCCGACTACGTTACCGCCCGGCGTCACAGACCACGCTGCCCCGGATCAACTTGCTTCGATTCCTGCTGCCTGTTGATGCCTAACATTTGGCTTGTCACAAGTTAATGACACAGCAACGCTCCCTCCCCCCCCCCCCTCGCCAGACTCATTCCATTTCAAACATCCTCGATTTATCATTAACGCCTCATCTTAAAAATATTTCCTTGCACATCGAACTGCTCTGAGTGATCATCATGCCGTTATATTCACCACTTACAAGTATCAGCTACCACAACCAGCAAAGCAAAGGAAAACAACAATGCTTTCCGACAAAGCTAATTACAAAGCAATCAATGACGAATTAGCTGCTTTCTGCAAATGGTTCCTCGTTGACGTCTTCAAATGAGGCGTCGAGAATAACTGGTGCCTTCTTTAAACAAAAATTGCCGCAACAAACCCAAACTGGCATTCCTACTATTAGGGTTGCTGGACGGTCCGAATCCCCATGATTCAATCCATCAGTCAAATGCATCAACAACTACAATAATTACAATGGCAATTCCGCGCGGCCAAATCCCTGAACACCCCATTAAGCCTGTCAGAAATACCGCGACAGCAAAAAACAATGCGAGTCCCTCGCAGCTCAAACAAAGCGCACCTCCGTTTTTTTCTACCCTATCTAACATAAGCTGAACATCAAATCTGAAGGGTTTCTAGAAGACTGTATACCCGCAACCCGCCAAACTCATGTGATATCTGATCGCAATGTACCCGAAGTGCTGAACGCAGCTTTTTGCTATGTTTTCACCGACAAGTCAGGCGATACCCTGGCCCCCCCAACTCCATCCTTCGATACTCTGCCCCTCCCCCCCCTCCCCCTCCCCCCCCTCCCTTCCTCCCCCCGCTATGTTTACTGCCAGGGCTATCAAACAAATAATCCTCATCTGGCGGAGTCGACAGTATAAACTTCAAAAATGCTTTAAAATACGAAACTCGTATGTAATGTCATACTAAACCATTTCCCAGGAGACCTTGTCAACTGGAGTGGTGCCACGGGATTGGAAAATTGGAAATATTATCCCCCCCCCCCAGCAATAGTCTCACTCACGACCGCATGCTGTAAACTAATGTAATATATGATGTACTCATACGTAGCTAAATTTCTTCTTTCTATCAATTCACCTTTCTATCAACTAATTCCACCAAAACTAACACGGTTTCCAAAAAGGCCTTTCTTGCTAAACGCAATTACCATCATTTATTATTGACATAAGCTCCGCCTTGGATAATAACGTACCAGTAGATCTATGGACTTCGAGAAAGCGTGTGTTAAGTCCTGCACAGCAGACGTTTCTTAAAGCTATCGCGTCTCAACCATCTGCCGCTCGTTCTAAACTAGATACAAAATTTTCTAACCAACGGAAAGCAATTTCTGTATGCAAACAACTATTCTTCTGTATCGTCCCCCGGTGTGTCGGGTGTACCTCAGGATACAATGCTTGGCACTTTGCTCTTTATAATTTATATTAACGACTTACATACTAGCATTTCATCAAACTTATCAGCTTATCCGCAGACGATTGCGTTCTCTGTCGGCCAATTAACAGCATTAGTGACATTCGAACACTTCAAATCGACCTTAATCACGTTCAAGAGTAGTGTAGTAACTGGCTCACAGAATTGAACGCTAACAAGACATCTTTCATTTCACCACAGGCAAAGCTACCACGCACCAGAACACCTCCTTTGCGACTATGGAGTTTCATCTGTAAGCTCGTATTATTAAATTTTCTTCTGATCTTCTGATCTGACACCAAATCTTTCCTGGTCCCGCCACCTAACCAAGATAACCAAGGAAGCTAACCGTGTTCTTGACTACCTCCGCCACAATGTACGCCTAGTAGCATCTTTTGTAAAACTATCAGCTCACAAAAATGACAAGGTGCAAAGTTGGGACACTCGGTATGATTCCATTGGTATCTGACAGCGCGACAGACGAAGCACAGAGAAATGAAAACCACAGGAGAAGCGCCGATTGTATAAAACTCGTCCTGTGGTTTTCTTTTCTCTGTGTTTCGTCTTGTTCATTTTCTCTGTTCAACTGTTGCTTACCTCTCATGTAATAAACTCCTAAGCAGTTGTATTGTAAATAAATAAATAGTCTCACTCACTCACTCACTCACTCACTCACTCACTCACTCACTCACTCACTCACTCACTCACTCACTCACTCACTCACTCACTCACTCACTCACTCACTCACTCACTCACTCACTCACTCACTCACTCACTCACTCACTCACTCACTCACTCACTCACTTACTTAATGGCAGTACAGAAACAGACTATATATATACTGCTGAAGCGCTCGCCCGTGTCTGTTTTGTCTTGTCCTGTCTGTGTTTGTCACGCTGCTCCCTGTCCCGTTCTTGTGCTTCAAGAATTGTCACTGTAGAATACCGAGTAGCCCGCTTCCACGCCTTGCGCTAATTGTCGCGCAAATTCTTACCCCGGCCGCTACTGCGAAGCATGATAAAGAAGGATGGCAACTTGGTCTCGAATCACATATATTTTCAGTAATTTGAAGCATTCTCTGCATAGATGCGGGCTATCAAGAAATGCAGGTTTTCTCTCGGTGACTCCGGCTTCTCAGAACAGCATTTTTGCTTCTATGACTTGCGTCATAACTAACACAAAATTTTGTTAGTTGCGAGTCGCCACATGGGCCGCAACGAAGCAGAGTTAGCAAGCCTTCGTGCACGTCCTATAAGCAGTGCACCGTTTTCGAACGCCGTCCTGTCCAGCGAGGGGACAACAAAGTACTGGGAGCAGAGTAACAAGTATTCTGGCTATGCTGGCTATGCTGACACATATGTGGTGGCACTGGTTAAGTTCGGCCACCCATGCGTTTCCTTTACACGAGGTCATCTACACGAAATTAAATATCCGCACGCGCGCTGTCCTTCCTTTTCTTCTCCCTTTCCTCTTTAATGTCCGCTTGTCAGTCCCCCAGTGTAGATTAGCTAACCAGTTGCAATAAGGTTAACCTCCACGTTCATTTCTTGTCTTTGTCTCTCTCTTTAGTTAAGGAATGGAAGGCGTTCCCACCGCGGAAGCCGGTGCATCACGCAGAGGGCTCACACAACCCGATAAGTGCCGTCACTCCATCTGCCCTCGGAATTCATCTCTCTACGTATAGCGCCACCGACGCCAGAAGCACGTGGCTTAATTTTGCGCTTCGTATTCTCGACCGGCCCATTATCGTGGACGATGCTCTCCTCGCAATCGGTCACTCGACAGCACTCTGACCACCTATCGAGTGCGTCCTTTCTGTTTTATGGAACGCGGCTATTATAACTCTGCCTGAGACTTGCTGAACATGCTGCTCCGAAGCGCGTGTCAAAAAGAGGAACAAAATCATGCTCCCTACGCGGCAAGGAATAAAACGAAAGAAGAGTACGTGAAGGCACAAGAGCGGTGCTGCGGAGCGGTGACGGAAAGGTTCGCAGGGTTTCGACGTGCGAGCGCGGCCGACCGGTGCCCCGCCGGCACGTTGCACGCAGGGAGAGTGGGCGTTGCATCGCGTTTAGCGTTTAATCAATGAGCAGTTCTGCCTGGCGCGCTCCCCACTTGGCGGTGATTAACTATATGCGGTCCTTTGTGGGCACAGGCATGGCGCGGGCAGCCTGCATAGCGAGGGCCCTGGTTTCCAGCGTCGTGCACTCCATGCTCGCTCTCTCTCTTTCTCTCTCTGAATACGCAGCTGCCTCGTGCCCGCTCACACCCTTATGGGGTGGTGCGCGTGGAGATGGCACGATTCCGTTCTCTGCCCCTTTCTTTCTTTCTTTCTTTCTTTCTTTCTTTCTTTCTTTCTTTCTTTCTTTCTTTCTTTCTTTCTTTCTTTTCGGTGGTCCGCACCAGCGCTGGCGACCTTCCTCTTTTCTCATTTTTCTCTTTTTTTTTTAGGCGTTGAACTACCGGAAGAAATAGAAATCGAGAACTGGGGCGACCAGGGCGATCAGGGGGGTAAGGCTCTAGGCGCAGCATACAGTGACCGCAGAACCCCCCCCCCTTTTTTTTTATTGTTTCTTTTTTCTGCTTTTCATTTACCACCGAGTGGCCCACTCGGCGTAGGTCGAAGGCGTAGGTCGGGACGAAAGTTATGTGCAGTATAAGTTGAGCAACGATGCGCGGCGCGCGCAAAATAAGTCGCCTCCGCGGAGACCTCCACTGCCGAATTCATGCAGCTCTCCCGGTGCGGCCGAAGTCGCGCCGTACCATTTCCTTGCCGAAATATCCCCCGGTTTTTCAACGCTTCGAGTCTGTAACCGATTGCCCGAGCAGCTCCTCAGAAAACGCTCGCTCGCTCGCTCGCTCGCTCGCTCCTTCCTTCCTTCCTTCCTTCCTTCCTTCCTTCATTCATTCATTCATTCATTCATTCATTCATTCATTCATTCGTTCGTTCGTTCGTTCGTTCGTTCGTTCGTTCGTTCGTTCGTTCGTTCGTTCGTTCGTTCGCTTTCGCTCTGCCTGCTTTCGTTCGTTCGCTTTCACTCTGTTCGCTTTCACTCTACCGTTCGTTCGTTCGTTCGTTCGTTCGTTCGTTCGTTCGTTCGTTCGTTCGTTCGTTCGTTCGTTCGTTCGTTCGTTCGTTCGTTCGTTCGTTCGTTCGTTCGTTCGTTCGTTCGTTCGTTCGTTCGTTCGTTCGTTCGTTCGTTCGTTCGTTCGTTCGTTCGTTCGTTCGTTCGTTCGTTCGTTCGTTCGTTCGTTCGTTCGTTCGTTCGTTCGTTCGTTCGTTCGTTCGTTCGTTCGTTCGTTCGTTCGTTCGTTCGTTCGTTCGTTCGTTCGTTCGTTCGTTCGTTCGTTCGTTCGTTCGTTCGTTCGTTCGTTCGTTCGTTCGTTCGTTCGTTCGTTCGTTCGTTCGTTCGTTCGTTCGTTCGTTCGTTCGTTCGTTCGTTCGTTCGTTCGTTCGTTCGTTCGTTCGTTCGTTCGTTCGTTCGTTCGTTCGTTCGTTCGTTCGTTCGTTCGTTCGTTCGTTCGTTCGTTCGTTCGTTCGTTCGTTCGTTCGTTCGTTCGTTCGTTCGTTCGTTCGTTCGTTCGTTCGTTCGTTCGTTCGTTCGTTCGTTCGTTCGTTCGTTCGTTCGTTCGTTCGTTCGTTCGTTCGTTCGTTCGTTCGTTCGTTCGTTCGTTCGTTCGTTCGTTCGTTCGTTCGTTCGTTCGTTCGTTCGTTCGTTCGTTCGTTCGTTCGTTCGTTCGTTCGTTCGTTCGTTCGTTCGTTCGTTCGTTCGTTCGTTCGTTCGTTCGTTCGTTCGTTCGTTCGTTCGTTCGTTCGTTCGTTCGTTCGTTCGTTCGTTCGTTCGTTCGTTCGTTCGTTCGTTCGTTCGTTCGTTCGTTCGTTCGTTCGTTCGTTCGTTCAAAACTCGTTATAACGAAACGAGATATAAAGAAATAACAGATATAACGAAGTAATTGTGGCTCCACCATCAACTTCATCAACTTCGTTACAACCAAGTTTTACTGCGGTTAATTGTTAAAGATGGTCAACACAGTATCGTAAGGGAGCCAGAGGCTCAATTTGACAAGTTTCGAGAACATTGACTGCACCACAACGCTTCAAAATGCCAGGACACGCTGGAAATTTTACCCCGTCACGCTGGCGGACTGGCGCCGCAGTTCTGTCTCAAGATTCGAGAAATATAAAGTCAGCCATCCGCATTCTCACGTCAACTTGTTTCCAAGAAATTAACGGAAATGAAGTTCCGAAAGAATGCTTTAGAAGCCTAAATTAATTGATTTGGTGTTTCTCTCTGAGAAACATGGACCGTACAAAAAAGAATTGATGTCCCCCTCCCCTCAACCCCCCCCCCCCCTCCCCCCGGTCCCCGCCCCCATTTCGCTCACACGGATTCTTAATTACTGCCTTCCTTCCAGCATGGGCGGTGACCGCGCCGGCAACGCATCTGGCTTCGCGTCAGGCGGTCATGGTCTCCGGCAGCGACGAAGACAGAACAAACAACAACAACAACAACAAAAAGAGAAGTACAGAAGACGAGACGCGTAGCCCTCTTCCCTACACAATTCGGCGCCCGGCCGGGCCATCCGATACTGCGGCCGGCGTTGCGGCAAGCACCGCGCTTCCTCACCGGGGCCCACGAAGAGTGAACCGCTCAAGACCCCGGCCGAACACCGCGAGTTCGCGCGCGCACACACACACCCGATACCCCAATGGGCGTGCCCGCGCCGCGAAGGGGCGGTGGTGCTTGAAGGGCGTCACTCTGGAATTCACGAGCCGCCGCAACAGAGCGGGCTCACTCCCCTTTGCGCAGGTATACGCACTACGCTTATATTTAGCCTGTATGTTTCTTTGCTCTTGTACTTTACTTCTTTTCTTTTTTAGGCGTATGGGGCTCGGACTCGTTTCTCGTGGTCAGCTTCCTTGCTAATTTGGTTCGTTCGTTTTATTCTCTTCTTCGCTTCGCCAGGCCGATCTCGCCGCCGGTGCGATGATGGCAGTGGACACGTACGGCACAGGTTTGAGAGAGAGAGAGAGAGAGAGAGAGAGTGCACGGCTGCTTGATGTCCCGTTCCCGACGAACCCCTCCCAGTCGTCTCCTCCGCCCCGTTCCTAGATAGGCGCTAAAACCCGCTTTCCTATCTCGCCTGTTTCTTTCTCGATCCTTTTTTGTTCCTCTTCTCTATAAGGGGCGTTGTTTTGGGGATAATCTCGCCAGAAAAGAAAACGCGGAGAAAGAAAGGAGGCAACGGGGAGGTGGGCGAATTAAAAGAGAAACTATAAGAGGAGGTGGGTGTGGATTCTCACGAGCTGCGGCGCCCGATACAAGCGTGTATAAGCAGCCATTATTCTTCCCTCGCGATTACATGTTACCCGCTCTACAGATAGCTCGGGCTCCGACAAGGGAGAAGAGCGGCAGGTTGGCGAGGAGGAGCAGGGGAGAAAGATTTCGTGCATCTGTCCAAATTGAGCCGCTCCGTTTGACGAAATTCGCCCGCAACGCGGTCGAAATATGGCGCGAAATACATACGCGCACACACACACACACACACACACACACACACACACACACACACACACACACACACACACACACACACACACACACACACACACGCGCACACAAACACACACACACACACACACACATATATATATATATATATATATATATATATATATATATATATATATATATATATATATATATATTGTAGCGAGATATAAGCTATTCTTTGTCATCTGTACATGATCATCATCATGTGGGGCTCATATGGGGTTCTTCTTCATCATCGCTTGTGGGGCTGGCTCTCGAGTGTGATCCGTGCTGTGGGCGTGATCGCTTCGCCGTATCTTCGAGTCGGAATAAACGTAGTGACGACTGCTACGTCACAAGTGGTGGAGTGTGCTTTTCGGTCCTCCGTCCTCTGACTCCCCGCTCAACCTCCTGGAGCTTCGATCGGGTCGCCGATTGTGCCAGCTGTCCGCCACCATGTCGCAGGACGAGCCAACAGGCACTTCTACTTCCACCATCTCGGCCTCGGCTACCCCGGCCTCCCCGTATTGGGTTGTCAGTGGACACCAGCGTGATCCCCATCTGTTTGCTGGACTTCGCGGGGAAGACGTCGAAGATTGGCTGGACGACTACGACCGAGTGAGTTCGGCTAACCGTTGGGACGATGCGTCCAAGCTACGTCACGTCGCCTTTTATCTGACAGGTGTAGCGAAGACTTGGTTTTTCAACCATGAGGTTGATTTCACGACCTGGGGCGCTTTCAAACAGCAGCTCCGCCACATCTTCGGCACACCGGCTGTTCGTTCCGCCCTCGCCAAAAAGACGCTCGACACTCGCAAGCAACAAACCGGTGAATCTTATACGTCATACATCGAGGATGTGCTTGCTCTTTGTCGACGGGTGAACCCGGCTATGACAGAATCAGACAGAGTTCGCCACACCCTCAAAGGCATCGGAGCTATTGCTTTCCATGCTTTAGCCATCCAGAACCCCGCTACCGTTGCTGATATCGTCGCTACTTGCCAGCGCCTTGACGAACTCGAATCAGTACGGTTGCAGCCAGACACCACTCCGAACACTACTGCCGACGACCCTACTTTACGAGCAATGATACGCGCAATAATTCGAGAAGAGCTCCAGTATCTTGGCTTAGCCGCAGGGCCTATGCCTTGTCATGCCTCCGATACCAATCTGCGAGACGTTATCAAGGAGGAATTGGCGTCCATGGCTGGTGCAGCGTACACGGACCCTCTAACCCCTAGGGCCCCATCCACGTACGCACAAGTAGCCGCAGCTACTCCAGTCATCGTTCCACCGATGCCTCCAAAACCAACACCGGCCCCCATCGCGTCCATGACTACCAGCGCACCTACCCAAACCAGCTATCCGCAGTGGCGTCCTCCTCGTCCCATCTGCTACTACTGCGGCTATCGTGGCCACATAGCACGTTTTTGCCGCAAGCGCCAGCAAGACGAGCGTCGCGGATATGACGTATACGAACGGGATGACTTTTCGCCCGGAGCTACTTTTCAACGTTTAGGGAGCTTCCACGACCAACGCCGTCCTTATGGTCCACCGCGCGGACGCTCTCCATCGCCTACTGTAGCATCCGAGACGGCTCAGCCGTACCGTCCTGCGAGACGCCGCTCGCCGTCCCCCCTTCGCCGCTCTACGTCCCCACTAAGACCTGCTTCTCAATTCGCCGATCGTCGTCCGGAAAACTAAAGTATGCAGCTTTTGGAGGAAAAGCTGCATCGAACGACAGGACAGAAATTCCTCCATCGCGTCCGTGCAATGTGATATTGGTTGTAATAGAAGGTGTCCAAGTAGAAGCTTTAATAGACACTGGTGCTAGTGTTTCAGTCATTCACTGTGAATTGTGTTCGCGACTTCGGAAAGTTACGACCCCCTATGATGGACCTACGCTACTCGCTGCTCAAGGGGCTGCCATTCGACCTATCGCCATGTGCACAGCTCGTATTTCTATCGATGGACTTCTGCATTACGTACAATTTGCAGTGCTAAGTTCGTGTGCGCAACAGCTCATATTGGGATGGGATTTTCTTTCTACGGCCTCCGCCTCCATCTGCTGTGGGCAAGGCGTTCTCCACATGACCGACACGACATATTCACTTCATGCAGATGACGCACGACTTCACTTTCTTGCTGCAGAAGATACCGCGCTACCTCCTCGCCATCAAAGCATTGTGACTATCACGTCTGATGTGATTGACTGCGG
This sequence comes from Dermacentor albipictus, assembly GCF_038994185.2. NCBI lineage: Eukaryota > Metazoa > Arthropoda > Arachnida > Ixodida > Ixodidae > Dermacentor > Dermacentor albipictus. The sequence goes on along the minus strand of NC_091825.1, from coordinate 94,686,026 downwards.
CGACGTGCTTGTATTACCATCTGCACGCTGTCTCGCAAGAGGGATTACCTTTGCATCAGGGCTGGTTAGGTTTGATCATGGCTCTGCGCTTCTCTACGCTACAAACCCGACATCCGAAAAAATTCTCATCCCTAAAGGCACTACATTGGCTTCCGCCACCGAATCGGAGTCTATATCTGTTGTTTCATTTAAACCAGCTTCCTCTGAAGTTCCTTGTACCGGACGGACCGCATCTCCTTCAGCTCTTGCAGCTGCCATCAGTTCCGACCTGACACCTTCACAGTCACAACAATTGCTTGCTTTGCTCCAGAAACATGAAGCTTCGTTTGACGTGCATTCAGCTTCGTTGGGAAAGACTTCGATTACGACGCATCGGATACAGACAGATGGTACATCCATCGTGCGCCGTAGACCATATCGCGTATCGCTAGCCGAGAGGAAAGTCATTGACGAGAACGTCGCGGACATGCTCCAACGGAATATAATACGCCCTTCTGCTAGCCCTTGGTCTTCCCCCGTTGTTTTGGTTCGGAAGAAAGACGGCTCTGTTCGATTTTGTGTCGACTACCGAGCACTTAACAAGATCACGCGCAAGGATGTATACCCTATGCCGCGAATAGACGATGCCTTGGATTCCCTGCAAGGTGCCGAGTACTTCTCCAGCATCGATCTACGTTCCGGCTACTGGCAGATACCTATGCATGAGGACGATAAAGAGAAAACAGCGTTTTCAACACCAGATGGGCTCTACGAATTTAATGTCATGCCATTCGGCCTCTGCAATGCACCCGCAACGTTCGAGCGCATGATTGACACCGTTCTTCGTGGCCTGAAGTGGAAGACGTGCCTGTGCTATCTGGATGATATTGTTGTTTTCTCGTCAACTTTCTCTCAGCACCTGCAACGTCTGGATGAAGTTCTCACATGCCTTGCCAACGCTGGACTTCAGCTAAACACCAAGAAATGCCATTTTGCGAGCAAGACGATTAAGGTACTCGGTCACATTGTGAGCAAAGATGGCATTCGTCCTGATCCTGACAAGGTTTCGGCAGTTCGGCACTTCCCTCGTCCCGAAAAGACCAAAGATTTGCGCAGTTTCCTAGGCCTCGCCTCCTATTTTCGCCGATTCATACGAGGCTTCGCCTCAATAGCGTCACCTCTGCACAAATTACTGGGTTCTAATGTTCCCTTTGTGTGGTCTCCCGAATGTGAATCTGCGTTCGCCCATCTGAAGCGCGCTCTCACATCGGAACCAGTACTACGCCATTTTGATGAAGCTGCTCCTACCCTCCTGCATACGGATGCTAGTGGTCATGGCATTGGTGGCATTCTCCTACAGCGAGACGACGCTTTAGGGGAGAGGGTCGTCGCATACGCAAGTCGCGTTCTGACAAACGCCGAAAGGAATTACACCATCACAGAGCAGGAATGCCTAGCTATCGTTTGGTCTGTACAGAAGTTTCGACCTTATCTTCACGGCCGCCATTTCACCATCGTTACAGACCATCATGCATTGTGCTGGCTTTCGACGCTGAAAAACTTGTCTGGACGGCTTGGTCGGTGGATCCTTCGTCTACAGGAATACGACTTTACTATTACCTACAAGTGCGGAAAAAAACACCAGGATGCAGACGCGCTTTCTCGCTGTCCGCTTCCTACGACGCCATGCAATGGACCTCCAACTACCATCCGTGACAAGCTTTCGCATGACCCCTCTTCACATGCTTTCTCGTTGGCCCCTGTAGACGAGATGCCTAAACACGACAACGGATTCTTTCAATCTCATCAATTGGCGGACTCTTACTGTCGGCGCATCATAGACCACCTTCAAGGAGCTTCGCGCCCACCTAACGCCCGCCTTCGTCGACAGCTGACGCAATTTAAGATTGACAACCGCGTCCTGTACCGTCATGTCTATCACCCTGACGGTCAGCGCTGGGTTCCTGTCCTGCCACGCTCTCTACGTGCTCATGTCCTGCAGGCTTCTCACGACGACATGACTGCTGGTCACCTTGGTTTCCAGAAAACCTATGACCGCATCAAAGGTCGCTTCTACTGGCCTGGATTGTCCGCCAGTGTAGCGAGGTATGTCGCTTCCTGCGCCCTATGTCAGCGTCGAAAGCTCCCTACATCAGCTCCAAGCGGACAACTGCAACCGGTTCCTTGTCCGTCGCAACCATTTGAAATCGTTGGCATTGACCTGTATGGTCCTCTTCCTGTGACTCCCACCGGTAAACGATGGATTGTGACAGCCGTTGATCACTTGACACGCTACGCCGAAACAACTTGTGTGAGCTCTGCCTCAGCCTCTGAAGTTGCTGCATTCATACTTCAATCCTTAATACTGCGCCACGGTGCTCCTCGCGTCCTCCTGAGCGACCGTGGAAAAGCATTCCTCTCGCAACTAGTAGACGAGGTACTCAGAGCCTCCGGAACCACCCACAAGACTACCTCCAGTTACCATCCGCAAACTAACGGCCTCACAGAGCGATTTCATCGCACGCTGTCAGACATGCTAGCCATGTACATCGAACCGGATCACAGAAACTGGGACGCAATTTTGCCATTCGTGACTTTTGCGTATAATACCGCGGTTCAACGCACGACCGGTTACTCGCCATTCTACCTTGTCTATGGTCGTTCGCCCAGTTCCTGTCTTGACGCCTCTTTCTTCGCGCCAACTGTCAATCAATGTCCATCCTCCTGTGAAGAATATGTGTCCCGCATTCTGCGTTGTCGCCAGCTCGCTCGCATCAACACCGAAGCACAGCAACAGGACCGCAAGCAGCATTACGACGCCTCTCATCGCGTCGTGTGCTTCCGCCCTGGCGACGAAGTGCTACTCCGGACACCAGTTCGTACTCCTGGCTTGTGTGACAAGTTTCAACTTCGGTTCATCGGCCCCTACAAAGTCTTGGAGCAGACTTCCCCGGTTAACTATCGCGTGGTACCAGTTATTGTTCCAAGTGACCGCCGCTGCCGCGCTGCTGAGGTTGTCCACGTGTCCCGTATGAAGCCTTTCACGCGGCGTTCGCCGCCCCTTTGAATTGCGGCCAGGATGGCCGCTCTCGCGCGAGGGGACATTAGTGTAGCGAGATATAAGCTATTCTTTGTCATCTGTACATGATCATCATCATGTGGGGCTCATATGGGGTTCTTCTTCATCATCGCTTGTGGGGCTGGCTCTCGAGTGTGATCCGTGCTGTGGGCGTGATCGCTTCGCCGTATCTTCGAGTCGGAATAAACGTAGTGACGACTGCTACGTCACAATATATATATATATATATATATATATATATATATATATATATATATATATATATATATATATATATAGCTGCCCACCAGTGGTACAGTTCTGAATATAGCATAATTAAATATGGAGTGCCACAAGACTCCATCTTAGGGCCGTGATTATGTATTATTTACATATATAATAATAACAAACATTCTACTGACAGATGAAATCGTACTGTAGGCTGATGTCACTAATGGGTTATTTAGTTGTTTTTTTCTGGAGTAGACCTTCACGAATTAGAAGTTACCGCAACTCATTGGTTACGAGAACTTAGCAAGTGGCTACATCTAAATAAACTTGACCTAAACACAGAAAAGCTATGTTTACAGTTTTTTTATTCAATGAATAAGCAAATAAGTTAGGATGTAAAATTTTTTTATTGAGGATCGCAACTTGAACACGTCTCAAGCCGTTCGTTTCTGGGTGTTACATTTCAAAAAAGCCTACGCCGGACAGAGCACATAAATAAAGTACGCCCTAAGCTTGCACGATCTGTTGGTTTGCTACAACGGATCCGATGCTTTGTGCCTATCAGGCTTCTCAGACAACTGTACTTTTCGTATGCGCCTTTTGGCCAGAGTTCGCGGACATATCCGCGAAGTCTGGCGACGCCCTCAGATGGATGTGCTAATGGTATCAAGACATGAAAGCCAACCGTCGACGCGCCTCCAGTTTCTTCGCCTTATCTAGATTCACTCTGGTCATCTCTCGGGCGTTACCTCAAGAGAGGCCAAAAAAGGAGGAGTCACGTGGTCACACCGTCGGTGCCTTCTTTCATTGGTTTATCGCTAGACCCAGTGCACTACCTGTGCCAGTAAGTTATAGAGAAAAGTGTTTTCTTTTAACCTATTCGAAAGAAAGGGGAGGGTCGTTGCGAGAATGCTCCCCGTCCGTACTGTTCGCATACGGCAGTGGAGAGATAATGTCCGAAAGAAGCCCATGACGCGCCCCAGAAAGGCGTGGCAAGCGGCTCGCGCCGAGTGCATAGATAGATAGCGGAGCAGTCACGGTATTGCAATATTACATTGATAACAAAATTGCTGGCTCTTCCGTAATCGAGAGGAGATGTAAGCATGAAATGGGAACCGGCAAAGCAGATTACTAGCCACAATCTCAAAATGGGTTTACTGCGTGTTGGCGACGGTACACCCCACCACACCGCACCACGCCATACTGCGCGCTGCTCCATATAGACGCTGCCCAGCTAGAAGAAAACCGGCTGAAGGCGGTACGACAGCAAGCGATAGACGCCAGGGAGACAGAGAGCACTTCCCAGCTGGAAAAAATGCGCCTGAAGGAGATGCCACGCAGCGTGGCGCCATCTCTCGAGGCGACGCGAAACCCGCGCCGCGGGACTCACGGACCGCTGGCGTTCAAAACAGCACAGGCAACCCTGTCTCAGCGCCAAAAGATGACAGTGAAGTGTATGGTGCCCTGCATCTACCTTTTGAACGTCCGCTATCGGAAATGAAATAAAACTTTAGCGTGCTTGAAGTTACAGCTTAAGTGACATTGCGAACAAACATCAGGAAGAACTCGGAAACATTTTTTGTAACTTGTTTGGGCAGGAACTAACTTATGTAATGTGCTGCAGAAAGGGTTGGGGGCCAGAGACCGCATTTTCTTTAGTTTTGACTGGCTGTCCGGGTGATCTCGTTTTGTTCTCGCAACTTGCCCGGTTGCTCTCGTTTGAGTGCCCGGATATCGGCTCTGGCTTTTGACTCAACGCCCCTTGAAGGTCACCGATAACGGGAACTAAAAGCGTTTCACGCTTAGTAAGCGTCACTGGCGCGTAACACTGCCCAGTCTTCTAAGCTTGAGAGGAAGTAGTGCCGTGCGTAGGGTGCGCTCGTGTTGACAAATGTGACTTTATATCGACATTTCATTACCTGCGGCATTCCCGCGTTCCACATTATTTTTGTTCACTGACTGCCGTCGAACAAACTCAGGCCAGCAAGGAACTCGGGGCATCCTGCATGGCACCTCAGTCTTCTGCATTTCAAACGAGGAAGCGGCGTGGTTCCAGGCGGTCACAGATCCCTAGGTAGTCAAAATTTTCGGAGTGCACCCACTCACCTCCTAGAAATACATTCAGTGACCGTGCACACCGCTATCGTGACTTCAGTATTCCTTGTCTTTCAGGGGCAAGTTCGCCCATTAAAAAGTTAGATCATAAACTCATACTTTTCGTAGCGTTTCTGGGTGCGTATTCACAAAGAAGCTATTTCAATCAGCCCGTTCGTAAGCGCAGCTGCCAGGTAAACGAGAGGGTGGGAATAATTAATATTAGCGAAGGCAGCCTGTCAAGGGTAAAGAGGACTTAACGAACGAAACGCTCTGTGAATTCGGCCCCTGGGTCTCGATCAGCACTGCCACGAGACAGACTATATGACGACAGTTCCCATTCTGGACTTGGTGCACGGAACAAACTTGTTTGAGCGCTTGTGACGCTCTCTTCCGTGACGTTCCTCGGGACCGTCTCTCGGAACTGCTACACGGAGCAGAAGAATAAGAAGAAAGGAGGAAAAAAATGGCTGTGGCTTAGCTAAGGTTAAGCCCAGGATGCGAAGCATACTAGCCTTTACTTTAGTTGTTGAACCACTGTTTAGCCTGGTGAACTGCTGTTGCTTGGCTATATTTGGTTCGGCTAGACGAAGAAACAACTCATGCAGGCGAGCGCACGAGCTGAGACCCGGCTATGCAGCTACGCGGCCGCAAGCGAGCGCACGAGTTGAGCCTCCGCTTTTGCAGCTGTTATGACGTCATATGGTAGCTACGCGGCCGCGCGCGGCGCAGCAAGGAAGAGCGTGGTTGCGCGGCTAGTATGCTTCGCATAAAAAGTAAGCTCGCTCACCGTCGTCCCTGGGGCTGGTGCCGGGCTCGCCGAGCTGGGGCGCGGCGATGACCAGCGCGTCGTCGCCCGCCCCCACCGAGGAGGCGACGGCCACGGGCGTGGCGAGCCTCTGGTGGTGCAGGGGCGTGAGGCGAGCCGAGCGGCGGTGCTTGCGCTGCTTGTGGTGGTGGTGGCGCGGCCGCTGCTCGCCGGCCGAGTCCTGGCCGCTGCGCTCGTCCTCCGAGCTGGACGCGGCGAAGTGGCCCAGGTTCAGGCCCTGCGTGTCCCGCCGGTCGACCACCTTCTCGTAGCCGTACCAGCCGAGGAGCTCGTTCATCGTCGTCTCCGCGTAGTCCTGCGGCGGCAGATGTGGGATGTTAGGTCCCAGACGTCATAGTGGGGCGTACGCACTTTGGGATAAGAAGTTAGTGACGTCTTAGTTGAAATCAAGAAAAAGAAATGGGCATGGGAAGGGAATGTATTGAGGAGGGAAGATAACCGATGGTCATTAAGGGTTACGGACTAGGTTCCAAGAGAAGGGAAGCGTAGCGGGGGGCGGCAGGAAGTTAGGTGGGCGGATGAGATTAAGAATTTTGCAGGGACAACATGGCCACAATTAGCACATGACCGGGGTAGTTGGAGAAGTATGGGAGAGGCCTTTGCCCTGCAGTGGGTGTAGCCAGGATGATGATGATGATTATGCTGACGACGACGACCACGACGACGATACACACTCCGGGGGATTGGCCAAGAACCAAGTAGTTCAATACAGCAATATGGGAAGTAATAGGTAGATTCTATCTTATAATTTTAACGGAATGTAGGAATAAATGAAAACAGAAATACAGCTAATATAACGGATTTTGTAGAATTATAACACAACCTAGATTTTTCATGTTGTAGTCGAAATCTTTCTGACCCTGCCGTAAAATCCTGGATGGCATCGCCAACCTTCCTGTCGATGTGCCGAAGGGTCGAGGCCCCTAAAGATAGTAAATTTTGAACATTTATGTCTATCTAAGAAGGCGAAACGGCGTTTCTAATGTTCTTTTTCGCAGTTCAGACTATCTTTGACAATCAATGAGAAATGATCTATTGTTTCATCTTCCCCGCAAGAGGGACAGTTCGGTGAGGGAGCCAGACCAGCTCTGTGTATGTAAAAAATTAGAAATGGAAGTCGGCAGCGTAGTCTAGTGATTTCTCTTTCTCTTTTTTTTTGCGAATTCAAGTGCTCGCGTTTGACAGAATTTACTATCCCAGGAGTGTGACAAGTGCCAAAAATCTGAAGAGGCTGTTAAAAAATGGGCGTGAAATTCATGCAGTTTCATTTGCCTCCGAAATCTCGTCCCTATATGATGAAAGTTGATACCGGTAGGATTTCAATGACTGGGCCATTCAGCGACGCTTACGCCAACAAATCTGCTATTTCGTTTAGAATTAGGCCCTTATGTCCTGGTACCCAAACCAATCTAATCAAAGCTAAATAGGGGGGCACTAGCGATGAGAAAGCTCGAAATACCTGGTAGTCATCAGAAGTAGTGAGGAAGGAGCACAGAGACAGAGAATCAGTGACGACCACTGCGGAACGTGTTGATGTATTTAGTTTACGAAGGGCTATAATTACAGCTAAAGGTTCTCCTAGAAGAAACGGTACGAAGTCTGGAAGGCGAAGAGAAAACGACCAATCGGAAATAGGAGAATATATTCCTATTCCACAGTTTTCTTCATTTTGGTAAGCGTCAGTGGCAATAACTGTCTTGGTAGGTATGTGCAAAAAATAATCTGGGTGTAGGAAGCGTCACTTGAGGATATCATCATCGTCGTCATCACAGCCATGAAGGAAGAAAAAGTAATTCCGCGAGAACCATCTCACGATGACTGTGAACGGTAATGCGTTAGCATTTAATAAATATAGCAACACAACGTATTGCCACCGTAGAAACTGGTTATGTAGGAGGTGTGTACTGCAGCGGGACTCCTCTTTCGCTTGACTGGGCGTGCCACGTAATGCGTAAGGCGGATAACTGGTGGTCTATATAGAGTTACAGAATGGGTGCCAGGAGAAGGGAAGCGCAACGAAGGACGGCAGAGAATTACGGTACGCAAACCTACGGAGAGTCCGTATACGCACGTGCATATTGGAACTAAAAGCCTTTCCCAAGCTCAAGCCTAGTCAAGGCGAACAGACACAATCTTAAGAAACACGTGTACACAGGTCGCATGCTTCAAACGTATTCTGGCTGCGTACATGTATGCACGCTTGTTCATGCTTGACTATCTGTATTGGGAGCAGGCGAGCTCCACCACTGGAAAAGCTGGCGCCGCCGTCGGCGTGACGTGGCGTGAGGGATCACGTGGACACAGCAGCCGCGTCGGCTGCTTCGGAAGCGCCGAAGCGAGCTGAAGACGAAAGTTTAAAGTCCCGCCTGCGCTGCGGTTCTGATCAAATGGAGAGGTTTTCTCGCTACAGGTGTCTGCGTGACACTTCAAAGCACTATAATAACTAGTGGCTGCCTTCTAAGTGGTCCAACACGGTAGGCTACTGCTCGGTGCCGCAAGTGCCGGACGACGGAAAGGAGCCCGGTATTAGCTTCACACGCACCCGCGGGACAAAACGCTGCCTGAAGCTTAGGTCGCGATACTTATAACCGGCAAGGAGCCATCGGCTATGACTCGGGTGTGCAGCAAGCACTTCACGGAGGAAGATTTCTGCTGCGGCATCGGGGCTGAGATGTCCGCAATTATTCGGTGAGAAAGCGCGCACTGAGATGCTCGCCCGCGCACGCTGCCCGGCTAACGTCATGAAGCTTTCGTCTATGAACTTGCTGATACTAGATAGCTGGCACGTTCAATGGAATGGAAGGGGAACGGTAAGATGCACATTTAAAAACAGCATGGCTTATGCTCATGTTTGTGTTACCACCAGACAATGAATATTAAGAAAAAAAAAAGCAGCGGGAAATTGCTTGCTGAGGGAACCGATAAATATACAGTGCGATGCAACTTGCGAAACAATGATACTGAAACGTCCAAGAATTTACTAGAAAAGAAAAAGAAAAATTGAACGGCCGCAACGGCACATCACGTCACCGTAGACGTCGAAGACCCCAGTTATCCCGAAATTATTTTTGAACAGCTCTGATAGCGTCCACACAACAATTGTTGCTTGTGTACTGTCAAATGCTCATATGTTGAGACCTACAGCTCACGGCGCGGTGCGAAAACGCGCTCGCAGCAAAAGTGAAACATTGTGCGCGGACATGCATGCAGATGCCCAGTCGGTTGCCGCGAACCCGTGCGATCGCAGCATTGAGGCTTCATTCTGTTATGCCCCATTTGGTTATACAGACAGCCCACTATAAGAACACATTTCCCATTGTTTGCTCTCAGCTACTGCCTATACCTTCCACGCAAGAAACCCGCTTGGGAGACTCCATCGTGGCGACGGCGCGCAGTGGGCGTTCTCTATACGCGTTCGGTAAAACGATGGCGTCTGTAAACCATTCTGTACTTTCTGTTTGCCCAATGTTATTATTTTTACAGTAAATAACTTCTGTCGTTTGGAGAGTACTTACAGAAATGTCCGGGAGGGCTGTCGCGTGGTGTTTTTATTCAGCGCCGACAGCCAAACAAAACCTATGAGGAACGCGCCGCGTTATCCCTCGTACTATACGCAAGCGAGGCGCTTCCGACAGATGGCGACTCCGCAAGTTCTCGCCGCCAATAGGACCCGCGCTATTTGTCTGAAGTGGAGTTCTTCCCGTTTCTTCTCGTTTCGTGCGGCTCTCGCCACAGAGGCTGTCGCGACTGCGGGTCATTGCCCATCTAGACTTTCCTGTGTCTCTCGGTGATGGGTGTTCGCAGTGGTCGTTGTGCGTGTCGTAGAAACCCGCTACCGGTGCCCCTCCCACCTCGGCGCCTGTCAGATCCAACACGCCAGCTTCCCATGCTGTCATTCGAGACGGTTACCAATGGCTCCCAAGTAGCCGTGAATATGCCAATCACCCATGAAATCTGGCCCGCGAAGTCTAAAATCAAACACATAAACCAACATGGATCACAGCGAGCTTGAAGTCAGCAATCACGCCACCTCTTAAAGCACTATACGTGACACGCCGCCACCTTCCAGAAATTACCGCGCCAAAGACAGGCAGATACGCAAGGTCATGCTGTTTTTCCGCATGATCTGTGCACGCAGGTAGAAGCGCTAGAGGGGGGGGGGGCATAGTCTTTGCGAAGTATGGTTTCTTTTCTTTTCTTTTTTTCATTTCCTACTGCGGGCTTTTTCGATGCCGCCTATTCGGGTGGAACCAGTGTGGCTCCCGTGCATTTCGTGCTAGAACTTGACACGCACGCGCGCACACGCAACGCATCCCGTTTTTCGAAATGCCAGGGTGGTAGGCACGAAATGGGGGGGGGAGGGGGAGGGTACGGCGGCCGTCTAGCTATATAGCTCTCCCTCGCCCGGAGTATTGCGTCCAGCGTCGGCGGGCGTGTCTCTGCCCCGAGGTGAAGTGAAGTGCCCCTTTGCGGCACATGTATCGCGCCGGCTCGACAGACAGACAGGCACCCAAACTATACAGGGGGTTAGTCTGGGAAAAATAAAAGCGCGAACGAGTGACACAGAGTAGGTATTCGAGGAAAGAAAGAGAAAGAAAGAAAAGAGTCCGGAATGGGAAAATACACGAAGGAAGAAATAAAAGAAAAGAAACTCGGAAGGACGTAGACACGGCAGTATAGGACGAGATAAAAGTCGCGGGGTGTAGAGTTAGGAGTGCGCCGCCCGAGCTCGACGGCAGGGCGCGACGGGTCTTGGGCGTCGGTGCCTCCCACACACGGCGGACGGCGGCATCGGGGCCGACCGGCTCGGCTCGGCGAGCAGAAATCCCTTAATTCTAGAGCACAGCAGCAGCAGCCGCCGTCGTACACGTTCGTCAGGGCGGCGAGCTTCGGGAGGAGGGGACGGACGGACGCGCCCGGTCCTACACTCTATAATTTGTCCCGCGCGCGCGCACACACACACACAGCGCTCGCTGATCCTGCACCGCTGCTGTTTGGCGGTGCTGCCGTAGTTGCCGTCAAGCCAGGGACGGCCACGCCAGTTGAGGACGCCGGCGACGAACGACTACGCCTCCTAAGCTGCTTTGCCGAACGGGGCTCGGCGCTAGCGGGCCACGTTTGGCACGGCGAGTTTGTTTTCTCTTGCGAGACTGCCGCTGTCGTTGGCGGCACCGCCGAGGTCGAGCCTGCCGCGTCGCGACTGCGGCTCTCGCGATGGGAGGAGTCGTGAGAGTGAGCTGCCCGGGTCCTCGCCCCGGTGTGTGTGTGTGAGAGAGAGAGAGAGCGCAGTCACTGTCACTGTGCGCGTCGACCAGTTTGGGGCTGCTGTTACGACGAACCCAAGCACGGCGAATGCTTGGAGGCAAACGCAACGGCGCACGGACTGATTGTGCGCTTTCCCCGACTGGAGCGGAAGCGTCCACGGTCTGCGCTGCCGAGAGCATCCGGTGTCCGGTTTCGGAGCGCGGAGGACCGCTACTTGTCAGTCCTAGGTACCGAAAAGTGAGGTGAACACGATAACCTGGGAGACTCTCGTGGCATCGTGACAGTATGGGTAAGATCTTTACATTAGTTTTAACAGCGCAGCTGTTTAAGCTGTTAGTTCCGCTGTGGAGCGTTACCAGAAAACTCAGCCCAGCTGTGCGCCGACTTGCGTTGCCTAGCAACCACCTGCGAGAGCACCCAACCACGCCACCTCCTCGCACCCTACGCGCGTAGGGCGGCGGCGTGACGTCACAGGCGAGTAAAAGTTCGGAACAGCCGGCGCGGCGACACACCTCTCGCCTCCTCTACTCCGTGCGTACGTGCTGCTGCCATGGGAAGACCGAAGAATGTCCGGAAACCCGAAGAAGAAGCGGCTTACCACGAAGACTGCCTTACTGCCAAGCGAGAAGCGATGCGTCGCCGCCGAGCTGATCCGGAACACCGCACCGAAGCTGCGGCTGAGAAGAGGCGACGCCGAGTCGAGTATCCCGATTTTCAGTCCAGAAAACGCGAAAGTCAGCGCCTGAACGTCGCCAAGAGAGCGATCCTGGCCGGCAACTACTCGAGAACTTCCAGCATCAAGCCCGCCGAGACAACAACTAATGTCAACTGACTGTCAACTAACTTAGGCAAGCCACGTAAAAGCAAGGTGATGACAAACTCCGCTGCTCACTCCAGCCTTGCACCACTAGTCCAAGCTGCGCACATTTTTTTATTTCTCATGGTCGGCGTCGTTTTACCGTCTGCATTACCGTCTCCACTGACTTCCGTTAAGCGTTGGATTTCACCAAAGAATAGTCTTTGCACTGGTTGCTTACTACATAATAATGATCTCTGCGCGTCGAAAACAGACTGCAACTTTCGATCAACCCGAAAGGGTCTCGGTAAACCCAATGACAATAACGTGACAATAACGACAATGGCGAACCGGTGCCACCATTATTATAGTCCACTGATCCGACCCCCGAAAAGGAGTGCCGCTCCAGAGCACTCGCCGCCGACCTCTCTCGATCGTCCTCTTGACTTGAGCTTAGTCTCCAGTCTCTTCTGACAGCGCACCCTCGCGTCGCGAACGACGAACGGTCGAAACCCGAGCAGGAGACACCCACGGCTCGGTGCAAACCCGCGGCCATCCGCTCCGCGCTGCCTGATGTTACCCTGATGTTACCTCTGTACTCGCGCGAAGCGCACCGCTCGTTTCCAGCAAACGCTCCTCTCCTCTCGCAAGGGGCGGCAACCAACTCCTACCGACGTCCGGCGTTTGCCGCCGTGCGCCTTTCCAGGGTCCGAAAAACCAGCGGCTTTCCTCTCAGTCGTCTTCTTTCTTTCTTCCACTCTTTCTTTCCTTTTCTCTCGTTCTTTGTTTCTTTCTCTCCGATCGTAAAGATTTTCTTTCGTTCTCTCTTTATTTACTTCGCGGGTCCTTCCTTCCTTTCTTCGTTCCTTCTTATTTTATATAATAGCGCGGTTCATTTTCCTGCGCATTCGGCTGTGTGGGATTCAGTGAAGTCCTTTGTGGTTTTGTGCCCATTTACCTCGCGTCTTGTGTGTGTGTGTGCGTGCGTGTGTGTGTGTGTGTGTGTGTGTGTGTGTGTGTGTGTGTGTGTGTGTGTGTGTGTGTGTGTGTGTGTGTGTGTGTGTGTGTGTGTGTGTGTGTGTGTGTGTTGCCGAAAATAACGGTGGTGTTGGTTTTTAAGCTGCGTCTTCATTCTTTCGTCCTTCCCATCCTTCCTTTCCTCCCCCCACTTTTTCTTTTCGTTCCGTCTTTCCTTTCTCTCTTGGAAGCTGCGCGCACCCGCTCCCGTCTTTCATTCACGCCCATCTTAAAACGGGCGCCTCTTCGTTTCCTTCGCTCTCTGAGTCAAGCGTGAGTAGCGCCCGGCGTTCAGACACCGTGATCGGCGTCTACAGAGAGGAAACGCAACGCGGAGACGACGACGACTCCACTCCCGACTGCTGACCAACGACGATACGAGCAGCACGGGTAGAATAAGCGGGAGTCGGGCATGCGCAACGATGAAACAAGTAGAGAAAAATACGTGAGCGACTCGAACTTCTCTGATCAGTACGGTCCCTCAAACGCCACAGTGCCTTTAATATTGCGTGCTGCCGTGCTGGTTAGTTCGCATTTCACGGCAAAGCGCGCTGCTTTTGGCACTAAAGGACGCGGACAAACGCAATAAGCCAACGTAAAGACGATGCGGAAACACGTATAAGCTAGCCCAGTCTGCAGTTTTACTATAGTTCGTGTTGGCTAAATATGTGCTAAGTTGCATCGCGTTCGTGCTATTTAATATTTAGACAGTGAAGTAAATGGGTTGATTTATGTTACGCGCCCATATAAGTTGAATAAAAGACACCTTAAATTGTATTGTCCTTCAACTCGGCAGTCTGCTTAAAATTCCTCACTGTGTAAATAACGTACCCTCAGTTTGTTTCAGTTGTTTCATTATGACGCATGCGATGTAGAATGCTGAAGCAAAATCATTTCCCGCTTCTATTGTGTGCAACTGCTGCTCGCCGACCTTAGTGGAGGAGGAGGAGGCTGGCGAGACCTGCGAATGAGCTCACCTAGAGAGCGCGAGTCGTAACAAACAGGGCATAGAAAGCCACCTGCTCTGTCGATATGTAAGTGTTGATAGGAATAAGGACAGGAACGTTGATAAGAATTTTAATGTAGGCTAGTCGGAAGAAGAGCTTTGAGCGTGTTTTTCTATCTCTGTGTCGTCGTTTCTTCGGGCGTTATCCTTGCCCGAGTATCATAAGCTCGGCTGATAGGAAACGAGAATTCGGGGTTCTCCTACTGGGACGTTATGACGTCGTAAATTCCTGTCCTGTCAATATGCTCCGAGCAAGTTTTGTGGAGGAACATGCAAAATTATTTAGAAAATAAGTTTCCTTGGCAATACCGCTTCAGGAAAGAACTGTGCAAACTGCAACCCCCCTCGCCCCCTTACCGGGTAAGGGGGCACGCGCCTTTGTTTTTTGTGTTTTTTTCTAGAAAAGTTGGGTTGGCCCTCCGTAACGTCTGGGTCGGTTCGCGTAGGTTGAGCCGGCTTTTCTTTAGCAGTGCTGATGGACAAGAAAAGTTGCTGCGGAAAACGTGCAGAAAGAAAGAAAGAAAGAAAGAAAGAAAGAAAGAAAGAAAGAAAGAAAGAAAGAAAGAAAGAAAGAAAGAAAGAAAGAAAGAAAGAAAGAAAGAAAGAAAGAATCGAACGAGAGTGTCCTGTTCCGACGGCGGGGGACATTTGGACACTGTACACCGTCACGACGTGCAAGCAAAGCCGGACACTCGAATCCCTCCACATCGACCAGATCCCACACCCTTCTCACGCCATTTGTCCCCCTCCTCTCCCCGTCGACCACGCGCCACGAGGGCACAGAAGAGAGGGGGGGGGGGGAAACTCCGGCGCGACTCCGACGAGCCACGGGGCTCAGCCATCAGTGGCCACGTGATCTCCTTGGCGTAAACGAAGGGGGCGGTGGGGAGCCATCTACGGACGGGGCTCCACTTTCCCGTGGATGCGGAGGAGTCGTGTGACGCGCTCATACGTATAGATGGTCCCGTTTCATCGCCCTTCTTCTTCACTCCCATCTCCCGCGGCCTCTCCCCTCGCCTCTTCCTCTGAACCCGACGTTTCGAAGAGCAATTACTTGTAAGTGCGTATAAATACAAACGCATACACCGTCCACCCGGCCACGTGGCAAGCATCCCCTCTATACACACTCGCGGAAGCTTATAACGTCGGAAGGAGTCGTGTAACGTCGTGGCTCTCTCCCTTTCTCTCTCTCGTGCGCGCGACGTTACTTGAGATCTTGATCACCCGAGCTCTGTCGCTTTGAGCGCGAAAGCGCCAAAGCTCATGGCTCGCGAAAGGAGGCAAGAAACATGAATTAACGCGTTTCAAAGCTTCGGGCGCTCGAGCAAACGCAGCGGCAAGAACTTGGGAGGAGCGGAGAGATGGGTGAGGTGGCGTGGTGCACTAAATCAGTTCTGCCGACGTATAACTACACACAGCAGCGCCGGCTTGCGGCGGGCGGGTGGCAGCGCCGTGGCAGCTCTCGCATGACATTCGTGGAATCCGCGGTTCGTTTTGGACTTGCCTCGAAGCCGAGTCGACATCGTTAAGAGCAGCGTCTCAGGATATAGTATACCTTCAAGCGCACGTACGTGTGTGTGTGTGTGTGTGTGTGTGTGTGTGTGTGTGTGTGTGCGTGTGTGCGTGTGTGTGTGCGTGTGTGTGTGTGTGTGTGTGTGTGAGTGAGTGAGTGAGTGAGTGAGTGAGTGAGTGAGTGAGTGAGTGAGTGAGTGAGTGAGTGAGTGAGTGAGTGAGTGAGTGAGTGAGTGAAAGAGAGAGGGGGGGGGGCGGTCCGTATCTCGTACCCATACCCGTATGCCGTACTCTCCTCCGCGAAACCGCCCCTCAATTCTCGACCGAAGCGTGCAGTTTGTTCTGAGCTCATCTTGGAGCGCCCGTGAGCATACGGAGTACGTAATCTCAAGCAGTGACCCACAGTTCGAAGAAAACGGAGAGGAAGAGTGGGGGCGGGGTGAACAAGGAACCTTGTGCCCAAACTGTCCTTTGTAGAAAAGAGCTATTTGTGGATAAGAAAAGAAAAGAAGTACCCCGAGCGACTGTCCCGTGTCAATCGTTACTATCTGGTTCTGAAAAAGTTCGTTCGAAGTCTGAATACGTTAAAATGTTCTGAAATCTGTGACGTCGCGTTGACGTACCGAAGCTGAGGCTCCCTCACGAATTTCACGAAATGCAACATTGATCGTCGTTTTCTACGCCAATAATGACTCCTGTCCTTCTAAACGAATGAAAATAAGGTTTTGAAAAAAATGCTTAATCAGTCTGAATTGATTTAGTGTTGCAACTCAGTCTCTGTTTAATCCCAGCGCACATCAATGTAAAACGAAACGAATTTCGCGTTTAAATCTCATAGAGAGGTCGTCTGTTTCAGTACCAGGCGCAGAAAGAAACAAGAAGCCGAGATGAGCATCGCTTCAAAAAAATTACAATACCGTAATAAGGGAAGCAAAAAGCCGATTAAGCATCCTTTCCTTTCTCATACCTCCCTCTTCCTACCTCACCGCCTCAGAAACCCGTACAGTACTGTTGGCAACACTGTCTCACAGCGGCTTGCAGCTTTCCAGGATAGAGTGTCAGAGAACTTCGTCTAACCGGCAGTCAAGCGCGTAACAGAGAGTCGCGAGGTTATCGTACTGGCTCCTACCACAACGTACACCCAACGACAGCATGCTACACGCCAGCACACACGAGCACTACAGCAAAAGCACGCTTCAAAGACGGTGCGACACCATCAAAAGAATCGCGCACTCTGGTCGCCAAGCGGTTGAAAATCGCATGGTGCTCGTAGATATCGACACAAATCACACATTCGGGGAAATTTAAGTGCCTACCGCACCAACGCTCCGCCCCCGTTTTCTTTAGGTTGCTAAATCTAGCGTTGAGGAATGGCACTTGGCATAAAAAAGTGTCATCGATTCCTACCGCAAATTTATTTTTGTTCTGAGCCATGCGATTGCGTGAAAGCGTCCAGCGTCTAGACTTCTCTCTCCAATGTAGGGTACCTCTCCTCTGGTTAACCTCCCTGCCTCATCCCTTTCCTCTCTCTCTCTTTCTCTCTCTCTCTCTGAAGAATTTATTGCAGATGGTGAGCGCAGCTCTAGCACAGGCGTAAAAAAAGACGTTCTCCTGCACGGCGAACGGCTAAAGGATAGATTAAGTGCACGCGTCAATATCTACTTTCAAAGGAGTTGTTTAAAGGTAGTGCTGCGCGCGCGACCGCCGCAATACGGTCGCGGCCATGTTTGCACGTGCTTAGAGAAGTGTCTCGTTACGTTCAGAAACGGTACGTACTGTTAGAAAGAGCGGGTGAATCAATCGACCCAACTTATCCTTCTTCCTCAGCCACAGTGAATAGCAGCCTGCGGCAGAACACTTCTGGAAGCTTGCAATCCCTCCTGTTGTTTTTCGACGAAGTGATGACACGGATGATTTCCATTTCAATTTGTTTCCCTGAGAATGTAGGATGGCCCGAACAAAAAGGGGAAATATTTCTACCTGACAGAGATCTGGGCCCCTTGGACATATGGCCTCTTTATAAGAAAGGATCTCGAAAGCTTTAGGAAAATTACCGACCAATTTAAATTCTTTCGTCTTTGGCAAACATATTGGAAAAAATAGTCTATGTTAATACGGCCTCCTTCTGTGAAAAGTTTAGCCTTATTAACCCAGCGCAGTTTGGCTTTCGCTCGGGACAGAGTACTGTGGGCCTGTTGGAAGATTTTAATGACTATATCTCTAACGAAATCGATAAAAACCATGTTGTTTTGACTCTTTTCGTTGATTTACAACGAGCATTTGACACATTAGATCATGAACAGTTACTATCAAAACTAAGCAGATGTGGTTTCAGAGGCCCGTATTACTCATTTTTTTTTAAATTATTTAACAGGCAGACAGCTGTGTGTCCGTGTGGCGGAGTCCTATAGTTATTTGTTGCGTGTTAAATCAGGGGTACTGCAAGGGTCCGTATTGGCACCGCTTTTGTTTAACATTTACATGAATGATCTCGCTTGCTTACCACTAAAATAAAAAATTTATTTATACGCTGATGACACGGCTTTGGTTGTATCGAACAAACTTTCGAACGAAGCCGCTAGAGTGTTACAGTATGATGTCTGTAAACTACTTGATTGGTTCATTAACAACAAAATGTTCATTAATAAATCGAAGACTAATATGATATGTCTTCACAGCCCATATAAAGCAGTCGCGGATATTTCCCCTGTTTATCTCCACACCAGTGACTGCCTTGCATGCTCACGTCCTCCGGTAACTCTGCATGGTAAATAGCACAAAATACCTGGGGTTACACTTCGACGACACGTTGTCATGGAATGTCCACATTGAAGAGCTTGCAAAGCGCTTGCGTGCGCTCATTTGTATGCCCTAAAATCTTTCTGTCATGCAAATGTTCGTAAAATTGTTTACAAAGCACTTGGGGAATCGATCATAAAGTACGGAATAAGAATTTATGGCTTTGCTTCTTCTACTAGACTTAAGATAATTAACCGCATCCTAAAAAAATTGCCTATAGCCTCTCGTATGGCACACTTGGTCATGGGGAAGATGTCTTGCTGAGCATGTACCAACCAGTCGGACATGTTGTTTGTCGAGCAACAAGTTTTGTTCGGCGCCATGTGTAAGAGTTATTTCTCTACTAAATTCAAAAACTTGAACGTGAAATCTCGCAGCTTACGTCAGACAGAAAAATATGTACATCAACTATGGCAAGAGGTCTCGTGCTTTCTACGTGCCGGCTAATTTCAATAAATTGAATGAGAATGATATCGCAGGAACATTTAAACAAATAAAATCACATTTAAGGTCACGGGTGATACGTAATGCCCATATTCTTTGAAGTTTTCTTCGGGATTTGAAGCATGCAAACCTGATCGTGAAGTCTTCTCCAATGTCAATGTGTTTTTTTTCCTGTTGATGCAATAATACCTTTTATTCAAATAATATATTTTGTTCATTTTTTGCAATATCATTCTTTCCTATTTTTTATTAATTTATTTATTTGTACACATATCTGTACTACCAGCTGACTGCCCAGCCTCGCACACAAGCAATGTTGCTTATGCGGGCTAGATCTGTAACCATGACATGACTGGATGTAATAAAGATTATTATTATTATTATTATTATTATTATTATTATTATTATTATTATTATTATTATTATTATTATTATTATTATTATTATTATTATTATAGCAAGTAAATGAATTAAAGATTCAAACAGATTAGACTTTCAGAGAAAAAGCAAAAAAAAGGAATGAATTTAGCACACGCACCTTATTTGTACCATGCATACTTTAAAAGCTAGACAAGTAACAAACGAGAAAAAAAAGCATAAAAAACGCACACACGTAATAATCGCTAAGGGAAGCTTCTGTAGATATGCCCTGCCGATGATTGATGCTTAAAGTGGCTGTTAAGGAAGAATAAGCTGAAAATCAATTACCTCGCTGATTTTTCCTTTGTTTCTTTTTTCATTTTTTTTGTCCGTGTGTTTCTCCCTCCTGACCTGCCCTGTCTTGCCTCGTCTCATTTTGACTTTCATTTGGCGGAGTTGAAGTGGAAAAACGTTCAATAACAGATGGTGTCCAAAGCACAGCGGCCCTGACGAATTCCGGCTCTCCCTCCGCAAACGCTTCCGGCGCTTGCAGCACACAAAAGCATCGCCTTCGAGATCGGCTTGCGTTACTTCGAAGGAGCCGTCGCCGAGGCGAGAAGCGGCACCATCTAGCAGACCCTATAGTTGATGTCGCTATTTAGACGACCGACACCTGCACGGGGTTAAGACGCCCTGCTTTATGTAAGCGTAGCTCGCCAGCGATTCGATTATACGCTGTGTCGATGACGTCGGCTCAGTAGCGCATGCTTCACGTCTCTTCTCACGCTCCTGCGGTGTTTCTCTCTCTCTCTCTCTCTCTCTCTCTCTCTCTATCTATCTATCTATCTATCTATCTCTCTCTCTCTCTATCTCTCTCTCTCTCTCTCTCTCTCTCTCTGTATCTATCTATCTATCTATCTATCTATCTATCTATCTATCTATCTATCTATCTATCTATCTATCTATCTATCTATCTATCTATCTATCTCTCTCTCTCTCTCTCTTGCGAAGCGGTCAGGGCCTGACTTTGCGTCGACGTTGTCGAGCGGGAAGTCTCGTCCGCAGTTTCGTATACAGCTACGACGCTGCATCCAGCGAGCCAGCCAGCCTCGAGCAGCAAGCGGTCACACGCCAAACGCGCGGCGCTACGGCACGCAGTCGATTTCCTCGCGCGTCACGTGACGTCGAACAACAAAGGCAGCGAGTGGCGCCTCATTAGGGGCGCGCCTAACGACAAAATTGCGTGAACGGACGCGTCGTCCCCGCCATCTCTACGCGCGGCGGCCAACTCGCGGAGACTAGAAGAGGCGTAAACGCGCGGCCCAGAAGGGTCCGCGACGCGGGTCGAGACGTCGCTACGCAGCGGCGCTCTACAATCGATGGATGCGCGAGTGCACGTATACGGTGGAAGCAAGAGGGAAGAAGGCGGCACCCCCAGCAATCACGCGACTCTGGCATCGCACCCCTCCCCCCCCCCTTTCTTATTTTTTTTTATTAGTTTCCACGATGACACGCGACGGCGACGCGTATGTGCGACAAGCCATCGACCGAACTGCAGAGTTGTGCGCTGGTCTACACTATTTAGAGTTTCTTATAAAAAATCGTTAAACTGAACTCTTGGCACTATAGTGTACGTGGTGTTAGTGTTTATGGGAACTGCAATATGGTTGTTCGGCCAGCACGGGAACGATATCTAGTGCGTAGATTTGTCAAAAAATGTCTCCTCATGTGGCTTGAGACGGCTTCGAGACTTTGAAAACTGATTGTTTTCGACAAGGTATTGCGTTATGAATGCACTAACTGCGGCGGTGATTATGCTCGCGCACTGAGTCCTTTCTCGTTTAGAAGTAGAGAACCACTTCGAAATCTTGGGAAATAAAGGCTTATAAAGCATACTGAGTACAGCTATAGTAACGTTTGAATCCACGAGTACGATAATTAGACAAACTGGCGTGCTAACAACCGCCACGCATGCATGGTAGTCGAACGGTCGTCGAACCGGAGTTCGCGCCAGTAATTTTAGCGGGAAACTCCGCGGTCTATACAAAGACGGCGCGCCAAGACGAGGAAAAATCGTACGCTTTCCGCCACCGATGGCGGGCAGTGTAATCCCAAAATGGTGGTACCTGATCGCGGTTACTGTTAGCAGGTCGACGACACCGAGAAATTGGGCCTGTAATGTTGAAAGGAGTTCGCATGCTGGCGACAGGCGGCAAATCGTGGTCTGCGCATGTTAGTAATAGAGAAGGTAGCCAGACAACGACAATCAGATCTTATGAACCAAAAGTCTCGGACACTGATTCATTGGGAATCTGGGCTAAATGAGAAAATCCCCGAATCTAAGAAAATTACGCAAGCGCAGGACTCATGTGCAGTCCCGTCTCTCAGAGTCTCGTTTAGTGAGCTGCTCTCTTTGTCGCCCTCGCAGTTTGAAGTAACGTTACACTCATTAATTAATTAAAGAGGGAATGAAGTTCTAATTTCTGCAATATAACATGTATACCTGCTCCCAACAATCCTTAGAAGGATCGTTTTCCTGATAAATGCCACGAATGCTGAAATGACTTCAGCAGTACTGAGCACATCATCTCGCTTCTCACGCACTTCAGTAGGAAGGACAACAAGGCAAAAACCGTACCACGAAGAGAGATTAGCCTGATTTGCAGATCAGTGCGCTGTTTTGCACTTGAAGAAAATTACGAGGACACAAAAAAACAAAAAAAAGGAGCAGCCAGGTGCTCCTACGTTTGCTCCGTGCCTACAGCGTGTTCGCTCTGCGCAGACACCCCTGGTCGTTGCGTGCAAACTTACAGGACGAACGCTCCTCGCAAAATGTGCCCAAATCCGGCGTCGCGGCCCGTGCGTGCGCGGACAAACGCCTGGAGCTGGCGAGGCGAGGCGTAAAATTAGCTCGTCTCAGGCGCCACCGCCACACTTTGCGCAACGAGACGCGTCGTCGTACGCAAACTGTCGTCGTCGTCGTCGTCGTCGTCGAGTTTTGGATTGTCGCGTCGCTATATAAGCGGTCTGCCGGTGCGCGGTTATATACCCTTCCATCAACGCGGCCCGTCGTATTATAGCCGCGCCTACGTGAAATCGCACAGCGAGCCGTCGCAACGGGACGCTTTTAGCGTCAACGTCTTCATCATCTCCTGGCCGGACCATTATCCGAGCCGCTCTCTGTTATTAAGACTGGGCGAAAGTGCAGCAAAAAAAAAAAGCTCGTTCCCCAGACCTATTGTCTTTACTGCTTTTCTTCAATGTTGCTGTTGTTTCGTGCACGTTTCTTGCGCTGTTTCTACAGGTGTGCACTAGACTGCGCTATTTTCCTTTTTTCGTTTCAGGACTGAAGAACGGCAATCAGTCCGCTTTATTTTTTTTCTTTTCTTTTTTTTTGTGAACCGGTCCGCCATTGTTGTATGATCAACTACAAATTTCTAGTCGGGGTAGTCACGCGGGCGAGAGCGACCCACTTCGCCTTCCTTAAAGGAACACTGCGAACAAAAGTAATTGGAGCTGTATACTAGTGCATCGCCCATCGACAATTCCAAAAACAGACTCTCTGGCATTGAGAAGAAAGAGGGTTAACAAGCCAGAAAGGCTTGTTTAAGTTACTTGGAGACCGTTGACCTTACTGTGAATTTCCCGTAGCAGGTCGCCGTGACGTCATCATTTTTTCAGCGTCTGAACGGACCTAGTTAACTCGTTATCGCTAAACATGGACTACATTTAATACCAAAATAATAATCCGGACCTCCCCACTACGGCGTGTCTCATAATCAGGTTGTGGTTTTGTCACGTAAAACCCTAGTCTTTGTTATTCTTTTTTTTTCTGAAAGAGCGGAAGATTGAACTGGGGGAGCAAGCTTGAAGAAGTATTACTTAGCTACTTACGGCCAAAGTACAAAAAAAGCGCTTCAAAATCTGTGACGGCACATTAACCTACGACTACCTATTGCTGCATAATGAACTAAAATAGGGTTTCTCAAGAATATTTCATCAACATAAACAGTTTTGATCTTCCTCTTTGCGTCCCCTTAAGCGCCAATATATACAACAAGCGCACCTGCGATGTACACTAAACCCTCGTTATAACGAAATCCTCGGCGCAGAAAATGAAGTCCATTGTAAGAAGTATTCCGGTACGAACTGAGAGACTCTAACAGAGACCTACTATATATAGCGTGGGAACTAGAAGTCGCCGGGGACTCACAGAACACACAAGTGTTAAAAGAAATAATACAAGAACAACGGTCTCATTACTAGGTGCGCGATATATTGGGACACTCCTAATTAATTTTTACACCCCCTGCCCCCGGAGGGTGTTTTAACGCGCACCTATATCAAAGTGCACGAGCGTTTTCTCATTTCGCCCGCATCTAAATGTGGCCGCCGCTGTCGGGTACGAACCCGATACCATGAGCTCAGCAGCGCGAGCTTACAGAATGTAGCACGGTGAAGCAACGCCGCTCTAGATAAGGGCGACAGGGATAAAAGCGAGATCCTTATAACGACTGTAAAGGCTAAACCCCATGAGCGCGATATTGTGCGCGACAGCGACGAGCGACGGCTTCGAGCGACGGATCGGGCCGTCGCGTGAACAGATCGCTCGGTCTTGTCGCTCGATCGCTCGCTTCTGCAAATCTAGAATTCGTCGCTCGTCGCCTTGAAGTCCTATGAGCGAGAAGCCGATAGCGTGAAGCCGGAACTGGATATACATAACTCAAGTACTTCCGATTGTCGCACGGAACGAGCAAACGATTGATTTTTTATACGCGCAAGGATAAAAACCTACTGCAAGACTTTCAGAAATATATTATGCTGCTTTCTACAGTAAAACACGTCAACTTAAGTTAATAAAGCACGCGCCACGCTAGTTTCGGGGCCTATATTGCTGCCCTCATACCGGCAACACCGGGGAGACGTCGCTCGAAGTCATCGCTCGCATGGGGTACAACTTGTAGGTGACGAGTGAACGCGACAGCCAACCCCATCGCGTCGCTTGCCGCTGTCGCGTGCAAAATCGCTTGCATGGGGTTTATACTTAAGCCTGGCCCGTCGGTTGTGCTCGCGTGATGCGGCCGCAGTCAAGAGGGTCTGCTGCCAGGTGGTGGAGCCGCCTTCGCAACGCTCTTTTCCCGTCGACGTCGACGCAAGCAAAACCAGACTTTCACATTGTATGTGCTGCACCCAGCTTTCTCGTCTGGATTTCAAGCTTCGCACTTTGCACACAGAGGAGCCTGGAACCGTTCAGCTTCGAACAATCCGGCATAATAATGTGCATGGACTGCAGTAGGGACCTCGTATAACGTCGAATAAAGCGATAATTCGAATAAAAGGATTTCGTTGTTAGGAGCGTTTAGTGTATACGCGGGGCCGCGTCGCAGGGCGTCGTCGCTTATATGCAGAGTGCCTTATTTATTTATTTATTTATTTATTTATTTATTTATTTATTTATTTATTTATTTATTTATTTATTTAGCTGCACCAAATTTTTTAATGATTGCCTATGGCAGATAGCACAATTCTAACCCTTGACCTAAATTACTCGATGAGGCGGACATTACTTCTACGAGAAATCTAAATGTTCAACTGAATAATTAACGTAATTGCGCCAAGTAATCTTAAATTGATTACAATAGGCCACATATTTCAATATACTAATTAGAAGCGCTGAGTTCGCACGGCATATCCGCTCGGAACGAATTCTCTGGGCAGTACCAGTTCCGACATGTTGATTTCCAATGTGTCCGACGAAATGCACTGGCATTCCAGTCATCTTTAAGAAACCGCTGTTTTATGCACTGAAGCACACAAGTAACAGGAACGCCAAGCCATTTCGTCGGACACATTGAAAATCAACATGTCAGAACTGGTACTGCCCAGAGAATTCGTTCCAAGCGGATATGCCGTGCGAACTCAGCGCCTGTAATTGGTATATTTAAATATGTGGCGTAAGGTAATCAATTAAAAATTACTTAGCGCAATTACGTTAATTATTCAATTGAACATTTTGATTTCTCGTAGAAGTAATGTCCGCCTCATCGAGTAATTTAGATCAAGGCTTAGAATTGTGCTATCTGCCACAGAGAACGGCCAAAACGCGCAGATGTCGTAACAAACTCATACACTCCATGCATCACACAAATAATGATGTCGACAACGAGTGGGACGGCAAAAGCCGCTGTGCACATGCTGGGGATATCCCAAGAACATTCTAAATTGTGAACTTTTCTTTTTTTCTTTTTTTTAATGCCCACTTGCAGAGCAAAGCGCGACGTTACGCCCTACCGACGCCAATGTCTCTCGCTAATATCTTATCGCCGTATATTTATTTTTCTTTCTAGTGGAGCGGTGTATTTCTCTCTCCTGTTAATTAATTAATTCATTCATTCATTCACTTGGAACCAAGTACATAGGGCACCATAAGCCGTGTGTGCCGTCACGTGTGGGTCGACGCAGACGGCATAAGGTTTCGTTTCCACGAAGCAAAGCCTGTCGCACAAAGTTCAGTGACCCGTTACTTAATGAAAAAAAAAAGAAGATGGGTGCACTATCCCTCAGTAGTTGTATGCGCAGCAGAGCACTCGAAACCTCGGGGTGGGTATGATACCACCGAACGATCGCTTTAACCGAGGGAGCCGGATGGTACAATCTAACGAAGGAACGAGATATGTACTACGAAAAGTAAGACAAACACGGCGACTGAGAGAGGCAGCAGCAAAGCGTGCGTTCAGCAGCGCTCAGCAGACGACACGCTATCATGCGAAATGCTGGCGAAGTTGTGGAAGGGCCAGCAAGACAGAAATGGTATCAGCGATCCCCCCAAAAACGAATGATCGCACGAGGAGGTAGTACGTATCAAAGGCAACGGACTTCGGGAGAGGATGACGTCATGAAAGAGAGAGAGAGAGAGATGGGGGGAGAGAATGGATTTTGCGAGCACGTGAACGAACGAGAGGGGTGGAAAAGGCGTCTAGGCCTATCTGCAGTGGCGTTCATTTTCATTCCTATACTTATTTGCGAAACTCAGCCGCTCGGGTTTCCCGGCCGATCTCCGCTTGCATCCACGGCCGCCGCCGCTCGCCGACGCCAAAGCAGAAACTCCAGCCTCAACCCCTTTCAGGCCGTCTAGTTTCCTTACGTCCATACTTCCTTCGTGTTTCTCTTTTTTGTCTGAGCGCCTGCTTGTCATTATTATTTTTGCTTACGCTCCCATATATACATTTATTTTCTAGCATTGCGGGAAACCCGATCGCGCTGCCCCCCCTTCGGTGGTGTCCGAGGGAACCCTACACCCGCTCCGAAGCCCGGCGGCCAAGCCCTGCCCGAGAAATTTTCGCGGGCCGTCTAAGCTTTCACCCGATATAAACTGGGCATTGCGTTTCGCTCGTCCGCTACCGTGCTTGTGTCTTCTTTTTTTTTTCTCGCCGAGAGATTTGATATCTAGGCGGCCTTCCTCTCGTTTACATTATTTCTTGTTTCACCATCTTCTCGAGCGTACATCTCATTTAACCGGCTTTCTCCGCCGTCTTGATAGTGTGCGGCGAAGGCTGTCACGAGAGCTCTCCGCCATGTTGGAGCGGAGCGAGGAGTTTAAATTGTAGCTCCACAGGTTCGGGAGCGCTGGCGGCGTCGCGACCTTGCAATTTTATATCGGCGGTTAAATCGATTTATTCTTGCGGGGCGATGTCCCAAAATGACAACCAGGGGGGGAAGAGCGGTGAGATACAACGAAATGAAGTCGGCGTTGTACCGAAATGTTGAACTGAGCGAGTGAGCGAGTACAACTTTATTAAGAGCAGTGCAGACGCGGAGGTTGCCCCGCGCCACCAGGCTACTCCCAAGTGGGAGTAGCCGGGTTGCTGCCCGAAGCACTCTATTCTTGGTGAAAAGTCGTTATGGGATGGTGATGACTATGACTTGATAGAGATTGTATATATTATATGTTTAAGCAGCTCTCGGTTATCTTCTGTATCAGTTATTTAAAGATATACAACTTTAATGTATCCTCTATATCGGCGAGCCAGCGGTCGGCATGGGAAACGGAAGAACATAACCTCAGATTTTCTGAAACCGTATCACATATCTCAAAATTTTGCTTCGCCTAGAGGAGCAGCTTTTATGCACCCAGCTCGCTCAATAGTAGGCTATTAGGCATTCGATCGTTTAGAAGTAATGACAAATGGAGGAACATGTATTTCCATTTGAAATAAAATACGGGCAATGTGCATTGAGGTGCATTGAATTAAGCCAAAGTCTAAATATATATATATATATATATATATATATATATATATATATATATATATATATATATATATATATATATATATATATATATCATGAGAAGCCAACAAACACTGACACTGAGGACAACATAGGGGAATTTACTTGTGCTTAATAAATGTAATGAAGAAACGATAAATTAATGGAAATTAAAGTGGATGAATTATATACCGATACCGGTAGAGCATCGCACGCGAAATGCGAAGGTTGTGGGTTCGGTTCCCACCTGCGGCAAGTTGTTTTTTCATCCACTTTAATTTCCATTAATTTATCGTTTCTTCATTACATCTATTAAGCACAAGTAAATTCCCCTATGTTGTCCTTGGTGTCAGTGTTTGTTGGCTTCTCATGATATTACTAATAATAATCGGGCCCCTCGGTTAACCCCCTTTCTTCTTGTTTGTATATATTGTTACGCCCACAAAAGGCGTTACTTTGAAGCCGGGTAGAGATGGAAGCGATGGCCTTGATCAGCTGAGCGCCTGTCGAGATTCAGCCAGCCAGCCACACGTCCTCTTCTTCGTTCACCACTCTTCGGTGCCCCCGCATACTGTTTGTTGAGGCGTGAACCCACTATGCACCTAAGAGCGTCACAATATATATATATATATATATATATATATTCATAACTCATCTTGAGTAATTTAACTATGATAATGTACTAACTATTTGCATCACTAAACAGATAAAAAAAGTAGCAAAAACAACATAAAGTCGTACTTTCGCCCGAAAGGTGAGGATTGATTGCAATAGTTTAGTCGACAGCTACATGAAGTAAGAATAGTAGCGTTATCGGCCGTACAAACTTGTAAACATTCGATTACCGTCTAAGAAGCATGGTGTCACGCGCGCACAAGCAAACACGAACGCACCTCAGTCGATGTCCGCGGACACTCGTTGTGAAATCACTGGAGTGAGGAAGCGCGGCAGCAGCAGGGAGCGAATTGGCCTTCGCGCTGCCTCTCGCTTCAACGCGAACTATAAGCGGTGAAAACACAACCCAGACGCGGCCGCGCCATACCAACGCCACCTAGACTTTTTTTCTAGGTGGCTTTGGCCATACGCGGCAGCAGCCGGGGTAGAACCGTCCCTCCCCCTCTCTCCGAACCTTGTGCGCAGCGGAAGACTGCGCGTTTACTCCCCGCTTCCCTGCCTCGCGCGATGCGAGATTGAGCCGCCATCGTCGGCTCACCCTCGCACGCTTTCACTCGCACATACATAATACGGCGTGCGGCGACGATGTCATCGCCCTTGGGCATTATATACCGAACATCTCGGCGACCCCGACGATAGAAATGCGCCTGGAGTGTCCACATAATTGCCATCGCAATAGAATGCGAAATCGTCGTTGAGGTCACTATAAGAACTCGCTAAATTGAGCGACTTTATTTCTAAGTTCTAAGTTATTGGGCTGCTAAGCACGAGGTCGCGGGATCGAATCCCGGCCACGGTGGCCGCATTTCGATGTGGGCGAAATGCGAGAACACCCGCGTACTAGGTGCACGTTAAATAACCCCAGCTGGTCGGAATTTCCGGAGTCTCCTACTACGGCGTGCCTCATTATCAGAAAGTGGTTTTGGCGCGTAAAACCCCATAATGTAAGCGTATTTCTATGTTACCAACATTGAGTGGACTGCTACAGATTCATTCTTACCAGCTGGAGTTAACATTCACCCAAAGCTATGTATGCGTTGCCGTATACAAGAACGCTTTTGCGAATACCCCTCGCACCTCCCCCAGTCCTCTTTTAATTACAGTGCGGCAAGAAATTGCAAACCCGCTCTCGAGCAACAAGACACAGCCAATGAGGTGAAAATGAGAGAGGGTTGCTCACACGTCGCGCGAAGTTCGTGGACATCTGACGTTAATCGTTTCCAAATTGCAGTTCACAACAGATGCAAGAGACACAACAGTGGGAAAGGAAGACATACAGTCTCACGAACAGCAGTAAGCTTTCTGCGCCAATGAAAATTGTTGAATTTGCGCAGGGATACATGGAGATGAGTGAGGTTGTGGAAAAAGTGGTATGCCATTTTAGATAACGAGGGAACAATGGAGGGTGCGCAGCCCAGACCCACATTTCCGATAAGTATACAGTATATCAGTTGCTTTTCTTTCCATTTTCTCTTTCATTTAGAGTAAACAGAATCTTTAAAATGTCTACATGGCAGATAGCACAACTCTACTCCTTGCGCAGGATTACTCTAAGAGGTTGACATTATTTACGCGGCAAATCGAAATTCATAATGAACTAATCAAAAATATTCGCCAATTATGTTTCTAACTAGGAGTGGTAGCCGGTGAGTTCGTAAGGTGTATCCCCTTGGTTATTAATTCTGGGGATGACACCAGTTTTTCTATATGTGTTCCTAAAGTGAGCAAAGAACTACATTGGCGTTCAAGCTATGTTAGCATTTCAATGCTCATAGAAAGACGCTCTGTTAACGAATTAACTTGCTAACAGTGTGTTCTAGAGCAACATTGACAGCGCTTACTTCAAAACTGGTGCTAAACTTTCAAAATTCGTTCCGTGTGGATATTGCTTGAGAACTCACTGGATTGTATTCATAAATGGCAATGAGTGCCCTAATGTCGTTATTTAAGAACGTTTATTACTAAAATTCAGTGAACTTAATAATTATGTATTTTGATTTATGGCGCAAATGGTGTCTCCTTTCTGAGTATTCCATCTCGAGAACTTGATATGTGCTATACCATATGTCACATGCTAACTTTGAAGAATCTGTCATATATATATATTACAGATGACAGATATAAAAGATCATATATATATATATATATATATATATATATATATATATATATATATATATATATATATATATATATATATATATATATATATACTACATATATATCGTGAATGGTGGCAATGCCTAACACTTCTTAGTTCTAGTAGGTAAACATAAGTACCCTAAAAAGTGGATGGGAAAACGGCGCCGCGGTAGCTCAATTGGTAGGACCATATCTCTCATAAAGCGAAGACGTTCGTCCATATATCCCAGCAGCGGCCAGTTGGTTTTCATCCCCTTGCACTTCCACTTATTTATTTATTTATTTATTTATTTATTTATTTATTTACTTATTTACTTATTTATTTATTATTGCAATTAGGCATTACAAGTGATTTCCCCTTTGCTGTCCTTGGCGTATTTGTTTATTCTTATGGCATGACTAACAAATATATATATATATCGTGGCTTCTGTATATGTTCATATGTGTGCACACACGTGTATAGAGAGAACTTCTATTTTCTCTTACTCCCTTAATTCCGACTTAAGTATGTCAGCCGGAACACGCGCATTTTGCCACGAACGTATGCAACTGTATGTGATAACCTCGCCCACTGCGCAGTTGTAGTATCAACATCGTCCCATCCACAGCCGCTGTAACCAGAGACGGCCGCACTTTACCCTCAAGGCTGCAGCTGAGCGGCACGAGTGCAAAAGGAAGCCACGGAAACGCCACTGCCCCGCTGCCTCGGCGACGCGTGTAGAAATTGAAATTAAAAACGGAGCTATCAGCAGGCCACTCCTTCTTCTTCCTCCGCCACAAGCTCACCACAAGCTCCAGCGCCGAATTGCCCTATTAAGCATGCAGGCACAGGAGCACGCTGAACAGCTAGTGAGTCAGAACTGCCGATCCTTCTGCGACCAACTTAAAGGGACCCTCAGCACAAAGGAGACTTGGCAGATACTTCGACCCTGGCCGACGACACCCACGCCAAAACCCAACAAAGACATACGATTCACCGACTATTCCACAACTATGGCGGCCCAGAGGATCAGCTACTCCAAGAACTTCAAACGAAGCTATACGGCTCAGCTGATCTATCTATCTATCTATCTATCTATCTATCTATCTATCTATCTATCTATCTATCTATCTATCTATCTATCTATCTATCTATCTATCTATCTATCTATCTATCTATCTATCTATCTATCTATCTATCTATCTATCTATCTATCTATCTATCTATCTATCTATCTATCTATCTATCTATCTATCTATCTATCTATCTATCTATCTATCTATCTATCTATCTATCTATCTATCTATCTATCTATCTATCTATCTATCTATCTATCTATCTATCTATCTATCTATCTATCTATCTATCTATCTATCTATCTATCTATCTATCTATCTATCTATCTATCTATCTATCTATCTATCTATCTATCTATCTATCTATCTATCTATCTATCTATCTATCTATCTATCTATCTATCTGTCTGTCTGTCTGTCTGTCTGTCTGTCTGTCTGTCTGTCTGTCTGTGTCTGTCTGTGGTATTTATGGTATTTATGTTATCTATGGGACGGACGGACGGACAGACAGACAGACAGACAGACAGACAGACAGACAGACAGACAGACAGACAGACAGACAGATTCAAAGCGCCTGAAGTTCGCAAAGAATGCTTCGAATTAAAATTAGCCAGGCCGGGGCAGTAGTACATGCCACGTGCCACAACCAACGGTCGGCGCACTCACTCATAAGTGCACTCACTCACACACCCACTCATTTCAAAGGCGTGAGTGCGAGCGCGAGTGAGTGCCAGTGAGTGTGAGCGGAAGTGAGTGCGAGTGTGAGTGAGCGCCAGTGAGTGTGAGTGGGGATGAGTGCTTGGGATGGGATGAGTGGGGATGAGTGAGTGGGATGAGTGCGAGTGTGAGTGAGCGCCAGTGAGTGTGAGCGGAGGTAAGTGCGAGTGTGAGTGAGTGCCAGTGAGTGTGAGTGGAGATGAGTGCGAGTGAGAGCTGGTGCCACTAAGTGTGAGTGGAAGTGAATGCGAGTGTGAGTGAGTGCCAGTGAGTGTGAACGAAGGTGAGTGCCAGTGAGTGTGGGAGGAGGTGAGTGTGAGTGCGAGTCAGTGCCATAGAGTGTGGGCGGAAGTGAATGCGAGTGTGAGTGAGCGCCAGTGAGTGTGAGTGGGGATGAGTGCTTGGGATGGGATGAGTGGGGATGAGTGAGTGGGATGAGTGCGAGTGTGAGTGAGCGCCAGTGAGTGTGAGCGGAAGTGAGTGCGAGAGTGAGTGAGCGCCAGTGAGTGTGAGTGGGGATGAGTGCGAGTGCGAGCGAGTGCCAGTGAGTGTGAGTGGAAGTGAATGCGAGTGTGAGTGCCAGTGAGTGTGAACGAAGGTGAGTGCCAGTGAGTGTGGGAGGAGGTGAGTGTGAGTGCGAGTCAGTGCCAGTGAGTGTGGGCGGAAGTGAATGCGAGTGTGAGTGAGCGCCAGTGAGTGTGAGTGGGGATGAGTGCTTGGGATGGGATAAGTGGGGATGAGTGCGAGTGTGAGTGAGCGCCAGTGAGTGTGAGCGGAGGTGAGTGCGAGTGTGAGTGAGTGCCAGTGAGTGTGAGTGGAGATGAGTGCGAGTGCGAGCTGGTGCCACTAAGTGTGAGTGGAAGTGAATGCGAGTGTGAGTGAGTGCCAGTGAGTGTGAACGAAGGTGAGTGCCAGTGAGTGTGGGAGGAAGTGAGTGTGAGTGCGAGTCAGTGCCAGTGAGTGTGGGCGGAAGTGAATGCGAATGTGAGTGAGCGCCAGTGAGTGTGAGTGGGGTTGAGTGCTTGGGATGGGATGAGTGGGGATGAGTGAGTGGGATGAGTGCGAGTGTGAGTGAGCGCCAGTGAGTGTGAGCGGAGGTGAGTGCGAGTGTGAGTGAGTGCCAGTGAGTGTGAGTGGAGATGAGTGCGAGTGCGAGCTGGTGCCACTAAGTGTGAGT
Source organism: Dermacentor albipictus (assembly GCF_038994185.2). Classification (NCBI taxonomy): domain Eukaryota; kingdom Metazoa; phylum Arthropoda; class Arachnida; order Ixodida; family Ixodidae; genus Dermacentor; species Dermacentor albipictus. The sequence goes on along the minus strand of NC_091825.1, from coordinate 94,652,600 downwards.
GGAAGTGAATGCGAGTGTGAGTGAGTGCCAGTGAGTGTGAACGAAGGTGAGTGCCAGTGAGTGTGGGAGGAGGTGAGTGTGAGTGCGAGTCAGTGCCAGTGAGTGTGGGCGGAAGTGAATGCGAATGTGAGTGAGCGCCAGTGAGTGTGAGTGGGGTTGAGTGCTTGGGATGGGATGAGTGGGGATGAGTGAGTGGGATGAGTGCGAGTGTGAGTGAGCGCCAGTGAGTGTGAGCGGAGGTGAGTGCGAGTGTGAGTGAGTGCCAGTGAGTGTGAGTGGAGATGAGTGCGAGTGCGAGCTGGAGCCACTAAGTGTGAGTGGAAGTGAATGCGAGTGTGAGTGAGTGCCAGTGAGTGTGAACGAAGGTGAGTGCCAGTGAGTGTGGGAGGAAGTGAGTGTGAGTGCGAGTCAGTGCCAGTGAGTGTGGGCGGAAGTGAATGCGAGTGTGAGTGAGCGCCAGTGAGTGTGAGTGGGGATGAGTGCTTGGGATGGGATGAGTGGGGATAAGTGAGTGGGATGAGTGCGAGTGTGAGTGAGCGCCACTAAGTGTGGGCGGAAGTGAGCGCGAGTGTGAGTGAGCGCCAGTGAGTGTGAGTGGGGATGAGTGCGAGTGCGAGCGAGTGCCAATGAGTGTGAGTGGAAGTGAGTGAGAGTGTCAGTGAATGCCAGTGAGTGTGAGCTAAGGTGAGTGCGAGTGAGTGCCAGTGCGTGTGAGCGGAGGTGAGTGCGAGTGTGAGTGAGCGCCAGTGAGTGTGAGTGGAGATGAGTGCGAGTGCGAGCTAGTGCCACTCAGTGTGAGTGTAAGTGAGTGCGAGTGTGAGTGAGTGCCAGTGAGTGTGAACGAAGGTGAGTGCCAGTGAGTGTGGGAGGAGGTGAGTGTGAGTGCGAGTCAGCACCAGTGAGTGTGTCTGCGAGCGAATGCCACTGAGTGTGAGTGGAAGTGAGTGCCAGTGAGTGTGAGTGGAGGCGAGTGCGAGTGAATGCTAGTGAGTGTGAGCGCAGGTGAGCGCGAGTGAGTGCCAGTGAGTGTGAGTGGAGGTGAGACCGAGTTCAAGTGAGTGCCAGTGCGAGTGAGTGCCAGTGAGTGCGAGTGTGAGTGAGTGTGAGTGAGTGTGAGCGGAGGGGAGTGCGAGTGCAAGAGAGTGCCAGTGAGTGTGAGCGGAGGTGAGTGCGAGTGCAAGTGAGTGCCAGTGATTGTGATTGGAGGTGAGTGCCAGTGAGTGCCAGTGAGTGTGAATGGACGTGAGTGCGAGTGAGTGCCAGTGAGTTTGAGTGGAGGTGAGCGTGAACGTGAGCGAGTGCGAGGCCTGGAAAAATTGAGGTGACTGAGTGTGAGTGAGTATTCTCCCACAATGCCGAATTATGGCTACAACTGTGTGTGGTACAGTACAATTCAGCCGAAACGGAAGCAGAACTCACTGGAGCCAAAAGAGCACTTCTTCCCGTGCAACCTATGCGCGCATCCTACATACGCGCGCTTGCTTTCTCCTGAATGCACGCGCGCGCAGACTGAACACAGACACGCGTAGTCTGCCCCTCAACGCCCCACCTCACGATAGTTCTTTCTCACGTTTCCTGCGGCCGCAAAGTGCACGTTCCCCGTCTTAGCCGAGCCGAAGATGTTGCGCAAGCCATAAAACGAGCCCGGGTGAATGACGGCTCTTTCGGGTCCGCGTGCGCCGTCAAGACGCGCCCGCTCGTGGTTCTTTGCATAACCGACGCTGCCAACCTTAACAACTCGTCAGCCGAAATGTGATGGCGATCAGCAAGAACTCCAACGGTGCCTGCGCAAGCTATCGCGCCTTCGTTGGCGCAGTGTTTCAGCGAGCGCAAAGGCCGAGTAGAAGGCAAAGTCTGCGCCAGAGAAGGGGCGGCGGCCGTTCTACCCGATCGCACGCGTCAAATTCTGCGCGCCGAGCAAACGGCTTCGCGAGCAACCGAAAGCGAAGACGCGGGCCAGGCCATGCGTGCCTGGCGAGGAGGATGACCGCGCGCGCGAGCCGCAGCCGAAAGAGGAGAGCGAGAGAAGATGCACGGCGGAGGGCCTTCGGCGACGAGCGACCGGAATTCAAGCCAGCGGCGCTTACGGTAGTCGCTTCGGATTACCGCGGACGCCGCCGCTGGCGTGTAATCCGACGCGGGCGGCCCCCGAGATTGTAATCCAAACCCGCACACGACGTCTCTCTCTCTCGCTCGCTCGCTCGGCGGCGGCTCCTTCTCCCCTTCTGAAACTACGGCGGTCGCCACGTCTCTTTCCCTCCCTCACTTCCTTCCTCCCTTCTACTACTCCTCCATCAGCGTCGTCATCGTCTTTTACTATACTCGTTTTCTTTGGTATGCACTTCCTGCAACCCCCTTCTCCTGTTCTGGGGCCCCGTTTATATATAAGACAGCGGATTCCCTTAGGGCGAGGGATCCTTCTCTCTGCTACGAGGAGACGGCAGATACTAGGGTTGCCGTATTTGTTGTCTCTCTCTCTCTTTTTCTCTCTCTTTCTCGTCTCAGTGCGCCTTCCTCTACAGACGGCGCCGTTTCTTTCTCTCTCAACTCCACCTCCCTGCCACGCGGTGTTTACCACCCTCCTCCGTGATTTCTGTCCTCCACAAACCTTCTCCCCACGCCCACGCCGAGTTAGTTTACCGTTACGAGATCGCCACGGTGATGCGGAGAGAAAGAACATCGGTCGCGGTGCAATCACGAGAAGAAAAAAAACGAAAAAAAAGGAGAAAAAAAACTATGTTTGGGGGGGGGGGAGGGGGGTCGTTGACAGTAAAGCCATGCGCAAGACGGGCAAGACCGTGGCGGGGATGGTCGTAAGAGACGAGCGAGGAGGGCGAAAGGGCGCACCCAGAGCTCGCCCTCTCCCAGCAACCGGAGCTGGTCGTCTCGGACTACAGCATCCACGGGTTGCACCCCGCAAAACCCGAGCCGCGGGCGCGGCCCGCACGAGCATCACCGTCATCTCGTCGGCGACGACGCTCCGGGATGCGCGCATCCTTCCTCTCCGGGCGTCCCGATGTCAGCCGCTGGGCGCGCGAGTATAAGATGCACCCGCGGCGCCGTTCATCGCACGCGAAGGCAACCCTAAACCGACCCGCGCGGAGACATAAACAGAGCACACGAGTCCGCGCGCCAAGCACAAGGCCCACCCCGGTTGTGCTGCCGCTCCCCTTGCAGCCTCCTGCTGCTGGGTGCGAAAAAAGGAAACCCATGCCGCGCCGTGCGCGCTTAGCCTTGGAAGGAAATGCTGCCGCCGTGGTGTAGGAAACACGAGCCTTACGGCAGAGGGGGAGGCGGCACAGCCTGCGGGGTGCAGCTAGTATACCTCCCCCAGAAACCGTGACGTATCTCTTGTTTGCTTTACGGCCTTCCGCAAACTTGGCCGCCCTCTTCCCCGGGAGTTTACAAAAGTGCGGGGGACGAGATATGCGTGGACAACGGTCGGGATGTTTACAGTATCGGTGCCACCCGAATGCGTTGTTGCGTAACGTTACTGGCTGTCCGAATGACGTCACCAACAGTCGACACCCTCTAGTCAGGCGAAACCTGTGAGCGATGTGCGAGGAAGAAGGCGAACACATTTTCACGTTTCTTTTGATATCGTCTTCCCTGCAGGCATATAGTCATGCGTGCATGGAAAGCTAGTGGACGCTATAGTCGAGCGCCTCTACAAGGGGCGTCAGTACAATGACATTACCTATACAACGAAGGTTCACATGCACTGTGAACGCCTCTACAGCGAAGACCACTGCAACCATATCGCCGGTACAACGAAGGAATTTAGCCGTTCACGCTCGGCTAATTTGTTGCTTCACAACGAATACAGGTACTGGTGGCGCCACTGCCTTTGTCAGCCGCCACTGAGCTGCGACCAGCACTACAGCACTATCGACGCGGTTGACAAGTGTGTCTTCACCGCGAGTATTTTATTCCTGCTGCATAGCGCGTGAATGGGCTCAACGCATACGCCGCTTGTTGCAACGCAGCAGCGGGTGTGACGGCTGACGAATACGTCGCCGGTGTCCACGATTCGAGTTGCTCGGAACTGACGACCGAAGATACTGTCGAAGCCATCAATGACTAAAAGGGACGCGCAAGTCAACTAAAGGCACCAGTGATTAGTAGCCTTCAGACGAACCCAGAGCTCTGGAAATGGATGCAATAGAGGCATTTGACGCCCTGCAGCTGTACTGTGCGTCGTTGGCACGCTTTATCACCGACCGTTCCACGAACCTCGATGCCATAAGGTCGGGCTACCTTGCACGTTCTATCGGAAGAAGTGGGCAGAAGAAAATTAGCGACTTCTTTCAATCGATGTCTCTTGAAATCGTTTAAATAAATGTTTGATTTTGCTGGACATGCCTAGCCTGCCTCATTGGGAACGGCGGTACGGAGAGCGATCTTTACAACGAAGTGACCTGTATAACGAAGTATTTTGGACGTCCCGAGCAGTACGTTATAAAAGTGTTTGACTGTAGAACGTGCATCAATGGAGGCGCACACAAATATTGCAATACTCCAGGGCATAAGTTCTGCGCAAATGTCGCCAACATTCATACCATGCAGTACTGGTGCATTTGCACCTGCTCTGTAGCCACTTAAGGTTCTCATGCGAACTTCGTGTGTGCGTGTGATGCGTCATGGGCTTACATCGCCACATCATGCCTGTGACTTTTTTTTCTTTTCATTTCTTTTTTTAGCGACGTTGCCGAACCCGACACACTTACGCAACGTGAGATCGCGAACAAAAGTTGCACCGCACTAATCCTGCGTGCAGGTTCCTCGAGAAACTACGAGCACTCAACTTGGCCAGGCGCTGTAGAGGAGGGCGATGGGGAAGCGTAAAGGTGAGCCTTGGACTGGAAAGGAGGAGGGGTGGAGAGGGTATACGTGTCTGGAACGAGCATCCCGCACGGTATATCGCGAAACGCTCTCCCCCACTCCTCCTCGCTTGACCCTCGATGTATACGTTCGGTTCTGAGAAGCAACGCTGGCACGTGCGCTGCGCATGGAGCCCAAACATCGGGACCAAGTGGAGCCGCGGGGCCCAACCCGTGTTTCTGGTACGCGTTGCTTTTAGAAGCGCCGAGGGCGAGCGCGGCAATGGACAGGTCGGCAGCGGCTCGCGCCGAGCCCCGGGTCGGCGCCTAGGTTCGGGTTACACGCAAGAAGGGCGGAGGAGGCGAAGGCAGCAGCCTTCCCCCTTCGAACTGGCCCTCTTATCGCTTCGCCAAGCTCTCTCCGGTGGAATCTGCAAGGGCGGCACATTCTGAAGAACGCCGTCAGTTGCTTCAGCACACAACAGGTCAGGACGCACTTAAGCGCGTCTGCAACTCCGTTTCGTACTTAGCAGGCAACGCTGTGGAAGCTACGTAATGCGGCCCACGGTGTAAGAACAATGTAGAGTGGTGCGGTCGTAGAGGTCTCACTCCGCTCGTTTCGCAGTGCAATTGTTCTTGACCTGCCACGCTTTATGGAAAGTTAAGGGTAGCAAGCCGGGTGCTCGTCTGGTTGACCTCCCTGTCTTTCCTGTCCTTGCTCTCTCTCTCTCTCACTGTCTAATATATATTACAACTACAACTTGCGGACCCAAGGTTACGTCAAAATGCGCATTATTTGCGAACCTCTGCGCTTTTAGTATGCGACGTACTAGGTTCTGGTCGCGAATGCGAGCGGTGCACTGTGGCCGCTGGTCACAGAAACGTGTCACTCCGCTCGTTCGATGGAAAATCGGTTCAGATCTGCGACGCCTTCCACGTAGAGTTGACGTACTTTGCGACACAAGTGTGGGAGACGTAATGTTTCATCGAATTAGAGGACGTATATATATATATATATATATATATATATATATATATATATATATATATATATATATATATATATATATATATATATATATATATATATATATATATACTTCCTTTAAAGTAACGCGTTATTTCTTGGTCGCAAATGGGAGCAATACGTGAGAGAAGTTTCTGTGGCCTTCGTAGTGTTGTCTGATATGTATGAAACGGAGTATTAGAACGCACACTCCGTTTGCTGGTGCCCATGCATATTGCATCGACCAGCTTCCGGCTTAACCACGTAGTAAAAATAGTAAAATGGACTCTGAAGCAGCGTACAAGAATTATGAGGTGCTGTGAGGCAAGATCACTACAGCATTGCATAACCTAATTGGATAGTAACATACCCATTACATAATCCGGAGTCCCCCACTACAACATGCCTCAAATCAAATCGTGGTTTTGGCCCGTAAAACGCCAGTATTCAGTTGACAATTCAGATGACTGTAAACTTACGCCAGACTGTCGAATGACATCATTTTGGCTCTATGAACCAATCAAAGAAGGCGTAGCCGCCCTATCAGCCAATCAGAGTCGACAAGATGGCGGATGTCACTCTTGTAACATTCCAAGACTGACAGCAACAGAATCTTCTTCTTATTATTATTCTTCTAGCCACTGACGTTTCCAGTAAAATCAGTTCTTGGTCTTCCTTGGTTCTTTGTGTCACCGCAACCATACGGCGAAATTTGACGGCGTCCACAATGGCAACCCCACTCGTGTTGTAACTCGAACGCATACTCAGGCGAGAGCTGCAGGGCCGGAATAAAACGAACACCGACGAACCACACAGGTGATGGGTGTGGGCGAATGAACGTGGCAGATGGGTTGAGAGTCACACTGAGGCTCGCAATGCGCGCAAGAAGCAGCAGAACTGCCTGCTCCATAACGTTGAGAGAGACGACGCCGCGAACTAGAGCAAAAGAAAACGGACACCAGCTGAGCAAAGGAACAATAAAAAAGGAAGAAAACGAAAGAAGAGGGAATTGTGCGCACGGCAGAAACAGGGGGCGGGGTGGGCCACAAGAAGATCCAGCAGCTCGTGCAGTCATCAGAGGGCGTGGTGTTTCCCGCAGCTGGCGCTGGGTGGAGCCGCAGGCGCTCACCTAATGACGCTGCCAGCGCCGCTTTCACCGCCATGCGAGCAGCGCGGCCGCGTGTGCGTCTGCGAGCCAGGCGCCGGCAGCGCACCACCGATTCGCGGAGCAAGAGGTCCCGTCACATCGTTCTTGTATGCGGACTGTGCACGATGCACTCGAGACTGCCGGCAGAGTCCATATATAGCGCCAGGAGTGCCCCGTGTGTCCTGTCACCCGAGAACGGACGGCCACATGGTCGCAGGACTTTAATTTTACGGTTCTGTTGACGAAGTGGAAAGGACACTTCTGCTTGGACTTCCACATGTGTAGGACTTCTACGGGAATGCATTCAGAAGCATTGTGGACAGCTGTAAGCCTTCTGAAGGGGCAGTCCCATGTAGAAGCCACTGAAGTTCCGTTGATTTATGAGAAGTCATTGAGACATTTACACAATGGACCACTGTCGGAGGACCTCTTGCTAGGCGCATGGCCACAGAGTTGGCAGACGACAGAGACAATGCGTGCACTTTCACGTTTCCTAGGTGACACGGGCCTGGACTCACGCCTGTGATGCCAGTTGTGTAATGTGTCATTCACCTCGTTCCTCCCATTATCATCCCTCATTGTGACCCTTTTTCTTCCCCTCTTCCCCTTCCCTTACGTAGAGTAGCAGGCCAGATGCTCCATTATCCGGCCGACCTCTCTACATTTTCCAATCATTAAAATACTTCTTCTTCTTCTATGAGAAGTCATGTCGTACAGAAGTGCTTAGATGTTCACTACTTGTTAATACATCTGGACCGGACTTACAGACTTCTTGGTAGCGTTAGAAATTTTATAGAAGGCATAAAGGTTCTACAGCAGTGAAGTAGTTCTAGAGCAGCGTAAGCGTACATTTACAAAAGCAGAAGTCGAAACCGTCGGACCTTGTGATTTTGCGTGAAGTTAAACAATTTCTTTAAGCGCCAGGCACTGCGAAATGACGATGACTATGGTGGAGAACGCTCGTCTTTTTGCAGCCTGCAATCTGCCTACTGCCACGACATAAACTTGAGGGGGTTAACACAGAGAGGTGCGCTGCCGCGACTCTTTGAATCTCTTGTGCAGCTCGTAACTTCTTTTCCTAACCACTCCCAAAGTAATGGGCCTTGATTTATCTTCCTCTCATTACTCTTCGGTGCCGCTACCCATGCACCTCGAGTGACTATATAGGGATGAGATTACCGATAATTAAATTAAATGTACTAGGAGATCGAAGGGAACCCAATGCAGAACGAGCTTAAGGACTGCTTGGGTGTCGCGTCAGGTTTGAAACGTGCATCCGTATGTTACCAACTCTGGGTTCTGTCGCATCTCTTTGTAAATTAATCTGGGTTCTTTCGCATGATGTTGCCATCCTGCGGCCGCTGTGGCCACACTGCTCAACGGCACACGTCATGTCGTGGCGTCATTTGCCAGGTTGGCGGCAGAACGCGCCTCGAGTGTGCGTCACAGGCTTCCCCTTCGAGTTAGGGCTTTCTTTCTTTCTTTCTTTCTTTCTTTCTTTCTTTCTTTCTTTCTTTCTTTCTTTCTTTCTTTCTTTCTTGCTTTCTTTCTTTCTTTCTTTCTTTCTTTCTTTCTTCCTTTCTTTCTTTCTTTCTTTATTTTTAAAGCTGAAGTCTGCGCCATTTATTCATTCGCCATTATGTAAGCTACCAATTGACGCGCTTAAGAAAGCGCGTCGCTGCGCCAATTGGTAGCTTACATAATGGCGAATGAATAAATGGCGCATACTGTAGCGTTGAAAAGAAAGAAAGAAAGAAAGAAAGAAAGAAAGAAAGAAAGAAAGAAAGAAAGAAAGAAAGAAAGAAAGAAAGAAAGAAAGAAAGAAAGAAAGAAAGAAAGAAAGAAAGAAAGAAAGAAAGGAAGAAAGAAAGAACGGGAAAAGAGGTACCAAAGAGCTCACTGTACTATACCTTCCACAAAAGGGGATAAACACTCACGGCAAGCGCCCATCGTGCGTGTTTACCTCTATTATGTTTCCCTCGTCTAAGTATATGCACTAAAATATGTATAGTTGTAGTATGTCATGACAGCCCCTGTACGTCTATAAGTCAAGCTATTAGACTGGGAATGAGTAGGATGGAAGACCAACGGCGAATATCTGTAGCTACCTATAGATATTCTATAGCTACTATATATCTATATCTATATCTATAGCTACCGATAGCTACCGATAGCTACCTATAGCTACCTATAGATACCTACGGTTTGCAGATGGCATTGTCCTGTTCTGCATTGCTAGTGGTCACTTGCAACAAACCTTAGCCGACAAAATGTCAGAGCAAGATAGAAGATTAACAGATTAATACGCAGATCAATATCATGATTAATATGCGACTTGCATAGCATGAGTCGGCGCAAAGTACTCATACCAGCAATAGATGCCAGAGAAGAAGGTACACACGGCCCCAAAAGTTCACCAGACAAAGGTTCAAGGGCAAATGTAAATTCCTGCTTTGTCAGGACGTGGCGCTTCTAACTTAACGAATCACTGCGTAGGTCGCAAAAACTGTTACGCATTTAAACTTTGAATTGCAAGCTATGTGTCCAGGCTTCGCGGAGGTTCAGCTTTTTTTCTTCGAATGTTGTGTCCCGTAAACTTTCCTGGTCGACTGTACTCCTCTCGTTCTCCGAGACGCCCGCCCTGCGAGGTACGGTGATCGGGTTCTCACGGCGCACGTCAAGCACGCCGTCACGCTATACCACGGACGAGCCTCCCCAAGTTCGACGGCGACAGTCCCGTGTCACAGGGCCTCGGGCGCGGTGCTTGACGGACGGAATCGGCGTCATTCTCAACCGACAGCAGCAGCAGCAGCAGAATAACGATTGTATGGACATGACCTGCAAGTTGCGAAAACCGGCACGGGGCGCAGAAAGTAGCGCAGGAAAGCCACGGGTTGTGTTATATTCGACAAAACGCGGTTGTGAGGCCAGCACTCTTGGTCTCAGGTCGGGCCTGAAAGGAAAAAAAAAAGCGGGGTGCCTGAAAGGGCCAAGCGACGACGACGACGACGAGAAGAGGAGTGGAAGAAAGGGGGGGGGAAGGAATAAGATGATAAGTATAAAGAAAAAACAAGCGATCTAGACGACGGTGGGTGGACAGCGAGATGGGGCGTGCCTCCCACACCCCTTTTCCTCTTCGAAGCGGCCGCCGCTGTCTCAAACTACTCGTCATCGTCGTTGCTGCGGGCCAACTTTGCTGCTGCTGCTCTCTCTCACCGTATTTTTTTTTCTTCTTTTTTTTTCCCAAAGAATCTTTCCTGCAGCATTCCGTTCGGCACTGGCACCGCGGCGCAGCCGCGTCAGATATGGCGTGAGCGCTCCGCACTCCCTATAGCTCGTGCGTGTGTGCGCATGCGCGTGTTTGGTGGGGGGGCCTTTACTACGGTGGCGGGCGGGCGGGCGGTGCCGGTGTGTCTACGTGTGTGCAGGGCGCGACGATTCTCCGCCGAGTGATCCACACGGCGCGCGATGACGAGGAGACGCCCTCAATCACGGGCTAAAAAGCGAGTTCGCCTACGGGGGAGCTGTGGGGAAAGAGAGAGAGAGAGATAAGAAAACAATCTATCGAAAGCAATCTGGACCAACGCATGGACAGGACAACGGGCAACTCAGGTGGGCCGCTCTAAAGGCTGAAAGCATTGCCGCGAAGGAACGTCGCGCAAAACGGTCTCCCTGTTGCTTCCAGCTGAAGGCTCCAGTTCTCGGGACGCACACACGCAGACGAAATTTTGTCGAATCGTTCCAGTGTAAGATATCTCCATGAGCTACACATACAATATGATGTCACGTGATCATATTGAATCCTATACTAAACTGGTATAATAGAGCCGCGATCAGGCCACAAAGCGCGGGGGAAAAAGGAGCGTGCCGCCTGACCAGTGTGGCTTGATCGCGGCCGCGGCAACAGAATAGCAATTATAAGTGTTATCACTCACCCGCACAACGATCGATGAAACTTAACTTCTCAGCGTCCTGTACGGGCAATTGTTCGCAATGCAGATATGTCAACGCTGAAGCAGCTTAACTACTCTTGAATATATATGCGACGAAGCGACTTCGCATAGGTGGAATGAAGATTGCTAAAAATGGAGGGCAATCTTGACAAGATAACCTGCACAAACCGGAACGATGTATTCTCCGAAACGCCGAGATAAAACATCACCAGGGACCCAATTCATAACGCCTTTCATTGATGAGCCGTTTCTCATCAGTAAGCCATTTGCTAATAACATAATTCCCTGTCAATATTGGCTGGTACTTCCCGTTGCAAACTTATCTAGAGTAAGAACTGCTTCGGGAATACGGGTCAAGGTCCTGTGACAGCGCGACGATCATGCTGCACGGAATATAGGAAACGGTTGGAGAGGGCTCGAGACTCCGCTCCGAGGGGACGCCACGTGACCTCGACGATCGACGCGGATGAGGAAGGGACATGTGCGAGTCATCATCCGGTAGGCGGTGGAGGCATCGTCGCAGTTGTCTAACGCTAAACGTGCACGTGGCCGGCAACCGAAGACGCGAAACGCAGCTAAGCACGCTGGCGCACACGAAATCGAGGAATGCAAAATGAGAGGGTCTCCTCTGCAGGAGGGACGAACTGCTGGACACCGTTGAGCTCGCGATGGTTTGCCGACAACTCATGACTCCTCGGACACCGTGACCCTCTGTTCCCTCCCTCGTTGCAGCTGATGCGAGTCGTTATTACGTGTATCCGTTACTTCGGCAGTCTTTGTTGTTTTCTACTACACACGCTGTACCACGTGGTATGCTCTATCGAGGAAATCGAGTGTGACCACAGTGGAGGGTGCTTTGGGGTCATTTCGGTATGATCCGCAACACTGTTCCCCACTGTAAGAAATATAATTTAAGGAATCTGGATGACGTGGTTTCAGCCTCGAGGTTCCAAACCAGCTGAGAGGACTTCCTTTCTTTAATCATAAATGTTTAGCTGACTTAGTTAACTATTGCCAAAAAAAAAGCAAAAGATCGCCGTTACGACAAAGTGGTGATCCTGGCTTTGTCACAACAACAACAACAAAAAGAAAAAGCCTCCTCCCTCTCCTGTAAAGAAAAAATGGGGGAATAGAGAATAAAGAAATAACAAACGACGCAGTGACATTCCGTTTTTCTTCTTTTTTTCTTCTTAACGAGGCTAAAAAGCTTCGTTAGGAGAGCTCGTATATGTAAGAACATGATTTCTGCGTCTGAATAAGGTTTATAGGATAGAATATCGAAATACAAAAGTGCTCAGCGCGTTTCTCCCTATTTTTCTCGAGTTTAATTTGTTTCCTTGAGTATCAGTTCAAGTATGCCTGAAAATCGGACGTCAACAGCGACGAAAGCCGCGGAGACGGCGAAAGTATGGAAGCGACGCGAACAGGTCGACGCAGAATAATTAGACAAAGAAACACGACGTCTAAGCGCTTATTAATCAGTCGGTCTGGGTGGAGTAAAGGCCCTATATAAGAGGGCGTTGAATATGGGGGAAAAAAAAGCGTGCTAATAGCGCGCCAGAAAAAAAAAAAAGGATCCTAAAAGGGGGAAGAGGGGGGGTGGTGAGAAATACATGACAGGGAAACGGATGACTGTGGCGTGAAAAACGGAGAAACAAAACATCAGAAAATCAATCGCGGCACGAATGCGGGAACACTCAAGCGCGAACTGCAGCGCGTGGTACGCATGGCATGTGGTAACACAAAACGCTGACCGAGTACTGCAGAGAGAGCCGTGCCCGTCCCCTTGTCCAAGGTGTTGCCTATACGCTTTTGAACAACATGGCTAGCGCACGCGCCGTACATACCACCATTATACGATGCCTCGCTAGTTCTCTGCAGTGGTCTTTAGAAGCAGCCGTTGCGATCGCGGAGGTATAATTTACAGCGACGTTAATGTGTTCAGCGATTGATTGGCTCCAGGGCCTTAACGCCCCGAAGGAACCGTGAGGTTATCTGAGAGATGCCGTAGTGCAGGCCTCTGGATAAGGTTTGACTATCTGGGATTTTTTTCAACGAGCAACGAAATCTAAGTAAAAGTTCGCTTTTGTTACAATAGGAGGACCTATCAAAACATAAATGTGTAGATTTCTTTTCAATGCTCGTTAAAGCATAATCAAAGACACGACAATGACGTGCCATGGTTCTAGAAATGTGAGCATCAATTTACGTGTCAATGCGTTATCTTAAGAAATTCACGTCGGTGGAATTTAAGAATGCACGTGGAACGGTGCAGGGACGCATTTGAACATCCGCGCAATGCGGGCGGTTAATAGCCAGCAGAATTGTCCTGATGTACAAAGTCAGAAATCCGGAAAGGAAATCATGCAAATTTCGCTAGCTAGTACATTCCTTCTGTTACTACTCACATAACATTTCTACGTGCACCAACCTCCACAAAGATCTGGCATTGTGCTTTTCATGTTAGAAGGCATTAATTCAGTTGAGTAAAGATGCTGACTCTTTTGTATCCTGTCCTAGCCTCTTTAGAAAGGAATAGCTGAATAATCGAAGCACAACTGGTAGAGAGTGCGATGCCCCTCTCAACAAGCGGCAGAAGCAGCCATCGAAAGTGCTCATGGCGCAAGAAACCAATGACTGCGCACTCGATTCTGGCGCCACCTACCTACTTTTCGACGAAGATAGGTCCTCGTATTGAAGCGTTGGCCAGCCTTTCTGAGGCGCCTTATTCCTCCTTATAACTTTCCCGTCGAAGGTGTTCATGGGTGAAGTAGTAAAGGCAAGGCGCAGAAGACCAGGACTCAGGAAGAAGAACATAAACGACAGGTCTGGCGCCTTGCCTGTCGTTTGTGTTCTTCTTCCTGAGTCCTGGTCTTCTGCGCCTTGCCTTTACTACTTCAAGCATGAACCAACTAGTCCAAGCAAGAGTTTTACTTGAAAAGGCGCCGGTCCTGTCGTTTGTGTTCTTCTTCCTGAGTCCTGGTCTTCTGCGCCTTGCCTTTACCACTTCAAGCATGAACCAACTAGCCCAAGCAAGAGTTTTACTTGTTCATGGATGTCGACGGTATACCGTGTACGTATTTACGACGTATATTTAGCGTCGCGCAGGTGGCTTCGATTTCAGCCTGAAAATCAATGCCAAGACGTGCCACGCTGTTATTAACGCAAAAAGTGATCACTATATGCAAATCAGGTATCGGCTTCACTGAACGTGGTCATCACACACCTTGAAATGGATTCGATGACGTACAGCTACGCCATGCCGAAAATGCGTAGGAAATATGCTGAGTGTGGTAGCTGGTTACGTACAGGCGAAACGAACGGCTAGAATGACTTAAAGGATGCATTTGAAAAGATTGGATGCGCTTTGTAGAGGATCACACCCGCCGTGGTTGCTCAGTGGCTATGGTGTTAGGCTGCTGAGCACGAGGTCGCGGGATCGAATTCCGGCCACGGCGGCCGCATTTCGATGGGGGCGAAATGCGAAAACACCCGTGTACTTAGATTTAGGTGCACGTTAAAGAACCCCAGGTGGTCGAAATTTCCGGAGTCCCCTACTACGGCGTGCCTCATAATCAGAAAGTGGTTTTGGCACGTAAAACCCCATAATTTAATTTTTTGTGGAGGATCACAAGGAAGAAGACGGGACAGGCGCAAACTAACAACTGAGGTTTATTCGAGGGAAACACTTAAATATTAGACCATGCCAGCGCAGGCACATCAGGGCTGGCATGGCGCTGGCGCTGGCGTGGGCTAAGCTGGCATGGTCTGATATTGAAGTGTTTCCCTCGAATAAACCTCAGCTGTTAGTTTGCGCCTGTCCCGTCTTCTTCCTTGTGATCCTCCACAAAGCGCATCCAATCTTTCCAAATGCAATGAACCAACTTGCCCAACAACGAATACTGTTAAAGGACGCGTATGACTTCCAAAAACTATTTCCCAAAGCGCTCGAACATCTGAAATGCACATTTGAAGTGCTCTAAACCAGAGGTACCCGAACTGTTGAAACGAACATTAGCAGTGCCCTAGACAAGAGGTTCTCAAACTTTCGAAATGAACATTAGGAGAGAACCTAAACCAGAGGTTCTCGAACTCATCCAGTGAACATTGGGAGTGTTCTAGACCAGAGGTTCTCAAACTATTGAAGTGGACATTGGATGCGACTTAGACCTGTAATTTTCAATCTCACGGCTCTCGCGGATTCTTTTACTGACTCTTAGTATCATTAAAAGTTAGTTGGATAGTTTGTCTTACGAGAATGCACATAAATGCACTATCAAATGCACTCCGCACGCCGAAGTGGTCCCTTATAGCATATGTCGGTCAATCAACAGCGAAGGAAGTGAGACCTATCTTACGAAGCAGCACCCGGACCGTGTTAGCAATAAAAAAAAAAAAGTAGAAGAAGGAATAAATGCCGACTCCGGCTTCTATAACTTAAAGCTACAACTTTGAGGGTAGATGTTGAATAAAATAATGCTTTATGCACAGACGGCAGGGCACATTTTGCATCCTTGATCGATCATTCACAGAACCTTCGTTTCAATTGTATGTATGTGATGTACAGTCGAGTAATTCAGGAACAGCGTGACAGCACAAAGAGCACATGCTAATGAATGGGTGCCAACTGTTAATTGAGGTTTGTTAAAAACAGAAAAAGAAACATTCGCTTTATTTATTTATTTATTTATTTATTTATTTATTTATTTATTTATTTATTTATTTATTTATTTATTTATTTATTTAGCCAACAATTACACAATCGGCGGTTAACATATTAGTTCGCGCGCGCTTTTCTGTCCCTTTCTATAGCGAGTATGCTCTACGCGATTCCATGATTGTTGGTGTGTACGCTTAAAGGCTAAACCCCATGAGTGCGATTTTGTGCGCAACGGCGACGAGCGACGGCTTCGAGCGACGGATCGGGCCGTCGCGTGAACAGATCACTCGGTCTTGTCGCTCGATCGCTCGGTTCTGGAAATCTAGAATTCGTAGCTCATCGCCAGGAAGTGCTATGAGCGACTAGCCAATAGCACGAAGCCGGAATTGGATGTACATCACTCAAATACCGTCGATTGTCGCAGGGAACGAGCAAACGATGGAATTTTTATACGTGCAAGGATAAGAATCTACTGCAAGACACTCACAAATACTTTATGCTCCTCTTTACAGTAAAATACGTCAACTTAAATGAATAAGGAACGCGTCACGCTGGTTTTGGGGCGTATATTGCTGCTGTCATACCGGCTACATCGGGGAGGCGTCGCTCAAAATCGTCGCTCGCATGTAGTACGACTTGTAGGCGACGAGCGAACGCGACAGCCATCGCCATCGCATGTGCGTTCTCTGTCCGTGTCTGTAGAACCCCTGTTCTGCTACAGCAGACTGCTTTCAGGCTTTGCTGCATATATATATATATATATATATATATATATATATATATATATATATATATATATATATATATATATATATATATATGAAAGAAATGCGATAAGGACAGTCGTTAAGCGGATAAAACGAGAAATAAAGACTTAAATGAATAAAATATGGATAAAACAAGATGCTCCTCTTCCTGTACCGCAAGGCATAACGGGACAATGCGCTAGGACACTTGCTAAGTAGGGTAAATTGAAGAAAAATGAGACTGAAATAAATGAAATCATAAGAATAAAGAATTGCGACAGAAGCCATCTCACGATGAACGTCGACTTTGTTCGATTAGCATTCAAACAATGTAGCGCCACGTCGTACTGCTGAGGACGCCTTTAGTTAGAATCTGTAGCGGCCATTGTTGCGATTTCCATTGCATCGGCTGTGTGCGACGGACCCTGCGTCCTACGACGCTCTCTCGCCACGTTCGGCTATGTCCGCGGCGACATCACGACGGCACTGTGGCGACGTGACCATGACTACGAGTGCATGATTGATTGATTGATTGATTGGTTGATTGATTGATTGATTGATTGATGAATGAATGAATGAATGAATGAATGAATGAATGAATGAATGAATGGGCGGATGGATGAATGAATTAATTAATGAAGGGACGGACAGACGGATAAAAAAAACGTGCTAGGACAATCGTACGGCCAGTTCAACCCAATTCCTGATTCTCTTTTCACAACGCTTCCGCGTTCAGGCCGGGCAGACACTAAATTCATATAACGCGCCTCCCTGCGCACCGCACTCCGATAGCCCCGGCGAGCAGTGCGGATTCGCGAACCACGCGTAGAGAAACACCGCCGCATACGCGTCATCTCTACGTCGCGTAAAAGGCGCCCGCGACCGTAGCCCGAGAGCACGAAGGCACGCGCGCCTTCTCGAGCGCGCACGCAGCCTTCCACGTCGCTGCACCGAACTAGCGGGACCCGCGGGGTACGCGCACCGCCGCCAGCGGCAGAAGTGGCGCACGACGGCGGCCGCGCGGCGCACGCCACATTCGCATCAGCCGGCGCCGAGCACTTCGTCGAGCCGTGTTTCGGGCGACAGCGCGCGCTCCGGTCCCCGTGCACCGCCGGCGTTCGGCGAGAGAGAGAGAGAAAAAGAAAACAGATGAAACAAATGTGAAAAAAAAAGAAAGCTAAATGAAAAGAAACAAAGCCTTGGAGTGGCGACCGAAGGACAAGTCGCGGGGCGCTGGAGGAGCAAAATGACGACGAAAAAAAGAATACGGGCGCGGGAGTGTCACTGGCGCGGAGCCGTAGAAACGACCAGTTCGCGAATGAGCGCAGGGATTGCAGTATTTCCTAATGTATACCAAGCTTTCCTTGTTTTTATCGTAAGCCAGGAGTCTTGGGGTGTCTATTATGCCGGCGATTTCTTTTTTCAATTGCTTTTTTTCCCCCTTGTGAGCGAAAAAAAATGTCACAGTACTTCGGGTCTATATTTTTTTATTACTCACAGTCGTACGAAGAAACCTATAAAGAATCCACAGAAAAACGCAGAAGGATTCAATTGGTACTTTTAAATGAAGCGTAGAGCTGCTAGATTAAAGTGAAACGAAAGTGGACGAATATGTGTGCCGCCAGGTGGGAATTGCTAACAATTCAGCTACCGCGGCGTGTACTTGCGATATTCGTGTACTTGCGATATTGTGTACATCTTCAGTATTTTCCCAAGACTTCCCGACTGGTTTTTTATGAATGTTCCCTGGCAGTCTGTGACACTGAAGACTCGGTCGATTGAAGAAATGCTGGTTTCTAGCTTGCCAAATGTTGAGCCAGACCGTTATTTTTCGAGTACGCTCTAAATTGGTAAGGATGCGCTACTAGATTTGACTGCATCATTCGTTTTCCCGATATTTCCAGCGCACGTACACAGCCAGATACACTACAAAAAGCAGCGAAAGGCGCTTCGTTGTGGCGAACCACTGGCTTCGCTTTAACCACTGTGGGTACTAATTTCCCTGACTCAGAGCTACAGGGGTGTAAATGTCCTGCTTTACTTTCCCTGAACTTTCATCGAAGTTACTAATCGCCCACAAATTTTAAAAAAATTCGTTTTTTTTCTACACGTAGACACCCTAAGCCTCTGCGGAAGGCACCACGGAAAGATAGCACAGTGCTTCCAGATGTGCAGACTGAAGGTGGGGAAGTGCTGCTTGAGTGACAGAGCACCACGAACTCTTTAACTCACCTGAATTGGAACAACCTCCTACGACGGCACAGAAGGAAAACCAAAGGGAAGATTCACTAGCGGCGAACGCGATTGACTACTCTGCTCTCGAGGAGCGGGGAAGCCCACAGACAGGAACTAATTGGTGCCGCGCGTAGTCGCGGACTAAGTCCGTTGGGCGTCGAGAAACATGCAGCAGCGCTCCATTAGGTTTCAGCGTCTTTTGAGAACAGAGCCCTAAGAAAGAGAAATAACGAGTTGCGAGATAGCTGTAAGTGCCTCGCGATATCATATTTCTGTCTAAAGGATCATTTCTGTATTTAATATAGCCATGGTCTGCGTAAGGGAACGCATTCCAGTGACGCATTTGCACATATGCACAATGCAGGCGGTTAATAGCCAGAATAATTGTCCTGATGCACAAAGTGAGAACTCCAGAAAGAAAATACGCGAATTTTGCTACCTAGCACATTCCTCCGATTACTATACTCACTTAACCTTCCTCCATAAGCCCTTATAAGGTCGTCTCGGCTTCTTGAGAAGGTAGCTGGTAACCATAGGAATAGCCCGATCATATTTAAGAAACAGGCCATCGTAGCGGCAGCTGGAACCTGATTTTGTTACTACTTCACGCATTCCCCGTCCCTAATACCATGCGCCACTCTCCCTCGCAATAAATTGCGCTATCTGTTTAGCTGTTCATACTGTTTTGGCTCATGTTACATGCCCTGAGAGACTGCAAGGACGATATACCAGATCACTTACTTCGTGCTGTACCAGTGTGCTCCGACTGACGCTTGGAGGCCCTAGAGTCACGGTATGCGGATGCTGAGCTCCAAGGAGCCAAGAGGAAAGCCAGACAGACACACTGAATATTGATTGAACGCGCACCAAAACACCAATTGTGCTCCGTATATCATCCCAACACGCTAGGGTGATGGGAAAGAAATTCCACTTTATTTCAGACCAGTAAAGATCAAGGAGGAGGAGAGATGGGTAAGGTAGTAAGGTGAATCAAACGCACGTTCGGTTTGCTACCCTACGCAGACGAGTAGCATTAGCAGTGCGAGCAGGCGTGATGGGGTGACTACAATCGGTCGCCGAGGCCAGTCGATGTCATGAATTGAAGTTAACGCCCGCGTTGCATCGTAAACCCTCGAGGCATGGGGAGCGAATGAGGCCCTTGACGATGTCCAGTAGCAGTCGATCAAACAAGGCGGCGCAGGAAGAATACTGCTGCTACGCGTTTTAGAACTCAAACCAACAACGAAGGCTGTCAGAAACCTCGGAGGAAGATAGTTCTCCTCTTTCCGCTCTTTTATTTCTCTCGCGTCTTTTTTTTTAAATTTATTCTGAAGTGCAACTTTCACACCACGCAATACTTGTGCAGGTCTCAGACAAGAGCAACGGACATTAGTGTCACAGCGACAGAAAGAGAAGCGAAAGCGCAGTCCGCACCCTAACGGTGCGCATTGTACTTAATGCCTGACGCTGCACGAGGAAGAAGCATTGGCAGGGAGCCGCCACTAGGCATTTTTTTACGCTTTCTTTCTTTCTTCTCGAGTCATTAGCCACGCCCTTCTTTTTCCCGCTCGTGCCCTCGCGGGTGACAATGGAGCCGCAGGGACAAGCGGAAACGACGCCAACGCCGCGCGCGGCGACGCGCTCACATATAGTCTCAAGTCGTTGAGCTCGCTGTGGCGCCACATCCGCGACCTGCGAAGATGACAAAGTATACACGTCGTCGCGTCTGCGCGGCCCTTGCACTCGAGTCCTGGCGCGCTTGACAGTCGTGCCGTTTCACGCGGCATTTACGCCCTGCACCTACCAACCCTCCTCCTCCGCGCGGGTCGACAACCACGCGCCTCCCAATTTCCCCATTTTCCCCCGCGCATGTACTGTCACCGCGCGCCCATCCCTTTCCCGTCTTGCCCATGACGACCAGCGGGATGCGCACGTGCTCCCCCTTACCGCACAAGCCATGCTTCCGTATAGCCAGTTCCAGTCTCGGCATGTTTCTCCTTGTTGTGTGCCACCTAAAGTATATCCATTTGTCAAATTTTCATCGTTACCCTCCTTATTTTTTTTTTGTCCTGCGCTGTAACTGCTTTATTTTTCAACGTCCCAGCTCTTCCTCCACATGCTCCCTAATCATCGACGCCTCCTTATACCTTTCTTTTACCAACCATGCGCGTCAAGAGCTGCGCACTTGTCTCTACATTTAGGGAAGCACGGTTTCACCAACCCGCGATAGCGATTTTCGTTTTCCTTACATACGTTTGAATACCTTTTTCCCCATTTCCTTTTCTTGTTCCGACGGTCCCTCCGACAAATTTCTCGCATGCTCCTGAACCTCTACACTATGCCTTATCTTTCCCCTCTTTTGCCCGTGCTTTCACACACTCACACACCTCAGCCATCATCGGGCACTTTCCTTTCCCGTCATCCAGGTTCTCTCTCCTCCGGGCCCCTTTCGCCACACCTTTCCCGTTTTCCCAAACGCGACGTCGAGCGAGGCAACACCACCTAGACTGAGCGAGGGCTCTCACCCCCCACGCACTCCCCGCTTCCCCTACGCGACTACCCCCTCACTTCCCGACCTCGCACAGAGAGCACTGATGAGAAATCAATGACCCTCTCGAGCACGCGGCGGCCAAGCGACGGCCACTCAAAGTGTAACTTATTTCTGTTTTCCCCATCTGGTGCCTTCCCTCTTTTATACGCTCCCTTATTTCCCATCGTCGTGCGCCTCACGCCCCCATCGCGCAGCTGGCGGCGCGGAGCGAATTATTATTTCCCCTTTCCCGCGCACGGCGGGCCGTTCAGCGCCCCTCGATGTGGCCCCGTTCGCTCCTCCGTTCCGTTTATTCGGGCGCCCCCCTTTTGTCTTACGCTAAGCTGCATGCAAGGCGCGGCACGCTTTCGTTCCACCTGGAACGTACGGGATGCGTTTCCCCGTGTGTGGCGAGGGATCCCCCCTTTTTTTTCCCGACCCTGCCGCATTTCACGGAACTCGCGCGGGCTAAACTTGCCATTTCTCTTTGCAGACTGTCGTGACAGGCAGCCCGCGATCACGTATATAAGTCGTCTTTCCAGATACCAAAGTGGTGTTGGTAAAGCCTCCAGCAATAGTGTGGTGGTGGCGACAATGCCGCAGAAATGGTCGAGCTAATGCAATTCACATACCGTATTTTTTGTCGTGGTATTCTTATGTAGAAGTTCCGGGTGTCGCTTAAAATGCGACATTTTTGTATTCGCATAGATGAATGAGTCTAGAAGCCTCCGAGCCATACTATATTCGATCTCCCTTCACCTTACCCTTTCCCCAAATAGCCCTCGAAATAGATTTTAAACATGTTCTCTCTCTTTCTCTATCTCTAGAATGCCGAGCATACTCGCCAATAACAACATAATTACGTGCGCCGACGGCTACCGAAGCTAAACGACTCACAATCGAGAACTTAGGTCCGTCTGACAGTTTAACGACACGTTCAGTAGCAGGGCCACTGATGCGATAGCGTTAGGTTCCCGCACTACTGGCTCTCATATAACACCAAGAATGTAGTCGACATACATGTCTCGACCAGTGTCGCAAAACGCCTCCGCGACTCGTGAACCGCACGGTTTGTTTAAAGGCGGGGCTCGGCGCTTGCCCTCAAGCCGGCATTCGCCGGGCGCACATACAAACCGAGGCGCGCGCACGCGGTCAGCGCCAGCCGCATTCTTTTAGAGCCGCGCGTCCAGTGAACCCGAGCGCACCACAGGCCTCCTCCGTGGTGCGATGCGGAGCAGCATGCGACGGGAGAGGGAGAGAAGCAGCGTCCACGCGCGTACACCGTTCAAAACGCGAGGGTTCGTGGTTGGTTGGTTGCGTGAGCGCGGGGAAGAGATGATTTGGGCGCCTGAAGGACTGACGCTCCTTGGCAAGCGTACTTGAACAAAAAGAAAGAAAAGAAAAGAGAGAGAAAGAGAGGTGAGCCGAGGGAGTGCAGAAGGCTTGGGCGAAAATAGAGATGTTCTAATAACACGCCTGCCTGACGTGCAGTGCGCGCGACAGAGACGCGCCATTGTGGCGTGCGACCGCTCCGAAAAAAAAAAAATACAGACGCGGGTCTTCGACTCGGAGCATTTTCGCTAAGTCAGTTTAGAATTCCCGGCGACTTACCACGTGAAACAAGATATCCGAGGCGCGCGCAGGACGGGGGCAAGCGTCGCTCACGGCCCGCGAGCTATGTTATTTGTGAGCTCGTCGTGTTCTCGCGTCTGTTTTCGTTACGACAAAAAAAAAATGCAGGGAGTGTCAGTCGAGCTATACACACAACGTTCGAGAATGACGCTGTCGCCGTCTCAAAGCTGCGAGATTAGGTGAATGATTAATGGTCTCTGCTCCTCTTGGTCCGCGCATCAAATGAAATGCGACGACGTGGTCGCGCTGTGGGGTGGCTGCAGAATGGTATAAGACACTATACCGCCGGCGATGAACGAAGCAAAGTGAAAAACAAAGAAAGAACTAAAAAACGAGGCGGTACTCGGTTGACGTGTGCGAAGCACCCACTTCTCTAACGACTAAGACAGCTCAGCGCAACATAAATGCGCGCGAGCTTTCTATGTGCCTCCCGGAAAGACTGCGCTGATATGTGTGATTCGCAGTCTTAGGGACGGGATCACGTGACTAAGCTGGCCAGCGCATGTCGCACTCGCAGACTTTCTGCGTTAGCGACAAGCATTGCATTCGGAGCCGTTTTTCTGAAAATGCCCAGGACGTTTGCCAAGAAAGCCGTGCGCCGTTTGCACTTGAAGAGACACCTTGCGGTAGGATCGAACGCGGTGACCAAGTGGGAAGGGAAGCACAAAGCAACTCGGCGTTGGATACCTGTTGTCACCTGTAATACATTATTAATAGTGCAGCGCCGGAGCACGTACTGGATATATGAGCATAGGGGACGACTTACGAGGCTGACTTGGAAGAAGGCTCGTTCGAAAAAGCGCGCGAGAATATGCGCAAGTCGCCGCTAGAGCTACCTTTCATGACGGTTCGTGTAACCTACCCTCACCTCCAGGGCGCATTACCTCAGGTTCCCCAGAGCGCAACAAAAGTGAAACTACGTATAGTGAAACGCCCCCTGCCTGCAGTGAGTTATACGCACGCTGCCGCTTGTGCTGGCCGCCAGACGGCGCCGGCGAACAAACCTCCGCACCGCTGCAACCACAATGATGACGACGTCCCGCAACACGCCCCCTTTAGGCCGCTTAATGGAGAAGCGCGCGTCGTTTGATAGCCCCGTCGCGAGAGAGAGAGAGAGAGAGAGAGAGAAAAAAAACTCTCGCTCTTCCCCTACGCGTCTGCCGCAAAAACGGCCGGCTGGCCACAAACACGAGGAAGAGAGCATGTGCCCCTCCCTTGACTGTACGCGGCCGGCTGCTGGAGTGGCAGAAGAAGATAAAACGAAAGCCCCCGCCAGGGACAAGATATAAGAAACGAGGGAGGATTAGAAGAAGGGGGCGAGGCTGTTGTGTATGTGTGTGTGTGCGTGTTGGGGTGGGATAAGACAGGTCGCCGGATTGCGGGGAGGAGATGGAAAAGCGCGGCCAAACAGTGCCGAGCGTAGCATAAGGCTATATCTCGCTGGGAAGAAGACAAGCGTAATAATAATGCTCTGGCAGCACGTGAGGAGCTCCGAAAATAGCGGCGCACTCAAGCACACGAGAACGTGCGCAAGTTCCACGGGAAATATAATACAAAAGAAGCAGCGGCAGGCGTGGATGAAAAAAAAAAAATGAGAGGAGAGGGAGGGGGGCGGGGGGGGGGGCAGTAGAGGACGAGCTGCCGTATAGCCGCAGAAATAACGCCGAAAAGAAGAACGAAATAAACACGGCCGCGCGCGCGGCAGTTGGCGACTCGGACCCCTCCCCTTTCCGTGGTGGACGACGGCTACGCTCCTGCCCGGCAGTATGCCCGTACAAGTATATAGTAGGAGGCCTTCTTCCTTCGTGGTCCACGCCCGCTGGGCAGCGCGGCAGCGTCGAACTCCGTCGTCCTAGGTGCTCGGGCTGCGTGAGCCCGGCTCGTCGGAGGGGCGGATCGTGCCGGCCGCTGGCGGAGAGGAGACGCTAGCCGAAGCCGGCCGCCGGTCTGTGCAGGCCGGCTGGCTTGGCTTGCCGGCCCCCAAAATAACGTGCACGTCTCGTCCGTCTTTCGAGGGAGCCCAGGAAGAAGAAGAAGAAGAAGAAGGAGCCCTTCGGAGCTACGGCAACACGACCCTTCGTCTCCTCTTTCCGCTTACACCCACCCGCCTCCTCCTGGAGCCCGCCGCCACCCCCTGCCTCCACGCCCAAGGCTTCCGGTTCGTCCCGAGGCCCGCGGAGAACGTGTTTCGAAACCCGATACACCCGCGCCTTAAACCCGAACCTCGAGCGACCGCAGTGCGGTCGTCGTCTCTTTTGCATAACGCGTCCACTGGCGACGAGCCGTAAATAACTCAGTTTCTTTTTCCTTGTGATTAAGTTTGCATGTCGTAGACGTACTTCACTGCGCAGCTCGCGTCCTGTGAGTGTCACTGCCAGGAAGAAGTTTATAAAAAAACTAAATGGATGCAGGTGCATTCAGCTTTGCAGAATTAAATCAGCATCGTCATTATCACTCTCATATTTTATGTCCACTGCAGGACGATCGAAGGCCCTCTTACAGCGCTCTACAAATACCCCTGTCCTGCACCAGCTTGCAGAATTCGCAAGAAATCAAGCCTGAAAGACAGAAAAAAAAATAATGACACTTAGCATAACTTTGGTCAGCCTTTCTAATGGAATGGTAGAAGAGCCAACATTTATCTTGAACTCATCTCTTGGGCATACTTATATTATGTACCACTGATTCCAACCCACGCTAGCAATGGCACCATTTCCATTCTGCGTGATTTACAGGAAGATGCTCAGAAAAATAGTCGTAGATTAACTGGAATGACTGCAAACCATGTATTACAGCGTCACCACCTGCTTGGTACATCGCATGAAAGATGAGAGCTTCGCCGCAAATCACAACGCTACAACAGTGAAATATGAAGTATAGGCTGTGGGATACGTGTCTTGTTTGGACCTGGGAAAGCGATGATGCAACCGCAAGACAAGTACAGGGAGGAGTGGGGCGAATAGGGTGTGCCTGAACCTACACAGTGCTGCCAAGGCGTAATCAACCCGTTACTCAGCACTACAGACCATGAACGGCAGCGCCTCCTCACGTATGAGAAATAGCGAAACTATTTTTTGATACAGTCTAAAGAACGGTGAACAAGAAAGCTGGGAATGCATCTATCTATGGCTAGACAACCAGAAGCATTGAATATCGCACGAACAACAAATGCGAAAATTCCAACCTCATATAAAGAGAAATGTGCACGGGCATCCTCAGACTGATACGTATTGAATGCAGAGACATCAGCACTAACCTAACAGCTACATGGGAGTGCCTTGTCATTAAAGGTTGTCAGTTACGTAAGCTGAACCCTCAAGTGCACAGCCATGCATCAGTGGACAACACTTGCTCGGGAATATGAGTCGATAGCAATGAACATAATAGGGCAGCATACCGTGCTCAGAATAGAACTGCTAACAATAACAGCGCGTTAAACGTTCTAAGGTCCGTGCGGTTACTTGTTACGTTCGACCACAAGTACTGCCTACCATTGACTCTTCCTTTGATTAACGGCGCTATGGGTCTTCCTCGCGTCTGTGCAGAAGGTGGCAGCACAGAATTTGCGGCCTTCCGGGCGGTGACGTCATGACGTCGGTGATCTCCGCTCCTGCGCCGCTCTCTCTCTTTCGGACTTCTGCGCTGTCATACGAGCCGGTCTCTTTCGTTGCTTTCTGATAATGCTGGGGCTTCGTCAGGACGTCCGTTCGCTTAAAAAGCATATGAAGTCAGTCAACGAGACTACGGAGACCTTCCTGATGACGTCAGATGAAGACATCGGAAATGGTGAAACAGCCACAGATCGTTTTTCACGAGAGCGGATGCACGATGAGTATTAAGGGCAAGCGTAACACAGTTCGAAAGGCTACGCTATAAAGCACTGCGTACACTCCTTATATGTACAGTCCTTACACACGCGATTTGTGACGCGATAGAGTGCCGTGCGCAGTGACTACGCCTGACTCGCATCCCTACTCGCCCCGGAAGTTATTGTCATTCATGAACTTCAACTCGATTCATTCTGCTTACAAATTTTTTCAATGCATTAGCATTAGCAATGTCAAAGTGTAAAATGTCAAAGCGTGTGTGTGTGTGTGTGTGTGTGTGTGTGTGTGTGTGTGTGTGTGTGTGTGCGTGCGTGCGTGCGTGCGTGTGTGTGTGTGCGTGCGTGTGTGTGTGTATGTGTGTGTGTGTGTGCGTGTGTGTCTGTGTGTGTTAAAGGCGTAGGCGGCTGTTTCATGGCCTACATGACACGCATGTCGTGACATTCATGTCATGACCTATCATTTTTGTTCGTCATGCACTTTTGTCATACTATGCCAGTTTTGGTAC
The DNA here is from genome assembly GCF_038994185.2 of Dermacentor albipictus. Taxonomy (NCBI): domain Eukaryota; kingdom Metazoa; phylum Arthropoda; class Arachnida; order Ixodida; family Ixodidae; genus Dermacentor; species Dermacentor albipictus. The sequence goes on along the minus strand of NC_091825.1, from coordinate 94,625,539 downwards.
GTACGAAGTTAACGAAACGACCATGACAGCACCAAGACGTAAGCGGCTAGATAGATACTGTCCAAGTGGCAAATGTTGGCCAAGAAATGCTTCGCTTCCCGACGAAGGTGGGTCCCTCGGCCATAACGTCAGTAAAGTGATGTTACTATTTCCTACGTGCTTCTATTTGAACTATTTCACCTGCCGGATCCTGTGATTCAACGTTTCAGTGATATAGTGTGTTGCACGCAACTTGTGCCAAGACTTAAAAAAAAAGAGTGGTTAGCCGCAGCTGAGTGAAACCACCGGCATATGTTTTGCCGTCATTTGGCGCTCCTTAGAGTATTTCTTATATTCCGTTTAATTAGTTCATAAACCAAGATGAATAATGCAAAAATTTTAATATTCCCTTTAGGGCTAAGTGCGTTTCGTTGTATTATAGAGGTGATTCAGAAACGACCTATCCAATTTTTTGTGGCAACGTACATGCCCCGTGGCGATTTTTTTCGGCGTGTAATGAAAGCCCGCGAAATACGAAATAAAACCACGAGACTGCGCTCATGCGCTCTCGCATTGCAGAGCATTCCCACAAGGTTCCGGAATTAATATCTCGAAAAGGGTTTCAGCCAGTGAATTCCTTCCAAGTAGATCCTCTACCACGTAACCAGCTTCCCATGCTTCACACACATAAACTTCTTTTTGCACTTTGACACTTATTAAACGCATTAAAGGGTCCCTCACCAAGCCCCATAACAAATTTTGGTTATACGCTAAAAGTTGTTACGTGTCCTCTAGGGAGCGTTCTGCCGCAAAAGATTTTTTCAAATCGGCTCATTAATAGGCGAGATAGAAATATTTCAGTGCCGCGAAACCATGATTTCAGCAGGCGGGCTCCACTGCCAAGCAAGACGCTATGTTTACTCGCCCCGTCTAGCCTTATAACAGCATTATAACAGCTGAAATTGATGAAAGACAACGTATGCCTGAGTGAGACGGGGTGCGAGTCGGGCGGAGTCGTTGCACTGCGCTCCTCGAAGAAGCAGGACTTGCGTCGAGTGATCTGAACAACACTTTGCGATAGGATGAACGCGGTTTAAATCACAGATCCGGGACGCCAAATAGGCGCGACATAAGGCTAACGCATTTCTCTCGCATTTACAGCTAAATCGTCGCTGATTTTCTTTTTCTTTTTTGACAGAAGTAGCTTATGGCTAGGCCTCTGCAACTTGCTCTTTTATCTGCAACAGACCTCTCCCTTCCCGCGCACATTTAAATCGAAGTGCCCTTTCAGCTTGACACACTGGAATGACCTGCATGTGTCATGAACAACGCCCTTCAGTTGAACAACTTTTTATGCGGCCGTCCCGATAGCACGCCAATCCGGCCGTTTCGACCAGACAATTTAGCACGAGTAACCTAGCAGGAAGCACGCCGAAGAAGGCACTGACTGAATAAACTTTATTGAAACCAGCAAGAGATGGTGGCTGGGCCTAGGCCTCGCACGTCAGAGAATACTTTTTTTTTCCGGCTCGGATGTACGCCGTAGGACCTTCTTAGCATGGAAACTCGCATTTTCAGCTTGCTTTTCTTCTTTCCAGTGGCTCCCCACCTCCCTCCCTAAGAAGAAGCGTGCCCGGGCCTGCTTGGCATTTCACCAGCGGCCCAACAGGCGGGTCGCGTTTCCAGGGCGAGGCCGAGTGACACAGTGCAGGTACACGCACCCTCGCCCGTCCGGCCTCCGACCTCCGCGGTGCGCGTCGACGAGAGATGGAAAACAAACCTGCTCGAGGGCGAGACGGCGGAGACCCCCCCCAGCTACTACGTCTTCGCGAGAAAAGCCAAGCACGTGCGCCGCGGGCTTGCACGAGGACTGCCGTAAGGACGGAGAGAGTGCATCCAACGTGGCGACACAAAGAGCCAAGTGCGGAGCTCTGCAGCCCCGAGGCCTGCCAGAAGGCAAGCCACGTAACGCTACGCAGAGGGGCAAAAGCTTTACCCGACAATGCCAGCGATGCAAGCGATCGGTTCTGCCGGTTGCTCCCCTGGCTGCTCGGCGCACGAGAGTACCCTATATGCGATAAGTCAAACTGGAGAAAAGCTGTGCGCACTCAAGCGCGTGTGTTTGTTTGTTGGCGTCACGCGTGTGACGCGTTCGGGTCTGCACGCGAGCATTTCTGTCGCCAGGGGCGGAGGATGACGCGGGATCGGATGTCATGGGGCAAGCTTTCCTTGGGCAAATGTCTCGTTACAGGAGATAAGGGAAGCGTCTTTCGCGGGGCGGTATGCAGCAGCATCTTTTTTTTTTCGCTTTTTCTCGACGCTGAGGCTCGGGCGAATGCACTTTTCGGTCACTGTTTGTGTTCAAGTGGAACACCCCTGCCAGTAGCCGCAGGAACATTTACGAACCACTGAGATATTTGATTGTTGTTATACAAAATGACTGGGAAAATAGCACGCGGGTGGCTGACTGTAGCGAATTGGCCGGCCCTGAAATTAACTACCGGAGTCGGCGATTGATTAACTCATTAACTTCAATGATGATCGTGCACTTTATAGAGGGAACATTCCCGTTCTTTGTGGAATGTGAACAATGCACGGGAGTAATTTTGGTTTACATGATGACTTCGGCAAACACTGGTCATATCGGCGCATCATTCCTTCCTTCCTACCTTCCTTCCTTCCTTCCTTCATTCATTCATTCATTCATTCATTCATTCATTCATTCATTCATTCATTCATTCATTCATTCTGTATACTTCTTTTTGTCTTATTGCGAAGCATTCTTTGCGAACTTCAGGCGTTTTGAGTGTATCTACCTAGCCTCCTACGTCGTGATACCGTCGTGGTCGTTTCTTCAACTGTATATATCAGAAAATTCATGGGGCAGAATATTATGTATGCGTACATAGATAGCATTAAATGACATAGCATGACCTCAATGACATAACATACTTGTCATGGCATGAATGTCATGAAATAATTGGTATGAACGACGTGATGCCATCGTGGTCGTTTAACTCAATATATATCAGGGTATGAATGAAACGCATGCATGACCTGACATGGATGACATGACATTAACGACAAGACATACAAGTGCACGTCATGCCATGAAATCAATGAGATTACATGCTTGTCCTGGCAAGTATGTCATGACATAAATGCATGAATTACATGATTCTGTCGTGGTCTTTTCTTTAACTCATATATCTAGATATGAATGACATGGCACCCGTGCATGATCTCACATTAATTTTATCACATGTATGAGATGCGTCTCGTGACATGAATGCCATAAATTGCATGACATGAGATTAATGAGAAGACATGCATGAGCTTGTTATTCTTGTCATTTGATGCACACACGTATCGCCACACATATCCTGATACACATCCAATTAGAGAAATGACCGCGGCGCCATCACCTTTTGTCATTTGTGTCATTTATGACAACCACGTGATGACATGCGCGCCATGTCATTCATGCGAAGCATGTCATGTTATGAATATATTGACATATAACTAATTAGAGAATGGAACTGACGTGAATGACAACCATGTAACGACATGAATGCCCCAAATGAAATGACTACAGTGGATTGAATTACATGAATGTGTGACATTCATGACATGTGATGCCATGTATGTCACAAAATGATTGGCATGAACGCCATGCTATCTATGTCAAGCGATGAGATCATTCCCATGAATGACATGACATGCATGCATGCATGCATGCACGACATGGCATTACCATGGCGAGAACTTATGCCGAACCCTGTGGACCAAGTTGTCAAACTTGGGGCGATGACTATGTAGGCATGTTCGTGTTCTTGAAGCCGTGATGGTCGTCACGAAGGACACGTCTCCAGATTGCGCTACAGTTTCGCCGTCTTGTCACCAACGTGTGTCCTCTAATGGATGCCACGAGCCGCCGTCAGTGAGCACCGAGTTCCTGCGTTTCTTCCTCATCTCGCACCTCCGTACCACTCACGTACATCAATTCGATCGTTCGTGTAAATCATGCAAATCGTCGTTGCCGTCGTCATCGTCTTGCTGCTGTAGTCAAAAACACGCGCTCGCGTTAATTCCAGTTCACTGTACTCCAGTCACACGCACAAACACTGCATTCCCACAAACACATTGGTCAACCTGGTAACGCTTTGTGGAGCACCAAACAGCGCCGCATAGCCAACTGTCTGCAATATGCTTGTCACAACCTTGATTCCCACGGTGCGCGGGATCTGCACAACTTTTTTGCCTTCCTCTCCTCGAGTTTATTTTCTCTTTCATCGAGTCCAGAGTGCACCGGGCAGCGTAACGTATCGCCTTATAAGTATTCGTGCCTAACATACAGCCAAACAGGAGAAGAGTTAGATGTGACCGGCACCTGATCGGGAGACACGGGAATGCGCCGAACAATGCTCTCCGTTCACGGGAAAGGATATCTCGCTCGTCCCGTTCCATCGACGACGGCCGCCAAAGCCCTTCGAAGCCTGCGCACCATCCTCCCCCGTGGATACGCTGTGTAGAACACGAGGGACGGAATGACGGCGATAAGGGGACGGCGGATGCGCATCTGTGTGTGCGTGTGTGTGTGTGTGGGAGGGGGGGGGGGGCGTCCTATTCATAGCGGAGCGGGCTCCGCGCGTCGTGGCTGCAGCTCGGCGAGTCGCACGCACCGGCAGCGGCTAAATCGGTGGCGCTCGCTTCGGCTCGCGCGAAACCCCGCGTTGGGTGCCAGAGGGGGGGCCACGGCCTCCTCTCTTTTACCGGCGTGCATCCCTCGGCAGGCTTGCATAACGCGAGGGCCGCTTCCAAGAAGTTCCTTACGCGAAACTGCTCTCGCGCGCTCTGCGGAAACACCACCGGGACAATGTACGCGAGCTGGGGGCCAGTGCCTCCTTGCGCGTCCCCACCGGTCGGGCGAGGTCGGATGCAAGCGTTGCTCAGTCCGCGTCTCAAATTAACGGGCACTCTAAAGTGGGAGTGTGGTAAGCCGAGCTGTATTAGTAGAACGAGCTTCTGCGACACCAAAACGGACACTCTTATCGTAAAAAACGGAGGTTTGCTAAGGACAGAAAAGAAGCGAGAACGAAGTACGTGCTACGGGTGTCGACGCCGCATTCTAGGTTTCCTTAAAGGGCCCCTCACCAGGTCTGGTTCTTTCGAACTGACAAGCGCAGTGCGCAAAATGCGCGCTAACGATTGTGCCTGCAAAGTATTATCCCGCCACGCGCCGCGAAAAGAGCTGAAATTTGAAGCCACACGCCCTGCGTCCTTCGATCACCACGCGGGCGCCGCGCTCCCAGCTGGAGAGTCGACGTCAATCGCCCAAGTGCGCCTACGTAATTCGCCGTTCTGTGACATCCCTCACAATGGCCTGTGACATTGAGAATTATTCAATGCAACAAGAGTTAGTCGATCTGTTGCTTCAATAGACTAATTAAAGTTTAGAGAAATAATAAAACCTACAAACCGAATGTCTGCGTGTCATTGTTTTACTTCGTACAGTAGGGAGAGAGATGTACTTTCGTTTCGTCGGCTTGTTCCAATGTTAAATTAAATTATGGGGTTTTACGTGCTAAAACCACTTTCTGATTATGAGGCACGCCGTAGTGGAGGACTCCGGAAATTTCGACCACCTGGGGTTCTTTAACGTGCACCTAAATCTAAGCACACGGCTGTTTTCGCATTTCGCCCCATCGAAATGCGGCCGCCGTGGCCGGGATTCGATCCCGCGACCTCGTGCTCAGCAGCCCAACACCATAGCCACTGAGCAACCGCGGCGGGTTGTTCCAATGTCGTGCAGTCGCGCGCGCCTAGAGCAAAACTATGTCATTTTGTAGCGTGTTCCAGCGCGCGATCCTGCTCTGTGATCCCCTTGCGTGTTCGTGTAGCACTGGCTTATACCGATGGTCAGGTGTCCTCGTGCACAGCGCTCGAAATTGTGCGCTGGGCGAAACGAGACAAATGCAACACAGCTCGCGCGCGAGACCGTCAGCGCAAGTGCGCCACGCGGCAAAAAAAAAAAAAGCGAGAAAGAAAAAAAAGAAAAGAGCGGGGCCCGTGACGCGTGCCTCATGCGATCCTCCAGCTCCAGTATGGAAGAACGCAGGGAACAAAGTTCGCTTGCGGAGGCTAGACGGGGGCAAGCGGAGAGAATGTCTATGTCGGCGGTGACCCTCGCCTCCTGAAATCATGGGTTCGCGGCGCTGAAATATTTCTATCTCGGCTATTAATGGACCAATTTGAAAAATTCTTGCGCTAGAACGTCAGTCGCTATCTCGGCGCATGTATTTGCGGAAGTATTGTGAAAGTCACCCGAGAAGTGATTTACATAACCCTTGTATGTTGATGTTGACCTTGTACGTTGACCAAGTATGCCTACCTCTGTTCTGCGTAACAGAAAAATAACTTCCTACATAAAACCTAAACACAGAACGTCGACTCACAGGCATTCCTCAAGTACACCGATCTGTTAACAGAACGGCGAATTATATGTCAGCGATCATTCGATTTACTTTACTTTATGTGATTTAGCCATTAGATATGTATGTGTCACTGGGGTGTGCCCATTCTTGGCCATTCCTCCAGAACGGGTATGTTCCACAGGGACACAAAAGGTGCAGCCTCCCTAAATGTTGCTTCACACGTGCCGTATTTTTCTGCGCATACACCTGTCATCACCATTCTTCCCTCGACAAGCGTATCATGCATCGCCTTTCATTCTCGTGACATCATTGGATGTATATCTGACACTTAGCATCCACCTGATTTGTAGTTTGTAGTTCCGCATACCTTGTGAACGATGCAGTACATAAAAAAAAAGCATGACAATGGAGTCGTCACCTTCTGTGGTGGATAAACAGCAACATTCCATAATATTACACGTTGCACAGATGAAAGTAAGCAATTAAACTTGCCCGCATCGCCGTTAGTTGTAAGTCATTTAATTAACATCTTTACGCAAGCTTCGACTCGCATAGATTCCACCGTGTTCATTGGATCAGTGTGTTTTTTGCCTTTTTTTGTACTACAGGATGAACTGGATTGTATTACAAAGGAGCCAAGGACTGAACTTGGCAAGTCTCGAAAAGTTCTACTGCCCATGCACCTAGGCATATCACTAAACCGGCGTACACTGATTTAGTGTTTATAGTTAGTGCGTATGCATGGTAGTGTTAGAGTGCCCTTCTTTTTTATTATTATGAGTCCAAGTTGAGTAGCAGCCACCGCAACATCCTGCCCTGCCGATTTTCCTTCTGGCCACCTCATAAAAGACCGGCTCTCATGAAAGTTTTTTTTTTTTATTTTTTGTACTTTGTGCCCCTCCTGCTTGGGCCCGTATACCGGGGCCTGCAGTATGCTTTTGGCTAATTAATTATTAATAAATAAATAGCTGCGACAGACGGCACGACAACTAAACGAAATAACATTTCACAGCTATCACTGTCAAACTGTCGTGTCAGACATTTCGGCGCGACACCACGTGTTCAGAATAGTTAGGTCAACAGCTTTCGACTACGGCTTTCCTCATCGCAGGTTTAGTTTGAGCTCCACGCCGTGCACAATGTTATTGTTCTTGTTTTCTTTTACAGCTAAAAGTTAAGGCCGTTACCCATGCAACAAACCAGCCCCCTGAGGATATAAAAGTTTTCACTGTGCTATGGTTCCGGTCGAAACGTAGGAAACGTATATCCATCCATCCCGCCCAACCCAGCTTTTGAGACTTAAATACTGTTCTGTTGAAACGGGGCGACGCTGTCGGAGAGGCAGCGGCGCGCATGCATATACATAATAAGGAGACAGGTGTCATCAGGCTGAGACTACCCGACCGGACTAACGGCTCTTTCTTCTTCTTTTATTTTTCCTGCTCATTCGAAGTAGTGATGGTTCTATATTTTGCAGCCGAAATGCCCGCGCTACGGAGGGAGGCCTCCCTCTTCGCATCCGACCGGCACTGTGCCAGCGGAGAGAGAGAGAGAGGAGCAACCACGCGAAACAGGAAAGTATAACGGCGGGAGGAGTGTCGAACCATTTGCATGCATCGCGGCGCACGTCTGGCAAGACGCGTAGTCGAGCATTATGGGTGAATTATAGCGTACCACGCGCTGGCAAGACTGCGCGGCGCGCCTCGTCCACTGCTCCCCGTTGCCGGACAGCGCGCAATCGGGGGCCCAGCGCCGTCGTATTTTTGCCGCGGGAGTGCGGCGTCGATTTTCGCTGGCCATATACGACGCGCAGTCGCCGTCTGCACTGGCGACTTTGATGCGTCGCCCTCCCATATGCTGCTGCTCGTTTCCGTCCAAACCACTCGCGGTTGCGCAGTGGATACAGCAGTGCCCTGCTGAAAGCGAGTCCCCCACCGAGGAGGTTAAAGAAGAGCTACTGGAGTGGAAGCTCCCGTTTAGCTTCTTAATAAGGGAGGATGAAGCCAATGCTTGCCCCTCCTTCACCTGAAACGGAGCCTTGTCGGGTGATGTCCGCTTGCAGTCACTGTCATGCTATAGGCTAATTAGAAAATAAAAGCTGGTTGTTCCCAACGAAAATAGTAACTTCTGAATGTTCACTACGTTCTGTCCAACACAATATACTAGGATAGTCTGAATTCACACTAAAACCAGTAATGCGGAGATGCACGCAGGTAAGTATCTGCCTGGTAAAATAAGCCAATATTTAACCAAGGAGGTTGATTAACACGTGGGAAGTGTATGAAAAGCGCTGCTTCACCATTTTTATCGTTTATTTAAAGTTTTATCGGGCCTTTCCTGTACGGCTTTACCTTCGGGACGTAGTTTCCACTCCAGCAGTTTCTCTTTGACCTCCTTGGTCCCCCCAAAACAAAGTACAAGAAGGCTCGTGTGCGCGTTGGAAAGTTACAATCAATCAATCAATCAATCAATCAATCAATCAATCAATCAATCAATCAATCAATCGGCGTTTAAAGCACCCACGCTTACAGACTGCCAGAATCCGAAGCACAAAAGGACGACCAAGAAATACATCAATGGGATGTCCGGCACAAACTAAGCGAGACCGGTAGATTCCGATTTCTGCAATTACGAAGGTCATTCATGCTCCAGCGGAGACCTGGCATAGACTGGAAAGACCGAAAGTGGCGACGCATGCACCATGAGAGCACCGCACCAGTTTTTCATGACGTCAGAAGTTTACGGCACTTCTTAAAATTTTCATCGACTGGTGACACCGCGTTCAAAGTAATCAAATGCTTTATAGACCTGAAAACTTCTGCTGCCTTCTCCTGCGCAACCAGGACCCAAATACGCGAGGATTCTGTGAAGTACGTGATGTTGTGCTGTCATATTTGGCCTCGCAGTTTGAGCGAAAAATTGAAGAGCGAGACAAGCTTGTTCCGCATTTCTTTTTCTTCAAAAAATGAGCCATCTCCCCGTGCCGCAGATGTACAGGGAACGTTAGGATAAGGTAATCTGCGTGTGCGTGTATACGCATGATTTCCCGTTTTCCTTAGCACAGGTAACAAAAATAGACTGGCGAAATGAGCTTTGTTGTAAATACTTAGTGGCAAGGAGGTTTCTGATACTACTATAGCGTAATTTGTCAGCTGGATGACACACATCCCTTTCGCGCAACCTTCTCCACATTGCTGATCTCCGCCCCGAATTCATTTCGCTACTTAATCTACCCTCAGCTTGGCATCTATCAATTACTTCCCCCTCGCGCTACCATATCTATGCTAAATACCCGGTTAGCGCAGGGCGGTGATGCCAGGTTCAATCATAGAAGTAGGACGAAGATTTCGCCTGGGCTACCTTTTTGACGTGTACTGCTGATTTAAGCCTCATAAGGGTGACCTTCTTGGGTACCTTGGTTCACAGTATTATGTGGTGGAACGCCGGCAAACGGGAAGGAAACTAGGAAAGACCACGAGGAAGAAACCGACAAATGAAAAAGAAGGGTGCTGCCACTGACAACCGACTTTATTTCGTGGAAACGACACCTCACAAGACCAAACGAAGCATGCGTGAAAGCGTACTGCAAACCACTCCAAGGTTAATCGCGCTTACTATACACGCGGCACTCTTCATCTAAAAACTGAAATGAAGTTCCTGTCGGGAACACAGAGGGAGTGCTCACACGCTAGTCCGGACCGATTTTGTAATAGATATACAATGTTTCTGTTATTCTCCTTTCCCCAACGATGGGAAAACTGATACGCAACAGCAAACTGAAATGATAGAAGCTCTTTTACAACATCGACTTTCTATGAGATGAGCGTAGCTATAGGGGCTTGTTGGTACGGCATCTCCTATTTTGTTGCAGCGAAAGTTGAACGACAAGGACAAAGGCGCATTTGACGCACACACACACACAAAGACCGCGCTGGTTGGGGATCCATCAATCCGCTGGCGTTACGCGGCCTGCCTAGCTCCACTTGCTGCTCTCAATCTCAGCTAGACTATAGGGAGTTCGCTCTCTAATGTCGAGCAAAGTACTTCAAAACAAAACCATATCCGATTACCTCGGAACTGCCGCAAATCCCCCGTCTGCCCGCCTTCTGCTTCGCGAGCGAATAGCACGCGGCCTTCAGGGTGTTGCGCTCCGTGAATGAAAGAGTGGTTAAAATAAAGGTTAACGGAAATGCAGGCGCGTGAAAGAAAGAAGGCCGATGTCCAACATTCTCTGGCGCTCGTCCCAGCCGAGAAAGCTCCGGTCTTCATGGCTGCGCAGCACCCACGTTTCGGGCGAGCTGAAGCGTTCATTCACTCAGTGCCAATTCATTCCTTCGATATACGAGCGCCGTATAGACCGTTTCATTGAGGGCGTCGCCATTTTGCGATCACAGCGCCGTCTGTCGTCCGGCGCCATGCATGCTGGCATGCGGAATCGCGCTGAAGGGTGAAGGTGCTGTTGGCGACGAGTGGAAAGTATTCGCGTTTTCCTGAGCGGTCTCAACAAGTTCATGCAATTGTAAAACTTCTTAGCGTGGCCTTACTAAGCTTTGAGCTGCGATATAGCCGCAACCTCGAACGGCGACGGTCCTAGAGGCATGCATTGCCGCAGCTCTGTCCGCGATCGAAATGGGAGGCGAGTCTGTCGATACGCATAACATACGTACATCATGTTATTATTGTTTGCCTAGCCTTGGACTCTATTATCGTATCACTCTGATGAAAACAATCGGAGGTCTTTTTAGTGTGCCATGCGTTGTCCCGCACCACCGTACATCTCCAGTCCAGTTTCAGTTTCACTTCTCTCCTGTCGTCGCAATGGGGAGGCCGCGTTTACGGGGGTATATGAGCCACTAATTGTCTTTCGTGACGGACAAACTTAATTTTGAAGGAATTTAATTTTGAAGAATCGCAAGCGGCAATGCCGGGCGGATGCTGCTAACCACGCCACCGAGCAAACTCGAGACATCGAACGCAAGCGACAACGGCGGACTGCGGGCATACCGCCACTGACGTCGTCCTCTCCGTCGCAGCGGAACGCGTGTGTAACCTCATTAAGAGACACAAAGACGTCAAAGACGTCAATCGTCAAACAAATCCAACCAATCGACAAAACGATTGCAGCGCTCGCATATCCAGTGGTGGGCCTTGCGCCCATATATACGGAGCTTTGGATTAGTGGTTCCGCACATTCCAGCCCATGGCTGCAACTACGGGAAGACTATGCACGAGTAATGCGTACTCTTGAGGAAGAAGCTACCTACCGCGAACGTCAGCGAGAGCTGGCTCGTGAACGGGCGCGTCGTCGTAGGGCCTGCCTCACGCGCAAAAACAAAATCAAAAAAGGAGAGAGAGAAAACACAGGGAGATTCGGAAAACAAAACAAAACGAAACACTCCTAAAGCATGCTCACCACGCGAAGCACGCAGAAGTGAAAATGAGGTGAAGAATGGTGAAACAAAAGATTTACAATATGGACTGCTTGCGAAGTTGGACTTGCATGGTGTAACACTCAGTGTAACTAAAACAGCTTCGCTGTTCGACCATCTTTACGGATTGGAAGGGGGGCAGTGATTTTTTTCATGTCCCCAAGTCAGTATCATATGTATATCCCACGTCCACGAATTCCGGAATTCGCTGCTCTATATCCCCTCCGAGGGATTGCAGAGGCGATGCTGCCATTGCAATGCACTGCTGATCTCAAGGTTGCGGGTTCGGCCCCGACCCGGCCGCAGTCGCCGTATTTCGACATGGGCGAAATGCAAAAAAAAAAAAGAACGCTCGCGTACTTAGATTTTACGCGCACATTTCGAAATTCCGAGGTGGTCAAAGTTAATTCGAACTCCTCTACTACGGCATGCCTCTAATCAGATCGTGGCTTTGACCCCGCAAAACCCTTTTTTTTTTCATGTTTGAGTCCTCTGCTCGACCACGATTGAGGAAATAAATGATTCCGAAGTCATCGAGTTCTTATTCAACTGAAATTAATCGCCATAAACGAGCAAGAATGTCATTTCTTTCAGTGCGGCGCTGGGTGTTTGAGGTTTGTTATGGATCACACGAATTTCGGATTATACGACCATTTTTCGTTGCCCCAAGAAATTTGCTTCATCGAGATTTTATATGCGCCAATAGAACGAAGCAAAACGAAACGTGTTAGCCATTCTCGAAGCGAGCCAGATTTGTCGAAGCTACGACGAGTTCGGCAAGCAAACCGCGTTTGCTTAGCGTCGTTCAGCGCAAATTATGGCTCACTCCGCTGCTATCCCTTTCGGCCGTATTTCTTTTTGCTCTTGCAGCTCAAAGTGTCTATAGATGCAGAAGGTGTTGCCTAGAGGGGAATAAAAACAAGCCGATCACAAAGGCGGTAACATAAAGAAAGAAGGAGGGAAGGGTGGAACGAAGGCTGTCATTACATATATATACCTGAATTGTAGGGCGCCCCAGGCATGCAAATGCTTCTGCTGTGCGCCGTCAACCCAGAAAACAGCGCGCGCAAAAGTCGCAAGAACTTATTTACGGCGCGGGCGGAACCAGATAAGGGTCCGTCTTTTTTTGGAGCGAAGTTCTGCAGACGTGCTGTTAGAAATAGAGGGAAGAGGGCTACAAGGACTCCGGCTGGCGCTTTATTTTCATTCTTTTAGCTCGCTCGTGTCCATAGCTAAGCGATCGCCGTATTCTGCATGAACGCCTTCAGCACGGAGGACGTTTTTTAGAGGCCTGTTGAGTAGGCCGAAAAAGCCAGAAGCGGTGAGCTTGCAGAAAGCTGCCCGGCACGCATACCCACATGCAGGGGCGACCCGCTCAAAATACCGCACAGCCCTCCACTCAAAGCAAGTGTATACTAATACCACTGCGGTATGAGCACCAGTAAGCCAAATGGGTGTGAAATGCATGATGAGCATTCTAGTCATAGGTGCATCTACCGGCGAGCACTTGCCCCCCACCACAGGACGAAGTGGGTGGGGGATGGGGGCAAGGTAAGCCGTTTGCACCCTCTGCTCACTCTCGAAAGTGGTCACTGTCGACTGCACGCCGGAAAAAGCAACAAAACAGCTGAGGTCAAGTTGTCTTTCAAAACAGCGGCCTCGTATAAGTGTGCTTTCTTACTGCGCATTCTCTGCTTAGGCCGCGAGGATTGTCTTTCAAACCTCGCCACTCCATGCTGTAGCAGAAGACGCTCGGTCCGCAGAACTAAGCAGTACGGTTCTTCTCGGTGGGAGTCGTCCGTGGGAAGCGCCTTCTTTCGCGCCTGCATTGAAGAACAGTCTGTCGCCAAGCGGTAGGAAACAAGTTTCGCCTTCGGTCGCTTGCGTCATTCCGCGTTTGTTGGGGCCGTCTAGCCCAAACCTTTAGCTTTGGGAACACAAAATCAGTTTCCCATTTTAGCAATGTTGTTGCTAGATTCGGCGACATTGTCTCGTGCCTAGGGACCATCGTCTTTTTTTAGCGACATGAATGAACAATTGGCGACATTTTAGCGACTTAGAAGTAAGAAAATCTGTTTTAAAAATGAGTTTCCAGAACGCAGTTCACTATTCGTAAGCCTTATGTAAACGACCGAAACTCGCTGTACGACGTATAAGCTCCATGACAATGGTGAAGCCACGTGTGCCTTCACATTGATAGTATTCACATTGTAATTGGGCTTCGCAGCACAGTCGTCAATCATAGACTTCATTCACGTTGTTCTCGCTAAACTGATGTCTTCTTATTCTTCACGAAACCGATTTAAACGATCTGAAACGCTGCGGGTTCTGCGGCATCACTAAATGAATTCGATAGGTGGACTTTCGCAAGTGTAGCAGTAAATTATTTTGCCAGAACTAACTGGAATAAATTTTTTGCTCTGGTTAAGAACACTGCACGTGAATAAGCCAGGTCGACTACAGAAGCACATTTAGAAAGGTGTATATATTGGAGCGGCTGAGCAAGGTCACGTGAACCAGTACAAATCTTATCCGTTTCTTATATACGGTATAAAGAAACAGAGGGAGAGAGATTTCCGTAACGAAGGTTATCTCTCTCTCCATATACGTATATATATGGCTTGTCCCCAACTCGGAAAATAGCTTGCACGCCCCTTATTCTAGTCAATAAAGAATCATCATCATCAATAAAATTAGACTATGAAGTTTTACGCGCCAAAACCACTTTCTGGTTATGAGGCACGCCATAGTGGGGGACTGCGGAAATTTCAAACCACCTAGGGTTCTTTAGCGTGCACCTAAACTTAAGTACACGGGCGTTTTCGCATTTCACCCCCATCGAAATGCGGCCGCCGTGGCCGGGATTCGATCCCGCGGCCTCGTGCTTAGCGACCTAACACCATAGCCAACTAAGCAACTACGGCGGATCATCATCATCATCATCATCTTCTTCTTCTTCTTCTTCTTCTTCTTCTTCTTCTTCTTCTTCTTCTTCTTCATCGTCGTCGTCGTCGTCGTCGTCATCATCATCATCATCATAATCATCATCATCACCACCACCACCTACCTCACCACCCCTCTCCGAGTCTGAATGAGTTGACTCTTGGACTCACGAACGAGTTCACTGCCGTATACTATAGAGCCCGTGCACCGTTCAGCTCCAGTGTGCTTAGGCCGCGAAGACTGAAATCCATTCAGCCTCTGCAAACCGTTCACACTTGGAAGGCGAAAAAGAGAGTGAAAAGAGAGCGAAAACGCCAAAGGCGGCCGGAAACGCTTTTTTACGCACGTACAACATGTTCACATTTGTTTTGCCGCCACCGCCGCCGCCACCGCTTTCGCCAAATTTACTGTGCAGCGAGCACATGTGTCCCCGTGGCGGCGCTAGTCATCACACCATTTCAAGTAATATGTTTGTCCACTGATTCATTGGTCTTCAATAGCAGTGACTGCATGCAACACGCCGGCACTGACATTTGCGATGATTATATGAGACCAGCGCTCTTTTCTGGAGATGCACAACGAGCAGCTGAAGAGCAACCGGACGATTCCCCCCCGCCCCTTCCTCGCCTTCTCTGGAGGCGGCGGTGACGGATTCGCCTGGCTCCGCAAAAGTGTGAGAAGTTGGGACACGACAATGCTTTGCTGATGCACACTGTACTAATCCCCAGCTCCTCGGCCATCTTCATCGAAATCTCGCTTTTGCGGAATGTGCACTTGTAAAGGCTGTGAGTCTTATCGCACAGCGCGGGGTAAATCTTTGATCGCGCCGATGAGCACCGCCGCGAACACGTTGGGCGACCTGTTCAATGCTTATACATACCAGTGCAGCTACCGGCGAAGCGGAACGACTTTTGTCTTTCGCCGAGGCAAAAATGGAGGCTTTTTCCGCTTCCGCCAGCTTCGAGACCAAGTGTGACCGTGTCGTAAGCGTTTCCGCGATTTCTGCATTCTAATAACTTTGGTGGACAATGTGCAAGTTATATGGCACACTGGTTAGGAAAGCACAGCACGATGTTGTCCTCATAGCCTGTAGCTGCAGACGAAATGCTTACTCAGGTTACGAAATCAAGATCTCTCCTTCAAAACCGCCTTTGCGTTAAGTACCGCAGAGGAAATGAAGGCAAATTTCTCGTTTCGGAAATTGGGACCGCCCAAAGATCGGCGTCGTTAACGTCATCGTTTAGTTTCTTGAGTGTGTTTGCGGAAACAAAAGCCCGAAAAGGTTGCCAACTTAGCTCTCGTTAGCTCATTTTCGAAAGCAATGTATGAACCGTCATTTGGACGACGCGCCCAAAGACGTCGCGACGTACGTCACTGGGCACTGGTATACGAGAACTTCATACGAGAACTTAATTTTGGAGCGCGTTCTTGGAATAACAGGCATCCGGTCTCGGTAAAGGTCATACACCGTCGACGCTTGATAATTCAGTAACGTTTCATTCGACTTCTTGCTTAATTCGAACGCACTGGAACGTCTCCCACGCATTGTCGTGGAAAGAAAACACATTTAGTTTGAACGTGAAAGCCTGTCGCTTCGATTAGTTCAACGCCCACCAGTGGCCCATCATGCGCGCGCGGCCACTAAAAGCAAGAAAACCCTATAAATTCCCCATACAGCGCTACTGCTTTAGACTCTACTGAGAATTCTTGTTTCAGCGCAAACAACAGTGTTGAGGTCTGTGGGCCACTGACGCACTACAGACTCCTCGGAACAGTATAAAATATTTGACTTTTTTTTATTCTGCCCCCGTTTGTTTGTTCGGCCTTATATATATATATATATATATATATATATATATATATATATATATATATATATATATATATATATATATATATAGGTGTGCAAGAAATCGGCCATCTTTAATGACGTGCCCCTTTGCCGAACTATGCTAGTTGCTGGTTCCTTAAGGGGACATGCCCTAAATGAATGCGGCGTTCAGTTGACGTAGAAATTTAGCGTAAGCGAGATACATCATTTAAATAGTTATTTGCTGCAATGAAGTTACACACGAGACTATTTGTTTCTTGTTCAGCGAACAACGATTGAAATAAGCACACGCAGCGCTGGCTCTGTGGCTATATGGCGCTCTGCAAATATATGGGCACCCGAGGTCGCAGGTCTCATTCCGAGCCGCGGCGACCGCATTCCGACGGGACAAAATTGCAAAGAGGCTTGTATCCTTGGATTCGGGGACAATTTCGAGGAACCCCAGACGGTCAGAACTAACCCGGAGCGCTCCGCTATACAGTAGAACGCATTTTGCAGCGAAGTGCCTGGGGCCCACGGAATAATTCGTTACAGAGGCCACTTCGTTGTAAAGGCCGCGCACAGCACATCTCGCAATATAAGCGAGGCAGAATTATTCCTTCGTTGTACAGGGCATTTCGTTGTAGAGATGCTTGACTGTATAGCTGCGGCGCCCCCCATAGTCGGCGCCACGGCAGCACTGGAACGCGGGCGCTTCTGTTAACAGTGCTATGCACCATTACAGCGCGACCGTGTCAGTCTGTTGCTTTGACGCGGGCTGACCACGAACCCTTATACCGTGATAGTGCCTCAGTGACCGTGGAAAACGTTTTTTTTTATGTCCTGGTTACAGAGACGAAATTACATTTAAATGCTAGTTATACGAAGAATGCTATAGGTCCATAGCCTTCTCCTTCAAACCAACATCAAATCTTTGCAATTGTCTTTTCTCATTCCTTCGAAACGCTTGCTTAAGTGACATGCTCTAGCCTATTTACATCAACATTATCTCATCTGTTTCACCATTACATACCTTGATCATATATTTTCTTGTGTTTTTCGCCCCCACCTGCTCCTTCTCCTAAGGCTTTTCTATCCCCGATCTCCTTCCCTCATGCAGAGTAGCATGTAGGCGGCTTCCTATGCGTCGGCATAATTCTCTGCCTTTCCTCCTCTCTCTCTCTCTCTCTAAAACAAACTTCACGAATCAATCAGCCAAAAAAAAAAAGTACGTTACTCTGACATTGCATCAGCTTCTAATGGTTTTGAAGCTGTCGAGGAGCCTCAACTTGCAGTCATTTCAATAATAATCAAGCGGTATACTAAATGACACGCGTGGTGAGTAAATCACACCGGGTAACGCAACTACTGCACGTATAAACTCGGCCGTGCCGATAGCTTTTAACGGATGCGTATTTGCCGTTTTACGCGGAGGCTGTGGCGAGGATTTCGCCACAACTCGATGTATAAGCGCTCGTGTACGCGTTCATAATATCGCTGCCCTTCGCGTTGCCATGCAGGACTCTGAGATGCCGGGCGTGGCGTAAGAATGGTGTACTTCTTACTTGAAGGGTAACGAAGCGGAGAAGCAGACAGTTGCGAAAAGAGGGTAAGATATCGGAAATTAGATTGAACCTCACTATAACGCGGCTTTTAATTTGGGAACAGCGCTGTTAACTTCGATGCCTTATCTAATTAAGATGTAGACTATTGCGAGAGGCAGGTGCTGACATTACCTGTACATTTTAACTGAGCATAGGAGGACATTTAGTAGAAGTCGACGCTACTCGGTTCGTTATAATTCTATGAACGTTTGGTCTAACCTCTAATGCTGTAATATATATATATATATATATATATATATATATATATATATATATATATATATATATATATATATATATATATATATATATATATATATATATATATATATATATATATATATATATATATATAATGTCTGTGTGTGTGACTGTTCTTCAACCATTCAACCTGTAAGGCGCACCAGTGTTCGATCGGTGTCATGTGTTATGCGGCGTGTCCTATTTAAAAACGCTTTTATTTATTGCCATTGCGTGGGCCTTACAAATAAGTATAAAGTTATCTTTCTGTTCCACATTTCATTTTGTTTCTTTTTTGACAGGGAGTCTGGTGTAAACCTACACATACTGGTAACGTTAGCATATTTAGAAACTTGCTAACGTAAATGGGACGAGCGACAGAGCAAGCCCAGTAAAACTTGCGTGGCATATTGCTGCGTCTCTTTCATCACGCAGTTCGTCTTGCGTTATACCGTCATATACGCCGCTTACCAGAGCAGACGTTCCTTTGGCCTGCTCTTGGATTACACTAACTCCTGCTCTTTCGCCCACTGTTGTTTGCTAGATATTCAACCCCCGACTCTACCCGCGTTTTCAAGGTTTTCGCGCAGGATCAAAAAGTGAAACTGTGCAGGTTTGATGCAGGTACAATGAGGGACTCCGTAGCGTGCGTTGTGCGTGTGTGTGTGTGTGTGTGTGTGTGTGTGTGTGCGCGCGCGCACGTAGTAAAGGGTTTCAGGATCAATTTCGACCTACTGGGGCTTCTCTAACTTACTCCTAAACCTAAGTACACGAGCGTTTTTCTGCTGTCGCCACCATCGAAATGGGACCGTGGCGGCCGCGGGGACCGAACCTGCTACCTTGTGCTCAGCGAGAGAACGCGGCATACACGCCGAGCTACGACGACAGGTGCATTCGACGCCGCAACATTATATCAGTCTCGGGAACAGCAAGCAAAGGTGTCGGCAAAATAATAATGATTTCTTTAGGAAATAGAGAGTTTTCGAGACTCGTTACAGCGTGCCTCAAATTCATGCATCTCAGGATAAAACACGTAGGCCGCCCCCTTTGATTTCTTCCGGTTACATTCTCGACCGGTTGGAGTCCGAGAAACGTGCAGGCAACTACCTTTTTGATGGGGTAACCGCGCTGGTCCCGCATTAATGTGACTCAATTTTTGAAGAGTGTTCAGAGTGTTCATATGCTCCCGGACGAACTGCATCTGAAGTGGTACCGAACAGAGTGAACATACTCCGCTGCGACGTACAGCTAGAACTCTCGCAATTTTGTCGCAGACTGCTTTTCTGTGCACTGTTATTGCTTGAGCGCGTGTATCCGCGTACACTGAAACTGCGAAGCCATTGTAAATAGGAATACGTGGCTGAGGAAAAAAAATAAATAAGTGTTCAGTCACAACGAAGCCTAATTGCAGGCGAGAATGAAAGAAGAGCGCACACGAAAATAAAGAAGAACAAATAAATAAAAGGCGTATGTTTGCGCATATATGTTGCGGAAGATCAATTCTGCAGAAGAGCGCAAGGCGGAGGAAGAATCATGAAAGGGGAAAAATTTGTCATCCCCGTGACAGTAACCGAAGCTACAAAGGAAGGAATCCTTCCTTTCGTGAGTCTTTTTCCATCTTGCGGGCTTCTGCAGGACTGACTTGCAGTATACTCTGTGTCCCTGTGCTTCGAATAGTCAATTAATACGCCCTCGCTCCGAGACCTGCTAGACTGCTGGTTAGGTCAGACGGTAGAGCGACCAGTTCGGAAAGTCGTTTGGTCCTCGGCTCTAATCGCGGATCGGGACGAATGTTTCTTCAAATATGAAGATTTGCTTTCTGAGAAACTGCTATTGGCTTCCTTTGCAGCTTCGGCTGTATGCTGCCGGGTTGATGTCAAAATTTCCCTTTCAGACACGTATGTGCATTGAAAAAGTACTGCTAGACTTCTCACATGTATGTAAAGTACTGAGGCGTACCGTGAATGTATAATTTTTTTCTGGCGCTGTGCACAATGTAAAGGTGTCCTTAGAAATGCCGAAGCGGTAATGCACCTATGTACGCACCTCGTTTACTCCATTCCTTGTCCATCCTTTTTTTTTTCTTTTCAGTACACAGTGTAGGATGCCAGAGCAAGTCCCAACTCAGGCCTATATACCCATTCTGCCTTTCTGTGAATCTACAGCAACGATTGACTGGCGGGGGCTAGTTGGTTCACGGTCACGGAGATGCAGCGCTGGAAGACGACGGGACAAGATAGGGAGACGCGTACAAACGCTGCGCTGAGCAGCAAATCGCACGCGTTATCGTGCTGTGCCTTTTTATACAGAGCGTCAGCAGATGCAATCGAAGAGGTGGAACACAGCGGGAGGTGGAATGCGCACGGCGCAGTGCCGGTCTGCTCCTTCCCATCTATTCCCGTCTTGTCGCGCGCGCGATCTAGCGCTACATTTCTGTGGTGTTGCTTTTTTTGTAAACACATGGCCTCCGAGATCACTTCGGGGGGTAATCTCGGAGGCCATGGTTAGCAGCTCGTCACGCCCGCATGCGTTCCAGACTGCAGGGACGTCGCACCGCTGTAGTGTGAGCTGGTGGTTCAGACCATCCGGGCCTAGTAGTCTCTGTATAATATATAGGAGACATTGAGACACTCCGCTTGCCATGACAATAACAAATTGGATAGATAAATAAATGCCACATGATGCAATCACTCGTCCGTTCGTCGTATATGCGGCTTCCTTTTTGATAGCACAAATGTCAGCGGTATATGTGAATTCCCGGAGCGTTCCCCCAACGTTTACTCGTGCAGATTCATTTCCTTCTTTTGTCTTATTTTATTTTACATATAAGTAGCGCCTGAAACTTTTGTCGGGTCATACAAAGAAATCATTTAAGTAACGTTGGTTGTGAAAATGAACTGTTTGGAGAAAGGCGAGACTTTGAGTGAACTGCCCACAATACAGGAAGTTAGACACATGAAAAAATTAGAAGGCGCCGTACGGAAATTGGGCAGACAATTCAGGCATCTTCGTTCAAATGTAAACTGCGCTACGGTAATATGAGGGGAAAAAAAGTGATCAAGCAGGGTGTAAAGCAGCAACTTTTGCTAATGCTGTGGCTCTGAGTCATCAACTCAACAGTCAGTTTCAGGGCCAAATACAAGAGACAGGCATACGACCAGCAGTCATGTACAGGAATGAGAGAGTAGCGACGAGAAAAAAACGCTTGCTTCGAAAGATCCACGTGTTTGAAATGAGATTCCCGAGATTGATGCGTACAGCGAGAGGGGAAAGTACAGTTAAGAAAGAGATATAAAGGGCGTACACATAAGAAGGCAGGGGCACTAACCAGAGCTATAGTTCTGGTTGACTACCCTGTACGTGGTGAAGGGCGTAGAAAACAAAAGGAGGGGAGATGAGCACAAACTATACCAAAAACGAGCCCACAGCCCAGCGGCAGCGTTCTAAAAGTAATGCAAGGCCATAGTAAGGCCACAGACTTCAGTAACTTGAGCGGCGCACACGCCCACGTTCTCCGAGGAGCGTAGACTTCAGGAGGAAACGATTTGATCACTTAATCAGCCCGTGTGAATGGCTGGCGATAGCGTGTACATAATAGGAAAGCAATGAATTAAGTCTAGCTCTGTTGACAAGACGCGACGAGGCCGGCCTATAAAAGAAAAAAGAAGAAAGAAGTTGTGGGAGTCAACAGCGAGGAGTTGATGGGAAAATATTACCCGCCGTGGCGGCGTAGCGGCTATGGCGTGTCGCTGCTAAGTCCGAAGGTGTGGGATCGAATCCCGGCGCGCCGGCTACATTTCGATAAGGGCGAAATGCAAAAATAAATAAATAAATAAATAAATAAATAAATAAATAAATAAATAAGGCCATGTGCCGTGCGTCGGGTGCAGGTTAAAAATCCACAGGAGGTCATAATTAATCCAGAGTACCTCAATACGGCGTGCCTCGTAGCCGTATCGTGATTCTGGCACGTAAAATCTCCGAACTTATTTGAATTGAGTTGGAATGTGTTGACAAACGACAGTGCGCAGTGGAAGAAAAGTACCAAAAAACTATATTTGAAGGAGAACCGACGTGTAGCTGATAAGCTGATCGCCGTTTTCAGTGCGGAATCTCGGTCGGCTACTTCGTGCATTTCTGTTAACACGATAGACTGTGCATATAAACAAGAAGGGCGTAAGATTGGGCGTGTTGGTGAAACGTACTTTACTGTCCGATTAACAGCGCACGGACACCAGAGGAGAAAACAGTTCTCTCTTCTCTCCCCTCTGGTGTTCTTGCGCTGTTGATCGGACATTAAAGCATATAAACACAAACCCGCGCATTCTTACCCATATGGTTAGTCGACTGTGCTAAGAGACTGCCGTCTCATTTAACGAAATATGGATACACGAAGAGGACTTCGTCCTCTTCGTAACCGTCATCCGTCATCCGTAATAGTAACCGTCATCCGAAAGCCGTGACGGTTACTCCTTCTCGCGTGGCGATTTCCACTATACGCGTTGCTGCAGCGTGCGCATGCGCAGCACGTTCCCGTATCCCATAAGGCGTTTATCAGTCCCTGCCATCTCCGGTGTTTTCATGCAATTGTCAGTGCAAAGTTAGCGCTCGTGTGTCTTTTCCTATTCCTTGAGTCATGCGTGCAACGCGCAATTTTACCTTTTATCGAATCATTATTCCCGTAAAGCACTCGAATTTTAGGCGTAGATGACCTCCTAACGATATATGACCTCCTGAAATAAAATTTACGTGTTACTTGACACTTTGTTCAAGGGGGTGCTTGTTTTTCGTTGCAGTTGTTGCAAACTTCTGCTCTGCGTTCCTGCTGCTCACGGTGACAGCCTGCTCATGGTGAACCCGCGGGCGTGTAAGGCAGTCACTCCGACCACGTGGTCGGCGCTAAACCCGTGATCAGAGGCGTCCGCGGACCCTAACGTAGTTCACCTGCAGCTCGAGGATGTAAAGCACCGACACCGTCACCCGTAGGGCGACTCGGAACCATGTGCGGAGTTTCAGTATAATATGGAGCGCTTTAATTTTGCCTATAAGCGCCGCCATCTGGAAAAATCTCGCTCTATATTCGCTGCGAATGTGGTGAAGCTAAGCGAAGACATCCTTTATAAAAGTGACCTTAGGAAATCTACAGCGTGTGTTTCCCAGCATTATTAGCGCTCTACACCTGTCTAAAGACTTTTTTTTTTTGCCAACATGTGATCTAGAGACACTGTACAAGCAACAACTGATCGAATAGGTAAGGCATGCGTAAGCTGGCGGACGCTCTATGGACAGCCCATCTGACATAGAAAATTTACATATATCCAGCATTCCACATAACAACTTCGTGATTGCATAACTTCATATTGACTGGGAAAGTAATTTCTTGCAAAGGGGATGCGAAACACCCAAACGCTGCGCATTTATAGGCGGCAGTTGCGGTTAGAACGCTTCCGAAATCAGCAGCTCCGTGGCGGCACCAGAGAAAGTCTGAACAAGCAAAACAGAAGCTATTTCCGAGCCCATTTAACAGTGAGCTGTTGAGCACTTTGCAGCGTGAACAGGTCCTGGCTACAGCGCGCGTTCAAGCTCTATGAAAGAAAGAAACGAACAAAATCTGCGCCGACGTCTCCTTGTTTGATTTAGAACAGCAAAACTCGCACGATTTCAGTATTCGCACAGTCATCTTGGTCGTTAATACCTCCGACGAAAGACGGGTCGTCGATGACAGGCGGCCGGGTGCGCTTCACTGGAAGACAGGCGCGCGCCAGCGAGGAAGGGGGATGGGGGAAGGGGGGAGGGGGGGTTGTTCAGAAACGCACGTGCGCTATATACGACAGACAGCGGCGAACCCGACGTCGCGCATCCGATGCGCGGTTCACGCGGGTCCCAGTATCGCCTTACACTCGAAACTGCGCCAAGCAGAAAATAAACGACAGCCTCCGGGAGGGGAGACCGGATGCGCGCGGCTGGAAGCTCGCTCGTGAATGCCCACCTTGATGTCGTCCACGGGTTCCGGTTTCACTCGAACCGTCGCAGACGTCGTCGACGGCGGCGGTGGCTGCGGCGGCGGACGGCGGTGCTTGGGGCGTCGCTTGGACGACGGTGACGATTTGCTGTCGCCCACAGCGCCGGCACTCATCTCACTGGGATGCGAACGGATGGCGCGTGGATCCCGGGTACGCGAGTCGACCCCGATGAGAAGACACCGCACCCTTTGGGAGTAACACTCGCGACACGCTGCTCAGGACACACGGGGCGACACGCACACGGCTAGGGAAGCGCCAGCGGCGCCGGCCACCATCGCGACGGAACGGCCGCTCGATTTTAGCGCTGCCACCTCGAAGCGCAGACGACGCGCGCCGCGAACAGACGACGCCGAGCCGGACCGGATGTGGCGCGCGCGTCACAGGGGCGCTGCGGTCGTCTCGGCGTCGTCTGCTACAGCTTCCGGCGCGTGGAGGAGAAGTTGTGGCGCCGCATTGTGGCGGCGCGCCGAGTCTATCGACATGACGAAAGGGCCTCAGAGACCTTCGTTGCAATAACGAGTCGTCAAACTTTAAAAAAATAATAAAAATAAAGCGAAAAGGGACAACGCGCGGCTTTTGAATTAATGTTCAAGCTATAATTCAGCTCTTTTATATGTATAGGTTATTCGTTTGTCTGTTATGTGTTCGCGTGGGATGACTATGGAAGATGGATGGGATGGACTTGTTTCAATGAGAAAGTATATACAGGTGTAGGTGTACATGTACACCTTATAGCGAAACAGCTGACATCTGGTTAGTGAAGCCAACCGCCACTCTCGTGTCGATAAAACGGAGGGCCTCAGTATCGGCCAGTGGGCGCAAGAAGGCAGGCGTAAGATAAATCATGACCTGTTTACGTGAATTCACACTCACGTTGCCGCTCACAGTGCGATCAGCATCCTCATCAGTTCGATTGTCTCCCTGCTCGTTCGCTTTATCATCTAAGGACCATTAAAGTGGGATGCAAGTGGTATCAAGTGACTGTCAGTCACCTTGTTGCATATATCATGTCTAATTTGCTCTTTAAATAGCCGGTCAGCACAGTGA
This sequence comes from Dermacentor albipictus, assembly GCF_038994185.2. Taxonomy (NCBI): domain Eukaryota; kingdom Metazoa; phylum Arthropoda; class Arachnida; order Ixodida; family Ixodidae; genus Dermacentor; species Dermacentor albipictus. The sequence goes on along the minus strand of NC_091825.1, from coordinate 94,600,030 downwards.
TTTCTTGCAATTTCTGTCTCATTATGTCGAGGAATGTTTATTGTTACGGCATTATGCTTTTATGTTTTAATGGTGCAGGTTATCTAACGGCAACATGGGGTCCTATCATACTGCCATTGAATAGTGCCTCCATAGGCTACCAAAGGCGCCCTCACAAACATTTCACAGGGAAATTCCGGCCATTAACGAGCACCGTACGAATGACGTCAGAGTCCTATTGTTTTTCGAATTTTTTTCATCATTGTTCATCGCCTGAGAAAAGGCACTGCGAACGCGGCGAAAAAACAACCTACCACAGGGAAAGAAAGGGAGAGAAGGAACAACCCCCCAAACTTCGCAACTTCTGTCCCGAAGCGAGTAGAAAGAAATGAGGAATGAAGAGAGAACGAAGAACATTGTGCGGCGAAACTTCAGCGCCGCAAGCGCCCTCCGGTGTCAGGTGACGGAGGCAGGCTCGGATTCAAAATAAGGCGGAGAGGAAAAAGATAAAGATAGCAATCGAGTTTCTGGGAATACGTTTTTCTTGTTCACTCATCTCCTTTCTATCATCTCCTCCACAGATCACCTCCTTCGGTTTCTTTGTTCTTGCACTTTGACATTAGCGCCGATTCTTCTTTAAAATTTATTTTTCGCCTTTAATTGGAGCACAGTGATGGAGAGAATGTTCAAGTCATACACGCCGCAGCTGCCGAGACCAAGCGCGCAGCCCAGGCATGGCCGCGAGTAACCAGAGAAGGTCCTTTTAATTTCCGAACTTGGGTTTCACCACTGTCTTTTCCCTTTCTGTGCGCGTGTCGGTATCGCGTTTCGCGCGGCACATCTTTTTTTCCTTTTTGTTTGTCCTAATTCATCTCGTTGTCTTTTCCTTTTTTCCTTTCTTGCAGCGGAAACGAATCAACGGCCGACGACTTTGCGCCAAGAGCATGAAACCCGAACAACTAGCCAACATTACAGACGCTGAGAAAAGATATTCTAAACATACGCAGAGACACGGCTGGATGCCAAAAAAATAAAAATAAGGAAATCGCTTTTGCGCACGTCCGTCCGAACATTCGGACAGGCAGCGGCGCAGTGTCGTCGGCAAGCAGTAGTGGTTAGTGGTGGGTGGGCGTGTTTTGCGGCTCTGTCTCGCGTTACGGCGCTGGTGTCGTGTGGCCTCCGGCGCATACGCGGGGACACTCGACCTCTAGCGCGCTTCTATCTTCCTTTTTCTCTGGCGCCGTCGCCTCTCTCTCTCTCTCTCTCTCTCTCTCTCTCTCTCTCTCAAAATTTATTTTATTGCACTGCGCGCGATCCCATTCTCTTCGTCGCTGTGTTTCCGTAGTTCAATCGCTTCAAAATGCGCCCGGCACTAATGCGGGAGCGAGTTCTTGCTTCATCATTTCTCTTTCCTTCAAAGCGTGCAGTGGTTAAAACAATAGTGCTAAGCGGTTTTCAGTCAAGCTCTCGTTGGCCTTTGACAGTCTGGCAATGGCCTCCTCAATATCGTATATATAGACGAGCTGGAGACCGTGATATCACGAACTTGCGGAGGCATTGGTGTCGCATTCCGTACGGGCAAAGAAAAAAAAAAACAGCAGGTTATAAAAGCGACATTTTCTTCCCCTGAAAACAAGAGCAATGTACGTAGTAGGATTTCAAGTAGCTGCACGGCAAAGGTGAATATTAGGCAAATTTATCAAGTGGTTTCGACTCACTGCACACAGCTCGATCCGGATTGCTGGACCGTGTTGCAGCGATCATTGTCGATCACGATCGAAAAGATCGATCCCGATGAAGTTTGATAGCGATCGAAAGTGCGTCCGTGTGACACAGAGAGAGCGACGAAGGCCGGCGCGCCAAACAGTGATTACTGGGGCTGTACGCGAGTACAAACTAGCCCATAGAAAGGTGGCGAAACGCTTTAAACATCAGTTTTTAAAAACAAATAAATAAAAGAACTACAAGGTTTCCTCGGGCCCTTTGGGTTAGCAATTCTTGGAAATACTTGTATATTTAGCCACAAATATTGTTGGCGGATACTTTGAAACTTGTACAAGTACCGAGATTCGTGCTCAATCGGCAAGACCGGAGCGCTGGCTGGCTTCGATTGGGAGAGTGAAACTCGTCCCCGAAGGTCGCTAATCCGAAGTTAATTAGTGATCATTTTACTACATCGCTCCGCATTTCTATCCTGTCTTCGTCCACGGGGAAATGCGTTGCCAGAAGAGTGGCTTACGTATCTCCAGCGCAATCTCTTTTATCATTATAAGGCACACCGTGCATTGCGTTCAGGACATCACACGTGACAACATGAAAAGTGGCAATGCCGTGTTTCTCACTCAACTCTTCGAGCATGCGTACTCGGAGAGGTACCGAGACCAAATGGACCAATTCTCAAGCAGGCACTGATTACCTCACAGAAGGTCAGACACTTAAAGCCACATTGTACGGTTTAGACGACACACCCATTTCAGAGCTGAAGATTCTGGGGGTGACGGAACAGCAACAAAAGTGTACTGCGAGCTATTGGAGCACTCTTGACATTTTTTTTTTAATAGAGAGCGGCCTCTCCTTCAACTTAGATGACTACGTGACAAGCGCGTGCGCATTGTGACGTAGGTGAGGTGCGTGCGCATAATATGTATGCAAATCGCGCGTATACACTTCCATCGTCAGTGCACTCCCTCTCAGTCTTCCTCCTTCTCCCTTCTCCCTACACAGAGTAGCAGGTTCGGTTTCCGGAAAAATCTCGAACACCTTTCTATACGGCCCACATTTCCATTCGAGCGCTCGGGTACGCATTAATCTCGAAAATTTTAAGTCTCGGCGTCTTCTCGGCGCAAGTATAGGCATGCCGAGATGGGCTATCTCGAGACACCGAACACCCGAAGATGGCCGATCTTACGGGACTCCCCACTGTTTCGAGCAGATTAATAGATCCCCGCGTTTACACCGGACGCGTCTCGGATGGCGCACGAGGACACCTTCTTTCTTTCTTTCTTTCTTTCTTTCTTTCTTTCTTTCTTTCTTTCTTTCTTTCTTTCTTTTTGTAAAGACTGCGCCTCTCCCACGGTGCGTAAAACGATATTAAAACGCGGTACCTTGGAATAACGCGCTCCATTTGTGTCATCCCGAGCCAATACAGTACGATCCAACGATGGGGTGGGGTATCCGGTTGCCGCTCGCCAACGCGCGTGGGTTGCCGCGCGCATCCATTTGACTCTTTTCGGGCTCATTAGGGGTAGTGGCGTCCCCATTGTGGCGGGCTTTCGCCGCGTCGTCACCGAGGTGTAGCGTTGCGCCCCGACTACCCCTGTGCCTCGGGTTGCAAAGGCATGCGCGTGTTCTAATAGCTCCATTTGCCTAATTTGAACGAGGCGCACATTGTCGCACGCCATTCGGCGACATTGCTTCAAAGCCCCAGTCTTTAGCGTCCCCGTAGTGAAGAGACCGCGTCGACCGTCCGCTGAGAACAGAAGTGGAGCCCCTCGCGAGCAGCTGCTTGATGTACACGGAGCTATTTGAGAAAAAGGCGTATGCCGCTGGTTCCAAGTAAAGTGCGTACCAACGTGGCTCTTGCCGCAGCGGACGTGCGCCCTGGTAATCGGGAGATAGGAGAAAGGATGCTTAGAGAGGCCAAACTTAAGCCTAATGTTCCTGCGAACTATAGAGCCGTTGGATAACGGACAACGAATGCGTAAACGCATTGTCGCTGTACCTGCATCGTTCGGGACTGCGTTTATTTCTTGTACCTTTATTTTGTTAATTTTCTTTATTGCATGTACGTCAGCATTATGATACCAGCGTCAATGCAGCGATACAGCGGAAACATCAGCGCTAGCGTATGTAGAACGCTTGAAAGTCAGGCTGGCACTGGAGAACACAGCAGCGCCACAAGGCCTCACGCCTACCCCTACTAGGGTCTCTTGATTTTTCTCTTGGATGAAAAAAGAAAAAAAAACGGTACGTGATTTATCGTTTTTTTTTTGTATTTAGGTGACGTCGCCTTTAATTGGCACCGGCTACTCCTTTTCATATAGGGATTTCAAAATAAGAATAAATCATAATAAAAATATAATGGAGTTATAATAACACAATTTCCAGTCACTTAAGTACACTAATTAAGCGCACTGGGCATGGCAGCATCGACAGAATGCGGAGCACTAATCCGTTTGTCTTCCTTGTGCAGCTGTGTGGCCTTCTTGGGTGTTTCAACGTTGGCTGTCCGGACATCAGCGTGCTGAACCTCTCTGCGCATGTCCATCTTTCAACGCATCAAGACATCGATCAAGAAATACGCCCACCAGCATTGGAATCTTGGCATCCGTATCATCATTCTTCGGCAACACGTTCTGATTGCCAGGAACCTGGACTGCAGGGGGCATCACAGTGCACTCAAGCTATAAATGGGATTCATGCTCGTTTTGCAACCACTGGGCATGGCAGCATCGACAGAATGCGGAGCACTAATCCGTTTGTCTTCCTTGTGCAGCTGTGTGGCCTTCTTGGGTGTTTCAACGTTGGCTGTCCGGACATCAGCGTGCTGAACCTCTCTGCGCATGTCCATCTTTCAACGCATCAAGACATCGATCAAGAAATACGCCCACCAGCATTGGAATCTTGGCATCCGTATCATCATTCTTCGGCAACACGTTCTGATTGCCAGGAACCTGGACTGCAGGGGGCATCACAGTGCACTCAAGCTATAAATGGGATTCATGCTCGTTTTGCAACCACTGGGCATGGCAGCATCGACAGAATGCGGAGCACTAATCCGTTTGTCTTCCTTGTGCAGGTGAGCAAAAAGTATGGAAAATGTTTTCGTTCTAATGACCTATTCCTGTTGGTGCTGCCGTGCCCTCGGCTTTGTTGCTTGCTACAGGTTTTCACATTGTGTCTGAGGAAATTATTATTGTTAGCCGGAGACATTGAATCGAACCCAGGCCCTGACATGACCCGAATTTTACAACAACTTAATGATATTGCAGTCGACATAAAAGATATGAAAGAGAACAGATTACTGAACATAGAGAACAAATTAGATGCCCTGTCCAGGCTTGAGAGCCGAGTAACGTCCTGCCAAGAACAGGTTAGTTGTATGAGTACAACGATTGAAAGGCTTGAAGCAAGGCTTGAGCATCTTGAAAATTATAGTAGGAGGTCAAATCTGATCATATATGGCATCCCAGAAACTGAAGAGGAAACAAATGAATCGCTTGAAGAAACCGTAAACAAAGATATTTTTCATGATATTTTAGGACTCGACCCTATCCCTATTGAGCGGATACATAGGTTAGGTAAACCGGCAATTGACAAAACACGTCCTGTAATCCTAAAGCTTTTAGACAGTAGGCATAAAACTGTGATACTCAAGAACGGAGAGAAACTAAAGGGAAAAGATTATTCAATTGGCGAAGACTTTTCAAAGAACGTTCGTGAACTAAGAAAGAAACTATGGGATAGCGCGAAGCCGAACCGAGATAAAAAAGAAAGGGTTTCCTTGGTGTTTGATAAGTTATATATCAATAATATTCCTTACGTTTGGGACTGCGAAAAAAATGATAAAGTGAGGGTTCAAAAAAACGACGGGATCGGCGCAAGTCGGCCCGTGACGCGAAGTTGTACGCAGTTGCGAAACCGCTCACCGATAAAGTGAGTGGTTCATTTACCTCAGCTTCTTTCTTCACTAAGACAGATAGCTTGTCTTGCCATAGTAACACGGGCCAATCTAGTATAAAAAGCTTGAGAATAGTTAACATTAACGCACGCAGCGTTGCAAACAAGAAAGACTCGCTTGAACTTAAACTGCTGGAGTTCGACCCACACATATCAGTCCTGACGGAAACTTGGTTACATGAGGACTTAGCAGATGACCTGGTATTTCCTCCTCATTATAAAGTTGTTCGCAAGGACAGGACCTCAAGGGGTGGTGGCGTAGCCATTCTCTTAAAAGACTCTGTAGAATGCGACCTTGTATATGATGTTCCTGACCTTGAATGCCTTTGCATAAAAATTTCTTGCTGGGGTCATTCTTTCATCCTGTATGGTTGCTATAGGCCACCAGATGCCGCACCCGACTATCTTATTAAGCTACAACATCACCTGTCTCATTTCCAAAATAAGAAAATACTGTTAATAGGTGACTTCAATCTGCCAGATGTGTGCTGGTACCGCTTACAAGGCGGTGCTAAGTCTGGGAGCAATGCAGACGTTCTGTTTGATGTCATGCTTACTCATGATTTAGCTCAAATTGTAAATCAACCTACTCGTGTACAAGGTTCATCTTCCTCTATACTAGACTTAGTTTTTGCTAGCCGTCAATATTCTATGCATACTGTATCGGTCGAAACAGGCATTTCAGACCATCACCTCGTAAGCGTATCGATAGATTTAGTTAAGTCCCCTTACCACAACAAAAAAGCCAGTCACGTACGTTGTTTCAAGGATTATTCTAGGGCTGATGATGCCGCAGTGATTGATCATATGGAAACTTGTTTATCGAGCTTCGATGATAATGACGATGTCTGCAAGCTGTGGGAGCGATTCGTCGAAATGTGTCAATATTGTCTAAATGCCTTTGTTCCGAATAAACGCAAAAAAGTTCACAAACGCACACCTTGGATGACGCGGAAGATTATTCAACTGAAGCGAAAACTAAAAAGATCTAAGAAAAAAAACCACCAGTTAAGTCAGATTGAAACGCTTAAAAATAATCTTGAACGTGCGGTTCGTGAGTCAAAAGACTTCTACTTTAACACAACATTACCCAGTTTTGTTAAAAATGACCCAAGTAAATTTTGGAACTTCCTGAGTGACAGCAAGAAACATATCTCAAAAATAACAGCGGAGGGAGATACTTTGACTGATCCGATTGACATTGCACGCCATTTTAATTATTTTTTTCACAGCGTATTCTCTGAAAAAGGTGTACAAACTGTACAAAGCGCATCAAATTTTCCTGTATCGGAGGTTGACTTTGTTAGCCTCCCTGGTGTATTTGCTTTGCTTTTAGAACTGAAACCTAAAACTTCTTCTGGTCCTGATAATTTACCCAATGTATTTTTGCGACGCTATGCCGAAATAATTGCGAAGTTTCTTTTTGTGTTGTTTAAAAAATCTCTGCTGTCATCAAAACTTCCGGTTGAATGGAAGACTGCTCGAGTTGTTCCCATCTTTAAAAAAGGTGACTGCACATTACTACAAAATTACCGTCCTATTTCTTTAACTTCCGCATGCTGTAAAATGCTCGAACATATTATTGCTAAACATATTAACAAATTTCTTGAAGAACACTCCATATTAAGCGACTTTCAGCATGGGTTTAGAAAGGGCTATTCTACAATAACACAATTAGTTACAATAGTACACACCTTTGCTAAAACACTGGATATGAATGGTCAAATAGACACCATATTTATGGATTTCAGCAAAGCATTTGATAAAGTTCACCACGAAAAACTGATTCAAAAACTAAAAAACATTAATCTTCCAGACATTTTAATATCGTGGATTCAAGATTACCTCACGAATAGAGTGCAATTTGTTTCAGTCGATGGGTGCAGCTCCAGTTGTCTCCCAGTCACCTCTGGGGTGCCCCAAGGAAGCGTCTTGGGGCCTTTGCTTTTTCAGATTTACATAAATGATATTGTTAATGTGGTTACTCCAGGAACTCATATTCGCTTGTTTGCTGATGATTGTGTCGTTTTCCGTCAAATTACGTGTACTAACGATCAAAACGAACTTGACCAGTGTCTTCGAAATGTTCTTGATTGGTGCAGCGAGTTTTCCATGGTTCTTAACACTGAAAAAACAGTTTCGATGCAAATAACACATAAAAAGAACCCAATTAACCACGTGTATACACTCGGATCATCAACACTAAAGCAGGTTAATAGCTACAAATATCTAGGTGTAACAATCACAAGCCGTCTTTCCTGGAACTCACATATAGATAACATATGCTCCTCTGCATTTAAAAAGCTGTGTTTTCTGAGGCATAAACTAAGAAATTCACCTTCTCACATAAAACTTCTAACGTATAACACTTACATCAGGCCAAAGCTCGAGTATGCTTCGGTTGTTTGGGACCCATTCACTAAACTTAACATAGATAAATTAGAAAGGGTTCAAAGAAAAGCTGTTAGGTTTATCTATTACAAATTTAAAATCACCGACTCCCCCACTGACCTCATGGCGGCTAACAATATTGAAACACTTGAAACGCGAAGAGGAAAATATCGCCTTGAATTTCTTTATTCTTTACTTAACCATAAGTTTGCTTTGGATCCTTCACAGTACATATCCCCTCTAACCACACGTTATACCCGACATCATCACATTCACTCATTGACACCGTATTTTGCGAAAACTGACTGTTTTAAATATTCCTTTTTTTCCGCGGACAATATCCGATTGGAACCATGTTATGACATCTTAATAGTTTGCAATATTTGTCTCCTTATTTTTATGTATATTTCTTTTCATTGTGTTCTGTATCTTTTGAGTTTTAAGAATATATGCCTGTCCTGCTTGGACCCTGAAAAGGGTCTGCAGTATGTACTAAATAAAAAAAAATAAAATAAAAAAATAAAATAATGACCCACTATAACTGAAGGTCAACTCAGAAACACGAAGTCCAGTCACATAACTATAGACTAAAATCAGGGCACATAAGAAAGCACGGATTAGATTCCCACGAAGGTACATTAAACCAGGCATTGAACTGTCCAAAATCGAGTTAAAGAACATATTATGCGCTTATCCCATTTAAGCACTCTACTCAATAGTTTCCGAGAATATTGCTCGCTTCTAGAAACCTTTGAAGGGCCAGTAACGCTCGTCTTTGCACATCACACAACACCACAAGCTGACCCGCAGAACACATGCACCCCCACACAAGTCACTACCAAGAGAGCAGGAGCGATTCCTCCTAGCTCTACAGGTTAATACAATCCCCCGCTTAACCAGAAATCACCTCCTAGCGCGGCACCATTAAATCCTCCGAACCCTTACCCCACTAACGAGCTTTGGGAGGGAGCCTTGGCAGGCTCCGACCTCGAGGATCAGCAACGACTGATTGCGAGGGCCCAGGACGCGGCCCGAGCTCAAGGCATTCTGGAATGAGGACGCCTCTCCAAAGCTGCATTCACCCAATAAAAATGTTTATTCTCTCTCTCTTCCTGAGGCTGAAGTTCCTGCCATCTAATGCCACTAAATCACGTGCTAAGCGTTGTCTGTGTGTGTCGTGTAGCGGACATTCTACCAGAAGATGCTATATGCGTCCTCATCCGCGTGGCCACAGGTGCATTCCGGATTATCAGCTCTTGAAATTTTATGTAGAAAGTGTTTTTTGTACGCGGTACCAAGCCGCATTCAAGATCGAAGACTGACGCAGGAAAGGAAACCAGGCTGGTTAAAGCAAGGAGTCAAGTGTTACGTCACTATCGAGAAGCTGAGGAAGTAATACGTATGTCACTAATCGAAAAGAAGCAGAATCAAAAGCAGAAAGCTCGCGTAAGAAACGAGTCGACGCGTATAAATGTGTACATAAGCATGCGGAAGGCCTCTGACGTCACTACTACGGTTATGCTCGAAGTAAAAGCATGGGAGACCGTTGATCTCCGAGATTACAACATCTTGGCCGCAAGACGTAACTCCGTTAATTTCCCGATGGACCTCTTGGGCTACACTGCGAAATTTAGATAGAGAGGAATAGAAAAGATATAAAAAGGCGCCTTATGTGCCCCATGCAAATACTCCTTCAAATAGGAAAATTAGCTGAGGAACACCGAAGGAAAATGGCAGTACACCGACATTTTGCGACAAATTTAGGCGAAGGCCACTTGAAGCAGCAACTAAGGCCTTTGTTTCCGTGGTCAGGTTAGGACTCATAAGCCATAGCGTGGAAATAAAGTCGTTGGTTAAATCTTCACTCGATTCACGTCACGTTCATGCTTCTTAGAAAGCTGCCAGGCGTGTAAATCAGTCAATGTAGTTTTAGTCATCATCTTGTTAAGTCAGCCGTCTTGCTGTACAGAAAGGCTGATTGAAGGGCCATCCATCGGAGCGTCGACATTATAGTTGAGGTGTAAACAACTATTGAGAGACTTGATGGTTCGTTTTTCGTGCACGGGCATTGATTATGTCTGGCTGAAAAATGGTTCGCTCGACAGGTACTTGCTCGTGAATAAAAAAACGGGAACGGGACGGACGGGATCAATTGCAGTGGCCGTGGCATGAAAGGGCGTCCATCCAGCCGGCATTTCTCACAGTCTATCTATCTATCTATCTATCTATCTATCTATCTATCTATCTATCTATCTATCTATCTATCTATCTATCTATCTATCTATCTATCTATCTATCTATCTATCTATCTATCTATCTATCTATCTATCTATCTATCTATCTATCTATCTATCTATCTATACATGATAGATATGATAGCCAGATAGATAGATATACAGATAGCATGTGATATCATATATACATAGATATATGGATATTTAGATAGCATGTGATATCACAGACAGACAGACAGACAGACAGACAGACAGACAGACAGACAGACAGACAGACAGACAGACAGACAGACAGACAGACAGACAGACAGACAGACAGATAGATAGATAGATAGATAGATAGATAGATAGATAGATAGATAGATAGATAGATAGATAGATAGATAGATAGATAGATAGATAGATAGATAGATAGATAGATAGATAGATAGATAGATAGTAGCACCGCGTCTTGCGTCGCTCTCAAGCCGCATCAGGGGTGCCGTCGCGTCATCGCTCCACGCATTACGCAGGAAATGAGGATAACCTGCAGACACACAAACAAGGGCAGTCGTGTGTTCCCATGGCCGTATCGCGCGTGTCCCGTGGCAGCGGCGTCGCGCCCGTCTCACCGGTCCACGCTGCACATGCGGTGTCGGTTGCAGCATGCCGCGGCAGAGTCACGAGCAGGCGTTTCTGGCGTAGAATGGCGGCCCGAATAGTCGGGGACGACACCCCACACCAGCGAGCGGCGCTGCCTGCTGCTGGCCTATAGCGCTCCGCCACGGTCCCACAGCAGAGACCGCGTTCTCCGATTGCCACCGCATGGTCGTCCAGCTCGCTCGGTCGCGCGCGCTCTCGTATCACAGCGCCGAAGTTCTCGCGGTTCCCGACGGCGCGTCGTCGTCGTCTCTTTTTATCTTTCTAGCCCCTGCGGTGTCACTCTTACTCACATTCCAGGCCGCGACTGCAAACGCAGAAAACTCGTGGTTTGGTATACGTGCTGTTTAGAGGCGCGCTGAATTAGGATCGTTCGCTTGAGCTATACTGCCAAGCTACGCTCCTGCAATAGCAGACCGGCGACGCAAAAATTTTCTGCATACTATGCAGAACCTATGTGGAACGAAGGGCCTTGAGTGTCGGTTCTTCCTTCGGTCGAGCTTCCTGCCACTCTTACTGCATATATCACTCTCAATAACGCTCCACCTATAGATTCACTAAGTGGTACGTCTTCATCACGTTTCTTCTTTGATTTGTGATAGCTTGTAGCGAAGACGTATTATCGCTAGTTACTTGCTTGCTATGTGAACCGTCAGGAATCGTTCGGCGTCGAACTTTCGGGTTCTGTCGGTGTAGTCGCCGTCACCCATGCTTCGACGCACTGATTCAAGTATGCACCCATTCAATTATTCTTGATACATCGGCGATACAGTGAACGCAAGTTTGCGTGTGAGTTGGGGCGGATGAGCGTAAATGACGCGCGAGAAAGTTACTATGCCAGGAAACGGCGCTACTTGATTTGTCACTGTGTAACGAGTGGCACTCACTTTTGCCGACGCCCCGGGGTTAAGGTCCTTTCCTCGGAGCTTAGCGATACAACGCTGGCGGATGAGCGACATTTTTTTTCATCCTCGAGGAAAGCCGTACGTGCATCGTGAAGGGCCGGTCACACAGGCACACCTTATACGTAGCAGCGGTCCGTGAACCTCGCCACGCAGACTCGTTCTATTCCTTAACGTGCCAGTCACAATATTTCCAGCCGACTACAGCGCGCGTGCTTCCCTGCACCGCTCCACATTTTGTAGCATGAATCAAGCACAATGCATTAGAAAGCATCCAGTTGCATTTCCGACAGCTGATCGCACAGTATCGGGGCCGAAGCAGTTTTATGGCTTGTTGTTCGCGCGCTTTTGCTGAGGCAACCTGCTATGAGCCGCCGAAAGCGCCATCTGGTTCCTTTAGAGCAAACTGCTCCTCGAAAAGGGCCAATGGGATTAATAGTTAATTATGGGGTTTTACGTGCCAAAACCACTTTCTGATTATGAGGCACGCCGTAGTGGAGGACTCCGGAAATTTCGACTACTTGGGGTTCCTTAACCTGCTCCTAAATCTAAGTACACGGGTGTTTTCGCATTTCGCCCCCATCGAAATGCGGCCGCCGTGGCCGGGATTTGATCCCGCGACCTCATGCTCAGCAGCCCAACACCATAGCCACTGAGCAACCACGGCGGGTTGGGATTAATAGTTATCCACTGCCTTGTGACCCACATATGCAAAGACAGTCCATTATATAATTATAGGTTCCAAACTATTTTTGTGTTGGAGTACGTGTTTATAATACGCTTCTAGAACAATAACGATTTATTTATTTCTTTCCAATGGAAGCGTTGTTTCTAAACAACACAGGCAACTCTAAATTAATTGGATATAAAATGCCACTACGCTGGTGCCGTTATTATATGTATATGGTAAATCAGTTCTGCGGAAGCCCGCAAGGCGGAGAATGTACACGAAACGGAAAAAAAATTGGCATCCATCCGGATTGCAGCTCGAAGCCACAAGGGAAACCATACAGGTTTCTCAGAAACCTGCATGGGTTTACGAACCTATATCTGTATACGGTTCGGAAACTGACTACTTGTGCCAGTAATATACGCACCACCTCCTTTGAGGAGTAAAAACAACTACCAGCGCCTTTTCTAGCTGGCCTTACTAGAATTTTAGTTAACTTTCGGATAGGAAGTTATTATAACTTTTAGTTAATAATTGACGCGATCTTTTTCCTAGGAGAGTAGGGCATTTCCTTACACGGTTCTAGTGCTTACGGCAGCTGTGCCTTCTTTTAAAGCAGATAGCTGTCTTTGACTCTCTAGCTTTTTTTTTTTTTGCTACCGTTCTTTTTTTTCTCGATAAGACACTGAACGACATGCACTGTGCCTTATTCGCCTAGAACTACTATCCGTCTTTTCTTGAAGTTGCGTGCTAGGTATAGCTGAGACACCCTGTATAGCCACATGGAGCGAGTTTCAGCTGACAGCGAAGTCATTGCTCAGCGAGCATGGACGACGCACCGACATCGAAAAATGGTGCTCCAAAAATACGTCCGAAAAGCGTCCCATGTGGTTGCAGCCAGCACTGGCTGTTATTTTTCATGGTGGTGTCGCTCTCAACGTATGGTACGCTGGCTGTTTATTGGTTATTTTTCTTGTAAATTTGCCGCATGGCCGCTGACGGGTATTGGCCCACAATATATAGATGAAATTAACAAAGACATTTATTCCTGTCTAGAAAACCAAAGAAACAATTGGAGGAAAAATCAAAGGAATATATTACGTAATGTATTAAACATTTAGCGAGAAAGTCGCCTGTCTGAAATTTTGCGGGAAAAATTATTCAATGGCTGCTAACGTCGTTATCACGCTGCCTAAGATAAAAGGTTTCCAGAGAAACAGCTTCTTTTTTTTTCTCATATTTTCCCGTCGATCTTTAGGACAGCGTAAACTTTTAGAAGCTCCATTTCTCCGGTTTAGGCTACCACTAACTTCGCCAGCCACACGCCGCCTCGGTGTCTCTTCACTGGGTGTCAGCCACAGGGACGCCTGCATTGCAATTGACAATTTTTATTAGGAACACAACGCTATTGCCTTACTAAATTTCCAAAGGTATCTATTGCTTCCGTCTTATTTCTTCATTATCAATTATTTCATCTCAAAACTCGTATTCCTTTTCTTTCTCATTCCCGCATCTTCTTTCTCACCCACGCTCCAGCATTCTTAGCTTTACTTTGGTGATTCTGTCATTTAGAAGAAAATAACGCGATTGTAATCCGCACAGCTGCTTCTTGGATGAATCCCCGTAGTCGGGTAAGATCAATTGTTACGGAACAGAACAAAAGAATGCCAAGAGCTCGCGCCACCAGTTCTTCTTCCTCTTCGGTAAAAGCCCATGTATGGGATGCACGATAGAGACGAGGAAGAAGTGCGCACGTGCCACTTCATTCTCGAACTCGCGCACCCCTCGCGCGGGCCCTCGTTCCCGCGTGCCGAAATCGAGGCGCCCTTCTGCCCAGGTCGTCCACTGTCGCTCCCGCTTCCAGCAACAGCGGGGTCCTCTCGCCAGGACTCCGGCCGGAACCGACCGACCCCCCGACGAGCGACCGTGCCGGAGGCCTCGACCGCCATGAAGCCGTCCGGTTTGAACACACGTAAGCTTCAGTATATGCGCGCCACGCCCGTGGTCCATGGCGTTCGACTCTGGCGCACGCGCGACCGGTCATGTCCGAGTGGCTCCCCGGCCGTGGAGGACGGATGACGTCGGGCACCTATAGCCTCGGCGAAAGTCCTTCCGCCCGCGCACCACCGCCGCTTTTATGCGTAGCATATTGCTATCACTCAGTTCAGCCCTTGGGCGCGGCCGCGCAGCCACCATTGAGGGTATGAGCCATTGTTCGTTGCTGCGCGTCTCATATGTGGGTCTATTCTCTTTTAAGTTTGCTGTGTTTGTTATTAAGTTGCTTCTATTTTTATGCGTTGCATATTGCAATCACTCAGTTCAGCCCTTGGGCGTGGCCGGGCAGCCACCATTGACCTTTAGCGCAACCACGTGACGTGACGTCACGACAGCCGGAGGAAAAGCTAGGCCCCAACTCGCGCAATATGCAACGCATTCTTGGCTTAACGAAGCTAAGCCTGGCATTTTTCTTTTCTTTTTTTTTTTTTTTGCTGGTCGGCGTGTAGACATGCGTGGAAGGACTTTCAGCAATGGCAGGCCATCCTCTTCCGACTCCACCCGTCCTCGTATTTCGGGCGTGCGTCCTCCGAGGTCGGGCGATGCACGCTGACCAATCTCGAAAGAGTCGTGCTTCGGGGCCCACCTGCGCGTTGGCTCTTGGGAAATAGGCCCGCCTCCTTGGTCGTCGGGCGTTTCAGGGCATTGGGGAGCTTTAGACTTGGCGTACGCAGAGTTGGGGCACGCAAACCGCCGGGCTTACAAAACAACCTCAAGCGGGTTCGAAAGAACGCAAGCCGGGCTTGGCGCTTTGCGTGCGCAAGGCACTCTTGGAGGTATCCAACAAACCTGTTTGCTTACGCAAAATCTAAAACTCCGATCGGCCCAGCTCTCTCGCCGATAGTTTCCGCGCGCTCGTCGGCTGGAGTTTAACGCTTGCCAATCCCGCGGTAAAGCCCCTATTAGCTTTTCCTATATAGTTTTTACGACTAGGCTCAAGTTGTCATGCGGCTGTCCCGCCTAGTCTTCTTCGCGGAGGGAGGAAAGAAAGAAAGGAAACCAGGAGGGAGCATGTCAGCAGGCAGCTAGCCTCAGCAAGCCAACCTCCTCTAACGCCGCTCCTCCTCTCCGCCGCCTACCTGCGCATTGACTCTTGGGAAGTAGGCTCCCAATCATCTTCGGTCACGGTAGATCTTACATTGGTGCTCTCGTGACGATCTACCCTCGCTAACCGATCTATTCTCTCCCGTAGTCTTCGCGTACTATAGACCGCTAGAAGTTACTGGCTTGCCTATCACGCGGTTAGGACCTTTCTCCCAATCAACCTTTCCTTAACATCTTTTTTTTTTTCTATGACTAGACTGCAAAAGTGTCGTGTGGCGCACCTTGTTAATCATTCTCCTTCGTCCATATTTCCCGACCGCAGCGTCCGCTTTCCGCAGAAAACGCGGAATTCGAGAACGCCGGCGGTGCCGCTATTTCGAAGCACGTCGAAGAATCCCGCACTGGACGGTCGGTCGTAGTGACCGTAAATTGGCCAGCGCGAAAAGACGAATACAGAGAAGCGTGCGCGCACGACTGACATTGTCTGACCAAAGTTACGTAGCACTGGTCCTGTGTGTCTAGTCCCTCTGCTTCCGTATTATCGTTATGACTAACTTGCAATATGTCGCGGCAATTCCTCAAACATAGATACTCCCCTCGAATTGCAGTTATGTTACAATACCCTCATATATGGCGGTGCTCGCCGACTATAATTAGCTTCGGTACAAAATGTAAAAAAAAAAACAATCGCGTAAGATACAAGGGGATGACTGTATGGAATAAAATGTGATAGGAAGGCGACGGCAAACAAATACAGCTAACTACAGCTACAAGTAATTTGCCCGATGCTTTCCTTGGCTTCATTGTCTTTTGGCTTTATATGGTAATGATTAACAAAATCGAGCCCCTTGGTTCCCATTCTTCTCTCGTTTATTTATTGCGAGGGTCTCGAATCTGGCAGCCTTGATGTCATCAGGGAGCATGCTAGGGTTTATTAGCCACATGCCCGCTCTCCTAAGACCATGTGTAATGCCACGTCATCGTGCAAAAAAAAAAAAATGCTCCACATCCGTTCACCTTGGCTCCCAGTGGCGCTGGCTAACACTCCTAGGGCTAAATTTAACAAACCTAAATACCCAAGTTAGTGGATGGTTTGACAGCCGTCACGCGTAATACGGAAGGTGCGAGTACGGCTCCCACCAGCGACACGTTATCTTTTAGTCCACGTCCATTTCCCTTTCTTTATTATTTTCTACATTTCAAATTGAACTACAGCTAATTTCCCCGATGCTTTCCTTGGTTACATTGTCTGTTGGCTTTATACGGTAACACTTACTTTACCCTGCCTTTTACCTGGCTACGTTGTCTCTTGGCTTCATCCGCTTAAACACGTAACACCAATTCAACACTTCACTCAAACCAAGAGCGCAAGAAGATGAAGACGCAGAGATGCGCACCACAGTGCTCCATTCATCTCTGTGGCTCTGTTCTTTCGCGCTCTTTGGTTTGAGCAATGTTTGAGCAATGTTTGAGCAACAGAACCAAGAATGAGATGGACTCTGTTGCTGCAGCCACATTCCTGGATGACGATGATGACCAAGACAACGACTCGTCGGTGAGCAGCAGCTCATCCTTCGACCAGAGTGGTTTTCTGGAAAGTATCGGCTCTGTAGCTGAAGGTGCCGGCGACGGCCATGCATCGTCGTCCGCTTCTGACTCCGCGGCTGCAGATGACCAACCACACGCGCCTGCTGTTGCAGACGGCGCGGGAGACGCAGCGGAAGAAGCTACGATGCCGGAGCTTGATGTGGTACGTGCAGATTTGAAGGAACAACTCAAGAGCTTAGCCTCAGTGTCGTAGCCAGAAGCCTTTATTTTTGGGGGGGGAGGGGGCGGAGGCATTTGGCCGTTGGCGAGAAAGCGGAGGGGGGGAGGGTCTGCACAGGCTGCCTACTAACAGATATTTCGGGGGTGGGGGAGAGGGCGACATAGTTGTGGCCTCCGCTCTGGCTGTGGAGGGCTTGGCCGTAAACGTATTACCCGTTTCCGGAATACCGTATTACCGGGGATGGCGTATGGCAGCAGCAACGCTTCTAGCGACGTCTTGTGACGCACAGTTTAACCGTAGAGCATATATAAAGCTAACGCTGCAGTGACCTATCATATATCCTGCTAAATGGGTGGTGCAAAGCGTTTGCAACAACATAATTGTTAGCATTCGGTCTTTTTATAATCTTTTATTTGACGAGAACACCCACGCAACATAAAAGTGTTTCATAGGCATCGTAGTTGGACAAAGCTATACGCAAGGTCGCTAACAGCGTCGTTACTGCAGCCCACGGCTTCGGTAACCCTGTAATCCGTAAACTGCGCCTATATAAATGGTACCCTAAATGGTATAACTACATATATAAGTAGTCTTACCTTCTCCTAGGACTACCTATAGAGGCAGTTTGTCATGAATTACCTATGTAGGTAGCTCTACCTCGTCCTGAAACTGCCCATTTAGGCTCTCTTACATTGGCCTAAAGCTACCTGCATAAGTAGTTTTACCTTGTCTATGAACTTATTGTTTACGGATTACCGGGTTACCGGAGCCGTGGACGGCGGTAACGGCGCTGGTAGCAACATCTTGTGAAGCTTTGTCTGGCAGCGGAGCATCACAAGATGTACCCAACAGATCTGCCGTCTTAAGCTACCGGCGTTTCGGGATCCCTTGAAAGGTATATTAGCGCAGAGACTGGCTAACTCTTTTGAATTTGGTTGGTACCTGGATAAATATTGTCAGATTATATATGAAAATTTTGACAAAGTGGAGGCTTATTAGCACACGTTTACCGTGATATCGGAAGACAGAGGTATGCAGCCAAGTTGGCACACGCACTTTTCTATTGCGTGTTCAACATAAGCGCGTATATAACTGAGGCTTGCAATGACCGACTGTCTGCCACTCATGTGCTGTGACATGCGCGTAGACATCGACACAGTCGTAAAAAACACTAGCCTTTCCTTTTCTGGAGAGAACAGTCGTGCAAAACAAGGACATTTAGCGTGTTGTCGACAAAAGCGTCACAAGGTGCTGTCGAGCTGGAGAGCTGGGACCGTTACTCCGGTACGCCTTTGTCCATTATATAGCGCGTCTCCGCTGTGCTAAATATGTGCATTAACCCACGTATTCACACATACCGCACGGCTAGAAGCCCTTGTGCGACTCAACAGCATAAGGCTTCAAGATGCTATCGCGTATTCGTTTACTACTGTGGACCAATACGGCACTCATATGTACTTGTAAACGTTACCTGTTCAAAGTCAATGATCAATAGTTATTTATATTTGAAATGTGTACAACGAAACAACACATACCCGCCATGGTTGCACAGTGGCTATGGTGTTGGGCTGCCGAGCGCGAGGTCGCGGGATCGAATCCCGGCCACGGCGGCCGCATTTCGATGGGGGCGAAATGCGAAAACACCCGTGTACTTAGATTTAGGTGCACGTTAAAGAACCCCAGATGGTCGAAACTTCTGGAGTCCTCCACTACGGCGTGCCTCATAATCAAAAAGTGGTTTTGGCACGTAAAACCCCATAATTTAATTTTTTTAAACAACACATACAGACAGACAGACACAGAGACACATACAGACAGACAACTATATATCCACACTTTCGGGCACCTATGTTATTCCACGCAGGTCGTCGATCTCAGCGTTCCGGGTCCATCGATGAGCAGCGAGGTCCACCACAGCTACCAGCTGCGATCGCGCATTCCGCGGCCTCCGAACGCCTTTATGCTGTTTGCACAGGAGAGAAGGCGATCGGTGGCCGCCGAGAATCCCAATGTACGTGCAGCCAGTTACCCGTTTATAAGAGCACCACGTGCGTACATGTCTGCGGGGGGGGATGTGAACTTCCTTAGCGTATTCGAAATGCTCTGTCGGAAATTCGGAAAGCTTTCCTTTCAAAATGTGGCTCTAATTTTCGTTGCTGCATTGGTCCTCGGCAGCACTGAATTCTCCCTTTGCGTTGGTAGTTCCGCAGGCAAGAGCTACGCGCAACTTCAGTATGCGTAATCACGCTTAAATCATTTGGCTCCACTTTTCGGCGCATTCAAAATGAGTCGATCTTCCTTTTAATTTTCAGCTTATTTCGCTGCGAAGTAGCCACAATTAATAAAGGGAAAATCAGACGTCCACCCAATCGTAGCAATTGCGACAAAGGTTCCTCGAAAGAAAAGTTTTGCAGTTGAAGAAAAATTCGCCCTGATCCGGGACTCGAACCCAGGACCACCGCCTTTCCGGGGCAGCCGCTCTACCATCTGAGCTAACCAGGGGGCTAGCAGATGGCAGGGCGAAGTCGAACTTATCAACAACTCGAAGCAAAGGCAAGAGTTTTCACGTAATAGTTCTGCGGAAACCGGCAAAGTGAAGAGAAGTAATTAATAAAGGCAAAATCAGACGTCCATCCAATAGTTTAGCAAGTGCTACGATTGGATGGATGTCCGATTTTCCCTTTTTTCATTTCATTTAATTTTTGTACCCTTAGGGCCAAAGGCATTAGAGAAGGGGGTGGGTACAAAGATTTGAAAAACAGGAAAATGCAGCAAATAGTTAGCGTATAACACATCTAGGTGGTTCCTGAAGTAACAGTATTAGCTAAAGTAGTGCAAAACAGGCAATTATCTTCAATGGCGGCGGTTGGTCCGGGAAGGTGGTTCCAGCCATATGCTGTACGGAGAATGAAAGACTGAAAACAAGATTTTGTTCGACAGCAAATGATTGTAACTTTATGTCGGTGATCAATGCGGGCAGAGACTTATGAAGGCTCGGATATCAAGATGGATCGCAAGTAGGGATTGTGATAATAAATTTTATGAAATAAACAAAGACGAAAATACTGACAGCGATGGGCGAGCTGAGGCAGGTGCAATGTATTTTTCATGGATGTTACACTGGATGCCCTGCTGTGATTTCCTGTACTAAACCATGCAGCGTTGTTCTGAACGAGTTCAAGAGATTTAATTAGAACTTCAGTACCCGGATCCCATATTGAAGCAGCGTATTCTAATTTTACTCTTACTGAAGGGATGCACAAGGGTGTCTTCAGTGAAATCGGGGCGGATGAAAAGTTAGGACGAAGGTAGTCAAGCGTGCGGTTGGAGTTGTTAATTATTTGTTCAATGTGTAAAGACCATGAAAGTGAAGACGTTATGTGAACACCTAAGTATCGGTATGATGTTACGGTTTCGAGCGGCACGTTGTTAAGATGATAGAGGGCAGGAGAAGATGCCACACGGTAGAGACACATAGCTTGCTTAGTAGCGTTTAGTTCCATGTGCCACTTCCTACACCGTGCAGACACTGCGTCAATATCATTTTGTAGCATGTTAGTGTCGTTAAGGTCTGTAATTTCACGAAAAATAACGCAGTCATCGGCAAACAGGTTAATATTAGACGAAACACAAGCAGGAAGATCATTAATATCGATCGAAAAGAGAAGGGGACCTAATACTGAGCTTTGCGGCACACCAGAATGAACAGGGCTGGTAAAGGATTCTTGGTCATTACATGTTACGCACTGTGAGCGGTTCAGAAGAAATTGTTCTATCCACGAAAGAATGTTACGATCTATGTTAAGTTGACTAAGTTTAAAGAGAAGTGATTTATGGCGGACTTAATCGAATGCTTTCGAGAAATCGGGGAAAAAGCAATCTGGGCATTAGCCGCGGTCTAGAATGAGATTAAGTTTATGGGTGAAACAGAGTAACTGAGTTTCACACGAGAAAGTCTTCGTAAAACCGTGTTTATAAGGTGAAAAATAAAGGAATTTGATTCAACGAAAGTTACTAAGTGGGAGTACAAGATGCGTTCGAGAATTTTACGTGGTATGATTGTTAGTGATATGGGTCGCTAATTGTTAGGCGAGTCTTTTTTACCGGATTTATGGATGGGAACCACCTTCCCGACCTTCCAATCAGCAGGGATCGTGTGGGTGTCCAGTGACTGCTGAAATATATTAGCCAGAATAATAGACGAATAAAAAACAGTGCTCTTTGGGAACTTAGCAGTAATGAGGTCAGGGACGCGACTTGACGACACATTACAATTCTCTATTACTTCTCTCCACCTTGCTGGTTTCCGCAGAACTATTACGTCAAAGTAGCTGCACTGCGCATAATAATAAAAAGTGTTTGTATGATGTCAGTTCCGCGCATATCTGTTCATAATCACCTGTCTCAAATCATTTCCCACAACAAAAAACACAGCTTAATAACGCTTAATTTAAGCTCGTGTAAATCAGCAAACAACCTCCGATTACCTAAAAACAAATTAAAATTAAAGTGAACATAATATTCCTGTACTGTGTTAACTTTCTCTAATTATTTCTTCAATCACCCACTAGCGCAGGCTTTATAAAAAAATTACTCGAGCTTTTAGTGATTGTAATCGCCTTGTTAAAGCCGCATGATAAATTGTAGTCCTCTTAATTTGCACTCGTGGGTTAAGTGCAAAACCAAGTGTACGTTCTGGCTATTATATTTGTCAGTATGATTCATAAACCAGGCTCTTTGCGTGTAAGAAGCCTAGAACTACACTAGCACATCTTATGTAGAGATCTCGAGTAAAGAGTTTTTGATTGCATGAACAAGAGCATGTTTAAGTGCGCCATAACCAAGGCCTCGGCTTTTCATGGCCACAACCAAAAATTAACTAATGTATTTATTAATGCCTAATGAAGATGCGTGGTGCATGCGCATGATAGACGGCTCCAGTTATTACATGTTTTGTATTCTCGATGTTCGACGCCATGGTGCCTCTCATGCACGCAGTCATTAGTGCAGCAAAGTCGCAGCTGACGTGCAACGTCCCATCCCGTGCATCTCGTGTTAACGTCTTGTTCTCCTTTCTTAGAGAGTTTTAGTTGAGCGTGTTTACGCTCCGCTAAGCAGTTAAGCGGAGCGGAAGCGCGAATGCGCATGCGCCGTCCGCTTAGCCGTAAGCGGGATAGCGGAGCGAGGAACACGGTCCGCTTAGCGGAGCGTGCCGCGCAGCGCTTTGGCTAGCGTTGGCGTCAGAACGGATTGGATTGAATGCAAAAAGCAAGCGCGCTGGCTAACACGTCGTATTCCCCAAGACGGCGCTTTGTTTTCCATTGGATAAAATGGACCGGTAGCGCATTACAAGCGCACGTCTGGAGAAATAGTTATATATATACATATATACGTTTTACTGTATAAGAGTGATCATAAGGTGTTTTTATTTCCTTTCATTACCCTGAATTTGGCCAGGGGGCGCTGCAACTACAAAAGTTTCGCTCCGCTACGCTAAACGTATAACTAAAACGTGAAAATCGCCCGCCGCTCCGCTGTGGCTTAGCGGGGCAGCTCGGAGCGGAGCGTACCGTAAGGACGCTCAACTAGCGCCGTAACCACGTTTCGATCACAATACCCTCGAGTCCAGCTTTTAGCAATAGCGTATAGCCACAATATAATAACGCCCTGCTTCATCGGCGCACCCCGCGCAGGAAAACAACCAGCGCGTGAGCAGCCGGCTGGGTAAGCTGTGGCGATCCCTGAGCGCTGCCGACAAAGAGCCCTACCTGCGCAAGGCGGCCGAAGCTGCCGCTGTCCACAGAAGAAAGTATCCAGGTATGCTTACTGTCACACACACACACAAAAAAAAAAATACTCGAGTAAATGTTTTTGCACGATAGCGTTAAGGGCCCCGTGTTGCAGAATATCCGGTGTCGGCGTCGGCGGCGTTGTCCGTTAGGGAAAAATCATCCCTAACCACGCATACCGAACCACGAAGGTCCTCCTCCGCGTGGCGCATAGGCGTTACTGAAATAATTGACTTTCTCAAAGTGAAATGCATTAGAAAATTGGCAACGTACGACTTACGCACAACCTACAGATGCGATAGCCTCGGTTTGTGATTTTAATGGACGAGAAAACGTAATTCTGTTACGCAGAAACTAAAACCCCTTTTCCAGCCGCCGTTTGATGACCTAGTAGGAGCGGCGCACCCCGCTCGGTTCCTTGCAACGCCATCTAGATGGCGCTTGCCTCCGTGCATCCGCGGCAGCAGCGGCGCCCGCTGTAGGGGGGGGGGGGGGGCGTAGAAAAGCCAGAAAGCTCGCCTTCATGCATAGCGTTCGCCGCGGGCGTTTCCAGGAAAACATTACGGTTACATCAGCTGCAGTTGCCGAGAAGCTTGAGAAGCAGTCAGGGATCTTTGAATGATGTCGCGTTCCACTCTTAAAGGCGCACTAAAGGCAAATATTGAGCCGAGCTAAAGTGATACATTAGTGCTCGAGAATCTCTAAGGCGTAAATATTATCGCGAACAGAGCCTTAATAATCGAGAAATTGAGGTGAATGCAGGATACGATTTAGAGATTTCCCCGGGACATTCAAGCATTTGCCCGATGACGAAAGCACTCCTCAGTTAAATTCTGTCATTAGTACTCAACTACACGTTGAAAAAAACATCCTTGTATTGTATTATAATATGAAATAAAATGCTACATGCCCAGTTCTATTTCATTTTTAGAAAAAAGAACTCATCGAAGTTACCCTTGTCAACCTCGCGGGTGGTCGAAAGGTTTCGTTTTCTCTCGACTCTGCACCGCCCGGGCTTTCGCGTTTCAGTAGTTTCGTTATCGTGCAGTGCTGCGCTGCTTTTGCTGCGCTGCTTCTGCTTTTGATTATGATGGCTATATAAGTTGCAATATATTTTGTTTACTTTTCATATAAATAAATGTAGCTGCTGGTGCGTCAGTATTTGCACCCGGCGTTCAAACAAATGAAAACAAGATCGCTGTAACGCGCGACGACACAAAGAAAGGCAGGACCGACGGTTCTTAAATACTGCAAACATGGCAACTCCGCCAACGAGCCCGGTTAAAGCACCACACTTTCATTTGTCTGTCGCGCGCGCTCGTCAAAATTGGTTGCGCGTCGCGTCACGCGGGCGCGCAAAAAAGCACATGACAAAATAATCATAATAATGAGGAATTGCCTTGGCATCCAAGATTGGTAGCTGAAAGCGCGATCTCTGAGGCTTCGGACAAGCCAACGACGACCGCTAACAAATGTGGAAGAAAAAAGAGGAGTTATAAAATGCGGATCCTGACTCTTGAAAGATGTTATTCTAAAGAAGCCGCGTTGCCTCACTTGCACGCTAGCAACAGCGCCGCGGCGCCACTTGTATTTCAATTAGAAACTATACCGACGCTCGACACGCATGCGCCGCCGCCGCCGTCGCCGTGCTGTCCCGGTATTGACGTGCATGCGCCACCCACGCGTGGAGGCTTAAGTTTTGCAGAGACTCGGAAACACGCGTCCTTTTGCAAGAAGGAGAGGAAGGCAAACGGACCTCCGGTGACTGAATGTAGGAAGCTCGGTGGTGTGACTAGCGCGAACAAGCGTTACCGAGACGGCCGTCCGTCATCCCGCAGGCTACGTCTACAACCCGCGCGAGGCCCGCCGACGCAAGGAGCAGGAGCGCAGGGCCAAGGCGGTAGCCAGCAAGATGGACGGCTCCGGCGACCACGAGCCAAGTGCTTCCACGGCCGCGACGCAGGATCGAAGCAGCCCGGACTTCCAGCAGCTACCCCACTCGCTGCCTACGCCGCAGAGGAACAGGCGACGGGCAGCCAGTGCTGCCCGGTCTTCGGGCGCCGGTCAGGCGACGCCGACGAGGCCGACGGCCACTGTCTCGGCCACTGCATCGGCTCGCTCGGCTGCGCAGCCATACAGCGTACGTGAATGCCGCGTGCCTCGAACGTGCCGCGTTCGAGCGTTCCACACAACGAAGCTCGCGTGCAAGACGCAAAGAATCGACCTGTCCCTCACCCAGTATAGGCCGCAGAAACATATAAAAAATTTTATTCTAATGACAGACGCCAGGTTCGCAACTGTCAAGCGATATACCGGTGAATTAAAAAGTGAATGAAGCACTTTTGTCCCCTTGTTTAACGGCCAAGTGGGGAACGCCGTATATATATCTGGTTAGGCTGTGAAGTGGGCTTCTTCTTACAAACACTCATATTGCGGAGAAGCCAGCTTTCAAAAACGCGAACCTGCGAATGCGTTGACGTTCGCATTTATGCAAAACGTGTTGATTACTTTCGTTCTACACACTTATGATACCCTAAGTGTTTGGTCTGCATATTTCACAGCCAGCGAAATTCTTCGTGCGATCTCCGACTTACGCCGAAAGTGTGACGTGGTTCTAGACCTAAACCTAAAAGGCCTAAAACCTAAACCACTCGGTACGGTAAGAAAAAAAAAAAATACTGCCCGGAGTGTTTTAGTGAAGTCTGCGCTGTATTCATTTGCCAGAAATGGCGCCTCTACGAATTCATGGCGCCTTCTTCCACTCTCATAGTTAACTCTGTAGACGGTCGGCATGGCCGGTGGTCGAAGCTTCGATCTCGGGCTCAGCGGAGAAACACCGACCGCTACGGGCAAGAGGCTTGTTTGATGAATTCATTAAACACCAATTGATTGATTGATTGATTGATTGATTGATTGATTGATTGATTGATTGATTGATTGATTGATTGATTGATTGATTGATTGATTGATTGATTTCGCGACCAGGTGCACCGGTTTCCCGGCCCTCTGCCCCCATCACTGCGTGGGGCCCCCGTCAGAGGAAGCACTGCGTCCGCCGCTCAGTCCGCTGCAGCTCATCCATTCAGCCAGCCGAGCCCGCTGGTTGCCTGTGGCAGAGACTGCGCCGCCGTGCGTAAGTACACGACCGCCCCACCCACCATTCGCTATGGACTCAAGGTTAGGTGCGGTGGCTGGAATTCGCAAACGCATTTGTTCAGTTATACCTCTAATGCCCAATGCATAATACATGCTACGCTGATCTTGATGCCTCAATAATTATTTTAGCGCAAGGAGCTTGACGCAAATCCCACAGTAGCATTTTTGATTCGCTGGAGTGAAGTTTCAGCTCAAGTAGATAGTTCAACAACGGAATTACGAATTAATCATTTACTATACTAATTATGTCGTGCCTGGTTGATGTTGTCGTTGTTATTGTCGTCCCTCTCGTCGTTGTCGTCGTTTTTGTTGTTGTCGTTAAAACATTTTTCATGAACTATTTTTCACTGTCCAGATAGTAAAATTTTCCAACCGAGTACAAATATACAGAAAATACGCGCTTCGCATATCAAAATGATAATATCAATAATAATAGGGTGTAAAAGGATCAGTGGAATAAACAAAGCAACAAAGGCGTTAGCGGGCAGATAGCGGCACTGAAAACATATTCAAGACGAATCAAATAACGGTGACAACAAAAGCAGTGCGAATCGAAAAAAAAAAACGATATCGAATCTGGTGAACATCAAATAGATGTGTACGATAACCTCGGAACCTCCTTTGTCCTGCTGACTCGTGGCTGTTCAAAAAGATCTTTGAATAATTTTTGTACGCTTTATTTTATTACAACGCAAGCCTCTAAGATAACTCTACGACGACGTTCAATCACTCAATGGCTTCATGTTTCTGGTCCAGTGGTTATCGATTCACAGTGGTTATCGTCACTTAGATCGCATTTGTTTATAATCAGCCCGTCAATAATTAAGTAGAAAAGAATATTTGAAACAAGCATACTAAAAAAAATCAAGAATTTCGAATACTGGTTATTTAATTGGGAACCATGTCGAGTAGCTGGACTCGACCGCTCGACGAAGCGGTGTGCCAAATTCTGAAATAAAAGGACCGATTGTAATGAACAATATTTTCGATTTCGTATTCCTGTTTCAAGCGTAATATATAAGGCTTGTAAAACCAAACATGGCGCACATACATTTCTTGGATATGATATGCGACGTTAACGCTATTGGCAATGTTTGTGATGGGTGTGTGATTGATTATATATTCTACCTGTTAAGATAATTGTTATGTGTAAGGGGGAAATACTCTCATGAATACATCCTGATTACTTACGATGGGCAAAATCAAAATCAATTTTTTCAGCCGTACACAGGATCCAAGTCTCACGCGAACACTCAATATCAACTTCAAGAATAAATTCAGCAAATCAACCTCAACTTCTTCACGACCTTCACGACCTGAAAGTTCTTTCTTCGCTCTCGGGTATCATCGGACATAAACACAAAGAAGAAATAGGAAAAAGCAATTGTAAGTGAATACGAGACAATTTCTAGTTGGCATAAAATGGTAACATTAATTCCCGCTCCCATGCCCGTTCCCTTGGCTGAGGTGTGATGAATTTGGAGGTAGCCTGCTCAAAGGAGGTCTACTTTTCCCATTTCCTATATTTCATTAAATTTCTGAAGTCAGCCGATTTGTTGTCATTTGTGTTGTCTCTGCTGCTTGTTGTTGTAGCGTGTTGCTGTTTGTCGTTGCTGTCGTTGTCACTGTTGTCGTCGTTGTGTAAACCCTACAGCTGAAACGCGGTTTCCTTCGTCTCCGTAGCTCATCCGCAAATGAACGGTCCTGGCTTGCCACACGCAGCCGACGGAAGCGCCCGACAGCTGGGGTGGTTCTTCGACGCCACACAGGCAGCGGCTGCTCACGTGACTTTGGGAGTGGCCGCAACACGTGAGTGTCGTTATTTCTGCCCTCCTGTGCAGGGGCTCTCTCTTTTTCTCGCAAAGGGCATGCATTAAAACAAACACTTCATATTCCCGCCAGATACCACGTCCTAAATGTTTATTGCGAAGCACCACTTTAAAGAAAGAAATCCTCAAATTAAAGAAAAAAATTCGACGATATAGAGGACATTTGTAAAGACAAACATGGGCGCATTACAGGCATGCATCATTTACAACGACGCCGAAAATCGTAGAAACGAAGGTCTATGGCGGGTAAATTTGTGCGCTGTCGCATTTGTTTTAAGTGTGCCCCAAGAGTCTTACGAACGGAAACATTTGTTTGTGTACTGTCTCCATTAAGAAAGACACGCACACAAAGTCGTCAGTGGTGCCATCATTTTTCTTTTTAAGACAGCCTGTAACATTCAGTATTTACTTCGCGACAAATATTTCTTCGAATTCGCAATGATTCGTCCAAGAAAGATTAGAAATTTGCTGAAAAATCCGCCATCTGCCAGAAGAGCATCTTCTCTGCTAAAGAAAGCCTAAGTCACCTAAGTCTAGCAGAAAATTCACTAGAACGGCAAGAGACGGTCTCGCTTCAGAATTATAACGGTTGGCTTAAACGGTTAGCTCCTCCTATCGCTATGGCCTTGATTGCTTCCTCCTTGACACCGTACAGGGTCATTCTCATCAAAACCCAGCACAACCATACGCTTCCCGGTGGACTACCGTCAGAAGAGCCTGAACAGTCCACCAGATGAGCCGCGGACTGAGGGCTCCCTAACTTTGTGGCACCTTCTACAATTAAAGAGTTCACGCTACATCCGCAGTAGGAATGTGCGTTTGTGGAGCCGCCTGATCTCGGAAGCAGCGATTTGCGTTCATTTATTAACTGAAACGCCTTCTGGTGGTGTCTGGGCGGTGCTTCTAGGTTTCCTAACGAACAACTTTGCACTGTTCGCTGCGCACATTTCCGTTTCTTGCTTCGTTGCCGAAGTCGCGGTGTGCATTCGCGAACTATGCGCGCCACGACGCAGCGGTGTTGTGCTGGCCGCTTCTGGCTACGGCTGGACCTTCGACCTTGACGCCATCTTTGCCCCTGCTACTGCCCACGGCTGTGACCCCCGCGGTGGCCAGACACCACTTCGCTGTGCCAGGACCGCCGATGCCATCGACCAGGCATGACGCAACAGCCGGACCTGACTCGATGCAGTTCTTCAGTGCGATGCAGGCGAGTTTCTGAACTCCAGTTGTCCACGGTCGCTGTTACCTGTTCAAAATGAGTTCCAATGAAATCCAGTTATCCGATATATCGCCTTACTGCCCGTTTCTCGTGGTCCCCTGCCAAGTGCATGCATCTGGGACTGGAATATTCCAAGTGCAGTAGCCACGGATAGCACGAAGTGTAACAAGGGGAAAATCCGCACGGTACCGTTCAGGGCAGCATACACGATGACCGTGTTATCCGGACCAGCTTGTTGAGGCAAATAGCACTGCAAAGGTCACGCCACCACTTGGCTGTGGATTCTTAGTGATATCGCCTTATAAACGACAGACAAGGCAACTGTTTCAAGTCCTACTCACGAAAGCGACGAATACGATACCCCGTTCCGGAGTCGTCGTATTCTGGACTCTAAATTCCGCCGTGTTGGCGTTGAGTCAATCAGAACGCGCGTACCAGACCTTTGAGCCAATCAGAGCTGAAAAAGATGGCGAATTAGAAAACATAGCAAAAATTAACCGCGTCCAGATAAGCATCCCTGCTCTCTTTCACCTTTCTTCTTTTCCTCATGTGTGTCACATACTGCTGACCTATGTTCAGCCGTCGGCCGCGCCGATCAGTTACGAAGCCGTAAGCAGGCTTTGTATGCTCTTTCAATGAATCTGCCAACGCATTGGGTTGCACAAAGCGTCACTAGACGGCGCTACCAGCGCTGCTGCTCCCATTGTATGTCTCCGATATTCCGAAAAGGCGGGTGTTCGCGTCTGGACAGGCTGTAAAAAACATTCAGCGTAACGAAAATGTACCGGCGGAAACATACAATGAAACGTCTACAGAAGAATAAAAATGAGTTGGATGAGATGACGGCAGAGAATTGTATGGTGCGACGGAACAGGGAAATTTGCAGACAGAGGATGAAGTCAGACCGCACAAGACAGGGACAATTTAACTGGATATCGCCGAGGCTGAGCTTTGTCTCCTGCAGCGGGCATAGAATGATGATGATGATGATTATGATGATGATTATGATGATGATGATGGAACATTGGAGGTGGCGTATGCCGTAGCACTGGTTACATTTTGCGGCACCGTCGTCAGTCATAACGCCTACCATGTATAACTTCATACACGGGATAGCCCTCGAATCCCGTCCTCCATGGCGACCTTCCCTATGCAATGCAGCACGAGCAACAGAGGAGCAGCATCAACGCCACCAGGAGCACACTGAACGGAACCGGGATTGCGACCACGGCAAGCCGCCAGCAGCAGCAGACCGCGAGTAAGACGACCACGAGATGCGCTATTGCGCTATACCTAACTTCATTTTACGGGTTCCCTTGGCTTCTACATCAATGCCGTTAACGCTCGGGATTGTCTCTATACTCCCCCACGTTCTACACTGTTTCAAAACTCTTTGGCACAGGAATATAAGCTACAGCTGGCGTCAGCCAATTGCAGGAGTGATAGTGAGAACGCACTTGTACAACGACGAGCGTCCTTAGCATCTTAGCACCGTCGGCTACATCTCGAGAGCCAGAACACCTTTAAGTGCTTCCGTTAGCATTGCATTCTGTATAAGGAATGTAGAACTAAGCACACAAAAACGTAGACACACATACATGTCATAGACGTCGCATTTGGTCTTTTAAATAGCGAGCATGCGCTCTCAAGCTCGTTACCGCACATCCACGGTACACCAACACCGCCGCGACTTAAACACGCCGGCACCCCTTAAAACTATTCAGCTATCGCGCATCTTTCTGCTCAGTCCGGTGCATATCCCCCGGGGCTCCTATAGCAATGCTCGTCGCCGCACGCGTCAGGCTTCACTGCACAGCGGCACAGAGGCTCGATACGAACGTCTAGCGAAAGCATTCGCCACACCTTTGAGCGATATATGTGAGAAGCGTGCAGTCTTGGGTCGACACCATGCGCACGTTGTGCCTCGCCCAGCGCCGCACCGGGGCCCAGCCCGTGCTGGGGCCTCCAGCGCGGCCGCAGCGCTGTGGCCGCCGGCAGCGGGCCAGCCCGCGCAGCGCCGGGACGCCGGCGGCCCTTTCCAGCAGTGCGCCTTCGCGACCTCGGGCCACGAGATGGCCGGCACCGCCGTCGCCTGTCCCTACGCGGCGGCGCAGGTGTGCTGTGCGGGCGCCGGCGCTCAGGGCTTCGGCGCCCAGCCCTACGGCGCGCTGCTCGGTGCGTCCGCGGGCCACGGTGGCGGCGCCATCTTGATGGGCACGCCGACGCTGTTCCCGGAGCCCGCTACCAACGGCTCGAACCACGCGCGCGGACGACCTCCTGCTGACCGGTCAGTCCTGTTCCCATTGCGTACGCGCAATATTCTATAGAACCGTGTTGTAACTAACGAGTCGGGACTGGGCAGAGTGATCGCTGTAGCTACAACAGAATGCTAATTTGGGCCGGTTTGGTCATTGCTCAAAGAGTAGTTGTCATAGCTTGAGCATGATGTGTCCTGTTCTTGATAAACGTTACGGTTGTGAATCGTGCGTGTCGGCGTCTTTTGTCCAGTTTAATACATCGCTTCTTCGACTATGATGCAACGCGTTTGCTACGAAGAGACGCATGGCAGCTAGATGGTATTTCATAATTACGGTGTACTTCAAGCAGCAGAACAAGACAGCGGTACAGACATGGTCGAGAGCTTGACTAGCTGTGTATTTCCGGCGGCCCGCGTCCTGGTTGTAAGTGTATGCAATGCAAGTCACTCAACAGATTTGGCACAGCTAACAATTGAAACGGCTTTAAAAGTTCACAAGACCGCAATAGAGTGCAGATATGTAGAAACATGAAATGCCCAAAATATTCTAGACGAGGCCCCTTCGCCCATTTGTCGAATTTCACAACTGCGGACCAGCTTAATAGGCAGCATTAAATTAAAAAAAAGATATTTTGAAAGATCGGCCAAATTTCAAGAACTTTCAGTTGGCAACGCCGGCAGTGTACTCCTTTCCAAAAACACACGCATTCATGGCACTTAGTCGTAACATCCGTGCTGCGATTCAGTAGTGTTTTGGCTTGCAAAACACTGCTAAAATCTAGCACGCATTATTTTTTGAAGCTTCCCTGGATACGCGCTTTTCCAGCGATACAAGCACACTTGAGTAACAAATATTTCGCGTGGAATAATAAGCGCAAAGTTAAGACGAGACAGTGACACAGGCAACAAACAGGTGCTAAGGGAAAAGCGTCTGTCCCTCGTACGCGTGTCACTTGTCCCGTCTAAAGTGTGGGCTCATTATTCTGCGCGAGAGTGAACCAACTAGCCCAGCAGAGTTCTCTACTAGAATAGTTTAGACGCAGCACGCCTCGCAGCAGCAAACTTGGAACAGCAAATAATAAGCAACGAACTCTTTGTATGGATAACAGTGACTTTCACAGAGACTAGGCTGTTGTCAATTTCATCCACTTCAATAACTATTTCTTTATATAGTTGCTCGTAGCAAGTATTCCTCTCTCATCATTTAACCATCAGAAAACTTTCAACGGAAGTTACGAAGTCTGCCGCGCGATGCATTTTCGCGGATTGAACTAATTGCTCTAACATTTGGCGCAAGTAAAAAACCGTAAAACGGGCCCAAATTCGTAGTACTCACGAAAAAAAGAAAAATCGGGAGAGTTCGCAAGTATGAATAGGTATAATAATACCCTCCACCTTTATACTTCTCTAAAAATTAAAATCGCTAGGGACACTTCTTTTTTTTTTTACCGAACAACGCGCCCTAATACTCCCCGAAACAGGAATACTCGACTTCAACTACCCAACCTCCTCGGACAACTCGCAGATACCACTCTCGGCCCCTGGTGCAGCAACCGGCTGTGCAACAGCAACAGCCGCAACAACAACAGCAACAAGCCGCTGCCCGGCAGCCGCAGCCTTCGCAGCTGGGCATGGCCGGGTGGCACCAGATGAGCGCACCGTGGGGCGGCCCTTTCGGCCCGGACGTCGACCTCGCCATGCAGATGATGATTGGCCGCTCGGCTCCACAGCGGCAGCACTCGACGACACCGACGTACACGGCTGCGTCCGGGAACGCGCCGCCCTTTCGACGCCCGACGTAGCCGCACCAGCCTCGGTGACAGTCGTCGCACTCAAGCGGAGTCTGGAAGGAGGAGGCCGGAGCTGCGGCTCGTCTAGCGACGCGCAGCAGAAGTGTGGGAGCTGATGACGATGTCGATCCTTCCGGGTGCGACTCTCGGAGAGCTGCGCGGTGTCTGCGTGGTTGCCGGTGCATGCGTGTGGCGATGTGCTCAAAAATAAAGCCGAGAAAAGGCCTGTTGTTCCTGAATGCAGGAAGCTCGTCGTGTCTATCCCTTCATAAATGATAAGCAACAATATATATCTTGGGCAAGGGCCAACGTTTCGACAAGGGGGAGTTCGTCTTCGCCAGGACTCAAGTCCAGGAATTCTGGACATTGTACTTTCGGCCGTCTGTCAAACTTCGGCGCAAGGCACCAGCGTAACTCGATGGGCAGCACTATCAAATATTTCGAGAGATCGATTGAACTCAACCTTGCCGGACGTACAAGAGAGTTATATCCATCTATCCATCCATCAATCCATTGAACTTCAACTTTCAGTTAGCAACGACGAGAGGGAATACTCCCCTCTAATTAACGCACGACTTACGGCGCTTGTTTTAGCTTCCCTGCTGATTTGCGAACAGAGTGCCGGTCCCGACCGAAAGGATGTCATGTGAATATATTTTATAAATTGGATCAATTAAGTCTGTCGGCTAAACCAAATCAAATCTAACGCAGTGGTCACGGTTTAGCGCTGCGCTCGAGCCATTATTGTATAAGCCGATGTGACATGACGCGACGGGAACAGCAGCACTGGCAATGCGAGAGCAACCGGGAACAATTTATAGACACGCAGGCCGCGATTCAGTTTAGGCCACATCTGGCCCTTGTGCCCCCATGGTTCAGTTGGCACATTGTTTGCGAATTTTCCAGCGAACCACTTTAAGCACGAAGGACACACTACGCTTGACGCGTGCTTCGGCGCTCAAACCACAGTTCAGAAAAAAATTGCGTCAGACTAAGCAACGCAATTCTGTTCAAAACTGTCAAAAAAAAAACGAATACTCATCGTAACGAGCACTTCGCAGCTAAGACTTTCCGGTGTCGAATGACAGGAGCAGGATCGGATTGAAGGCGAAACAAAAAACCGTATTTATGTTTTTTTTTTTGCTCAAATATAGGCAGCCTTCTCTTAATTTTAGCCTGTTCTATTTGAATTTTTTGCTTTTTGCCCCTCGACGTTGTTTCTTTCTTTTTTTCGCGTACTAGACCTCCGACATCGATGGCAATTTATTTCCCTTGTAATTAGAGCAAACAGAGTAAGAAGGAGAGTTTGCGCAGCTGTCTACGCATAACGAGGAGCGAAAAGAAAGAAAGGTGGTGGAGGGAGAGAGAGAGAGAGGAGCTGAGAAAAGAGCATGCCTGAAAGTGTGTGCAAGGGAACCTGAGAAGGTTCCTTTTAATTTCCGCAGTTCGGATTTCTTGGCGACCAGGCCGGCCTGTCATTCATTTATTGCTTCTTATATATATATATATATATATATATATATATATATATATATATATATATATATATATATATATATATATAGTCTCACACAGTGTGGAAATTCGGGCTCTTGTCTCCACATTACACAAACACACACAAACCTATATAGAAACATTGAGAATAATACAATTACAAAATTTTTGCGCTTCGGTGACATGGGAGCCATGCACCGCTGTGGCCATGTTTTTTTTTCTCTTTTTTCTTTAGTTTTTTTTTCATTCAGGTCCATTGTTGCGACGCTAGGGGCTTCGTGTCCGGCGTGTACACATGCGCACGCACGCGCGAACGCGAGGATTGGATGAATCCAGCATTTGCCCCGCCTGTGGCTTCTCTCTTGGTTAAAACTGTTGCGCAAAGCGACGAAGGCTTTGCGCAACAGTCTTAATCATGTGTGACCAACAAGCCCCACAGCGTAATCTCAAAAAGGAAGCGTTTTCTTTGCGAACGTCGCCGGGTTTTCGTGACCGTGGGAGACGCGTGGCTGTTCTGTCGCCAAATAGGCCGACTAATCACAGCGGAGGCGCGTGTCACCGCCGCTTGGTTCTTTGAGCCACCACCAGATGGCGCTGGTCTCCGCGCATCCGCGGCAGCGGCGGCGCCGGCTGTGCTGGGTAAAGAAAAAAGAACCAGATTTAGGCTTCACAATGTCGATGAACGATTATTCGATTCAAACTATCGCGCAGAACGATTAATCTTCATCGATGTCCGCCTTTCATTTAATCGACGTAATCGATTAGACATGTTCGATTAATAATTTTTTAAAGTTTGACAGGAGTGTCTCGAAAATTTTGAAATCCTACTAGAACGGCGGAGAACGAGCAGTGACTGTGCGGTTGTGGTAGAGCGACTGTTTTTGCGAGACCGGAGCGAAGCCGAACCGAGCGCTTCTCCTCTCTTCCCCCACGCCGCCCGAAGCCGGAGGCTTGAAATGCCACCGCAATTCAAGGCATACCAAGTGGTTGATCGTCGTGTCACTTCCAGTGCACAGCATTCGCGCCGGATTGGAGCATGACATAGCGAATGGGATTCCATGTGTATTTCATCGCTTCTAACGCGATACAGCGTTCAGGGCCCCTTGTCGCAAGAAATCCGGCGTCCGGCGCCGACCATCTTGAGAGCGAAAAATCATTCCGAACCACTGAGCCACTCAGGCCATCCGCATGGCGCAGAGGCGTTGCTGAAATAATTGAACATCTCAAAGTAAAATGCGTCAGTAAAATCGCAAAGTACAACTTACACACAACCGACAGACGTGATAACGTCGGACTGTAAGTTGAATTCACGAGAAAACATAATTCTGTTACGAGGAAACTTAAATGCATACCTCTCTTTCAGCGTTTCTACCAGTCATCGAGCGGCGCGCCTCGCTCGGTTCTTTGCAACAACACCATCCAGATGGCGCTCGCCTCCGTACATCCGCGGCAGTGGCAAGCGGAGGCGAAGGAGAAACAAAGAACCTTAAAGTTCGCCTTCGTGCATAGAGTTCGCCGCCAGCGTTTCTCGATAGACATCACGGTTACATATATAAGCTGCAGTTGCCGGGAAGCGTGAGAAGCAGTCAGGGATCTCTGAAGGGTATCGCGTTCCACTCTTAAAGGCGAAGCTTAAGTGTCTTCCAAATTTTCTATAGCATTAATATATCATTTCTTTATATATGTACAATAATAGGCCTTCGAGCCACCCCTTAATAAAAAACAATTTTCATCAACATCATGTAGGTGGACATTTTCATATTTGTGGCCACAGCAGATATCATTGTTTGTATAAGCGGGGCTCTTTGACCGAAATAATAGCCTTGATGATAATTAGCCCAATATATTGCTAATATCGGGCCCAAGGTAAGGTGAGGAATTAAGCTTACGCCAATCGCAGTAAAATTACCATGACCCAACACTTCTTTTACAAGCGTTATACTTGCGGTATTTGCGAGAAAAAGTTCGAAGCTCCATTTGTTTTAAACACATACGGCTGCAAATTGTCGCGCCCGTGCTCTTGCTCACACCAGTGCTCTTGTCCCAAGAGCACGGGTGTGAGAATCCCACAACATTCGTTCTCATTTTGCTCATCTTTCTGTGCTATACCGGTATAACTATACTTCCCATGGTAAGAAGTGCTCATACACGTTGTAAGTTAAAAATAAACGAAATAGCAGTTTCGCCTGAAAGGCGAAGCGTAGATCGTAATGGCAAAGTATTGGATAACTACACCAAGTAAGGTTCGTAGTTTTATTGGCCGTAGAGATTGCAGCACACATGTGCTTTCTAATTAAGTTAACAAGCACGGTGCCACGCGCGTACGGGAAAAACATGAACAGATCTCGCTCAATGACCGCGAACACTCGCAGTCACAACGCCGGCATGGCGATGAGCAGCAACAGCGGCGGTCGAATTTCCCTTCGTGCTGCCTCTGAGCGAGCGAGGACACAGCTGACACAGCCCACGCGAAGCCATCGGCGATCTGATGTCGCCTACTCTTTGCACCCGCCGCAGATAATACCTTCAAGAACCATGATTCGAGCTCCTAACTCCTGCCGCAGTGAAAAAGAAAGAGAGAGGGAGAGAGCGAGAGAAAGAAAAACATCGGCGGAACCCATCTCTCGATTACTGTCGACGGTGCATCGATACAGCGACACAACGTATTGCCGCCATCGAAACGAGTTAGGTATGAGGCGTGTACTGATAGCGGGATTCCACTTTCGCGCTTCCCTGAGAACATTCGGCGTCATCTTGCGCTGTTGCCGCCGCGAAGCCTGCGCGTGGCCTCCTAAACTCAGTGACCCAAGTTGATCCGATGGTTCTTAGAACCCTGTTCCCTCAACACAATAGCCCGATGCGCTACCAATTCAACCAAGGACGACCCAGGTTACATACATACATACATACATACATACATACATACATACATACATACATACATACATACATACATACATACATACATACATACATACACAGATAGATAGATAGATAGATAGATAGATAGATAGATAGATAGATAGATAGATAGATAGATAGATAGATAGATAGATAGATAGATAGATAGATAGATAGATAGATAGATAGATAGATAGATAGATAGATAGATAGATAGATAGATAGATAGATAGATAGATGGCCCCCGGAAATTCCGTGAAGTACCCTAACAATGCTAATGCATTACAACGGACAGAACTTGCCTACGAGCACTATTCAAGTATGCGAATCGCCGAAACGCATCATCTACATGTGTATGAGGAGCGTACTGCAGCTGCGCTCCTCTCGCGCGCTTTCCACTGGACATGCTGCGCCTTCTGGCGGCGGCGCCGCGAAGTCCGCGCATGTCCCGTGGCACATGCGCAGCAGCCCAAGCTGGCGTCAAAGAGGTTCGTTGAAGGGCGGCGCATGTATACCAGTGGCACACGTCCAGGTGAACTGCCCACATTTTGAGACTGCACCATCTTCTGGATCGGCGCACATTTTCGACGGCATAGGTGGGTAGTTAGTAGATAGCTAGACAGCCGGAAAGAAAACTGGTCTGACAGTGCTCAGAATGCAAGAATGCAACTAGCATTCAAATGAATCACCAGAACTCCGCATCACGTCCGTCAAAAAATAAGCAATAGCAGCCAAAATTCCGAACCTTTATGAGAAAACTAGAACGTGTACGAGTCTGGGCACATTAATTTTCGGAAGAATAATAACGTAACAAAGCAACACGATGGTGCAAAGAATGTCCAAAGCTGGGCGAGTTGAGTGGTTACTTGGCTTACGTGACACGTGCGTTAACAGCGCTCCGTATTAACTAGACGCTGTAACTCGGTGCACCGACAAGACAAACGCACTGCACATTAACTGGAATGTCTGCAGAAACAAAATAATGCGCCAACGCGACAGAAACACGGGAACTGCTAGCACGCACTCCAGGTGCTTTCTTGTGTTTCTTCTGTATTATAATGACGAGTGGTCGCTAATTCAATATGTTGTTCGTGCAATAAGAGCGAACTCAATGAAGGCAAGGTAATAATATCCCCCTCTGTATATACCGAAAGGTCCTGAGGGTAAAAAATAAATGAAATTAAATAAATGAAACGCAAGGTGCGTCCAGTCTGGCAGATTAACTTTCGTAATTAAGATTCGGGCTTTTACTTACCGAAAGCAATGGACATTCGGTATGTAATGAGGCAAAATTCAAATGTGACACCGCCGACGTTTCCTCGAATTTTCTACCTTCAGTGCAGATACGCAGAGGAGCTGCAGTCGTTTTGACTAAAGGTGGCAAGCAGCAACTCTCCCCTCTCCCCCTCCAAAATTTTCCGCATTTGCTCCCCGCCTTTTCTTTCCTGCGACAAAACAATCAAAACGCGACCATGATTGGCGCATGTTATAGGGATTTAAAGCAGCGCCAATCGACAGTCATATATTTTTTTTTTCTGGCAGCGTGACGTTGCCTGAATGAAGAGAAAAAGAAGTTGAATTCATAAAAATTCTTCTTTCGTAGGGGTGTTGTCTGCCGCTGGCCGGCCACCTTAGCCATTATGTCCGACCTCAAGACTGGCTGGCTTCTGCTGTTGTGATAATTTCAAGCTTCAGTTTCAGTTTATCGATTTAAATACACTACAGTATGCGGTAACAGTGTACAGAAAGAGGTCCCAGAGTGAGGCACTGTGATGGGACTTCTTGTTATAATGTCTCTTAAAACAAACAGAATAGCAGCTAAACAAAGTAGTGAAAGTACAGAATTATCATTAGGAATAAGAAAAAGATATATTAGCAGAAAAAAAATAGCATCGGCGAAAGCGAAATATGGAAAAAAGGACCAGAGCACAGTTTATGATAAGAAATTATGAGATGTGTGTTTTTAGCATTCGTTCGAACCTTGCTAGGCATTCGATTGTTTTAATATTAACTGGTAAATCACTCCAAAATTTTATGGACGGAAACTGGATCATTTGTTTACCTTTGGAAGAAAATGATTATTTTGACTTACAAGTCTATAAAGTCTATAAAAGTCTAATAAGTCTATAAAATAAGTTTATAGATGGTATTCGAATGAATGGTCTGTGCGGCGTCAATAATGACTAAAACGTTAGGATTATGAATT
The DNA here is from genome assembly GCF_038994185.2 of Dermacentor albipictus. Taxonomy (NCBI): domain Eukaryota; kingdom Metazoa; phylum Arthropoda; class Arachnida; order Ixodida; family Ixodidae; genus Dermacentor; species Dermacentor albipictus. The sequence goes on along the minus strand of NC_091825.1, from coordinate 94,560,028 downwards.
AGACGGCCATCTAGAGTATCTAGGTTATAAATGAAATGAGGTTAGTCAGTACCTAGGCAGGGCATTAGGCAGTATGATAGCAAGAGCTTGGTGGCGCAACCCACCGCCCCGTTCTAAAGGGGACACTCATAACATCCATCCATCCATCCATCCATACATAAGCGTGAGAGAGGAGGCCGGTTGCCGCACGACGGTTTCCTCAGCGTTCGCACGCACCGGCACGTGATGCATTTGGGACGCCACGCGCAGGCTTCACGGCGACGCCTCTAGATGGCGTCGAGTGTTCTTAGGGAAACGCGAAAGAGAAGTATCGCTGCAGTACACACCTCATACATAACCAGTTTCGATGGTGGCAATACGATGTGTCGCTATATTGATTTAATGCTAAACGCATTACCGTCGACATTCATCGTGAGATGGATTCTGACGACTGTGCGTGCGTGCGTGTGTGTGTGTGCGTGCGTGCGTGTGTGTGTGTGTGCGTGCGTGTGTGTGTGTGTGTGTGTGTGTGTTCGCTCGTTTTCGTGTTCCTATTGTACACAATGCGTTTATCAATAAAAGTAATTTTGTCATGCATGCTCGTTACTGATTGATTGATTGATTGATTGATTGATTGATTGATTGATTGATTGATTGATTGATTGATTGATTGATTGATTGATTGATTGATTGATGTGTGAGGTTTAACGCACCAAAGCAACCCTGGGACAGTGAGAGATGCCATAGTGGAGAGTTCCAGAATAATTTTTGACCAATCCACAGGAATCTTTGACGTGCACCTAAATCTAAGTTGATACTTTTTGTTTGCTTGTTTCTTTTCTTTATTTCCACCTATACTTATTTAATGGCTTTGGATGTATAAATAAGCACTTCTTTCGTGTTTTTTTTTTATACGGTGCGCAGGTATACAGCCCGTGCAGCTTTTCTATCACCGTACGCTGATATTTGTTTCAGTGGGGAAAGCATATACAGGGAAAGGGGGAAATGTGACACGTACAGGTCAATCTTTTCCAACATTTTCGCCGGTCCCCTAGGCAGCCGTATTCTCTACCAGCTGTCTAAATAATTAATCTTATTGTAACGTACTCTACCGTATACCAAGAGGAGCACGAGTTCATTGCTTGTCTTACTCTGCAGATGCGTACGTCGTTAAATGCAGGCACGAGACTGAGTGAAAAGCTGTGCTTCAGTGTGCACTGAGTTACACAGTGAAAAATACACACTATAGAATCGAAACACGACGTCATCATAGCGGCTTCGACACTGATATTAAACCACTAAGCCGATTTTCCAAAAGGGGTGACAATGATTATGTCCGCTTGCAATGGTACGTTGAGACTAGAAATCCCTGGCCGGCTCTAGTATTCCTGACTTCCACAGCTACTTAGCTCACTTCCAGACATCAAACGCAATGCGAAGTAAGAACTGTTTTTTATACCAATTCGAATAACCATGAGCTATTTTGTCTCCATCTTCGATCTGCGCAACCAGATTAGCTTGGAAGGGATGCAGTATTGAACATAACATATACCGTATTTGTTATGGGCCACATCCCGACATCAGTTTCTGTAGAGTGGTTCTTTTTTTTTAATGTAAACACACACTCAAGGAGTTCCCTTAATAATTTGTGAGCGGATCAGCTCTATAGTGATCCGAAATGGTTAGAAGACTGAGAACTACTAATTTAACTGATGAGCTTCTGTCGCTTTGTGATTGGTTGGTATAGAGTTCTTTAGACATAGCAGGTAGTCCAGCAATAATCTTGTGTTATTTCCCGCCATGAATGAAGTGCGCTTAAGTCATCATTTTTAGTACGCGAAAAAGTTTTCAGCGCCACTGCGACAGTACTTTTAGCCGCCCCCTGAAAGGATGCTTCACCTACGATATATTTATGATGCGGCGAAAGCAGACTTCCGTACAGGCTGAACGTGGAACGTTGCCTAGCTCCGCTGCTTGCTTGCTAAAACAAAGACACGTGACGTGTGACCAACCGCAACCACTTATTAAAGGATGAAGTAAGTACATAGTCATAGCGGCTGTTAACAGGCACCTTGATCACTTCATAATTGTGCAGGTAGTGACACTGAAAAGAAGCCGTGCGCAGGAATTTCGAATGTGCCATTTCTTGAGACAAACTTCTTTTAAGCATAACTCGTAAAAAGTACCAACATAACATATATTTTTAAAATTTTCTCGGACTATGCAAGAAAATTACAAGTTGCCTTCATCAATATTGCGCATATTGTATACGGTTACAGTGCATGGAGTCCGAAAAATGTACAAGACGACTGAAAATTTGTTTTCTTGTTGCTGCTGGTGTTGCTGGTCTTATCTTCGCTGTTGCCCTCAATGAAAATAACGATTACAAGTGCTGCGCGCTGACAACAATGTCATCAACAACAACAAAAGAAAAAGGAATAAAGGGAAAATGGGTAAATAACGTGGCAGCTAGGCGCATGGATTTTCGATAAAAGCCCGCTTTGCGAGAGATTTCCTATGTACGTGTCGACAGCAAAAATTTTATTCAAAGTTTGATTACCCACACCTGCAAAACAAAGCACACTGATGTAATTTGTGTCGCGTAAGTGTCTGACAACTGACACTTTCCACCACAGTGGCGTTGCACACAGCACCGCCACACTACAAGCATCATCATCAACTCGCACACTCGCGGTTCTCCAGCGGTCCAGCGCATCGCAGCAGTTTGTAGTTTGGGTTTCCATATCCGGGTAGAGACTGCGCATTGCAAGAACTCGTAATAATGGCAAATTCAGTGCGTTTGCTAACTAGCGTGTCTCGATCTGTGCCTCGTAAACTGCTTCCCGTAGGAACAACCAGCACGCCGCGAAAGGTAATCCGTCCGTGCCTCCGTGCCGGACTCCGGATATGCAAAGTGCGCATGTGCAGCAGCGCAGGACGATTCTAAGGTCAGCCGGAAAATTGTGGAGCAAACTCCCCGAATTTTCCAAATAAACGACCGTGTCGGGTCTTATCATTTGGAGCGCATTTTCCTTGTCCCGCGCGGAGGTGTAGTCGCCCTATGATCTCTTATCAGCTCATGCAATCCCTTATCTGCGAAGCAGACGCCTTGCCCGATCGCCAGCGCTCGATCGTGGTGTGTTTGGGTTGCGCGCATAGTTCGAGCAAAAGTACGCAAAGCTGAAGTTATCAAATTCGTGATTGCCCTCATTGCGAAGTAAAAAAAGAAAAACTTTCGCATTACAAGAGCGCCCGTGATGCCCGTCGCCGAAGTATCGCCGTCGTTCTGTAGATATACACGCCTAATGAAAAGCATGCGTAATATCACATTAGATTTTTACGAACTCTGGCACGCTCAGTCAAGTGCCGAATTCGAAACGTTATCCTGCGGAGTTCCGTCACTCTGCAGAAACTTGGCATGGAAATAAAAGCTTAAAATATTTAAATTCTGGGCTTTTATCGTGCCGAAACGACTTTATTACGAATCACGCCGTAGTGAGGGGCTCTTTAATGTGCACGCAATATATTAATGCGCGGAACACGAGCATTCTTGCTTTCCGCTTCCATCGTAATTAAAAGCTGTTTTACATGTAGGAATTAAGCCATTTTATAACAATGACAACAAAATGAATTAAAATGATAAAATCTTTCAGGAAATGAGTACGTTGTGGAATCAAGCTTGGTGTCATGACCACAATAAAAGCTATACAAAATCTTGTTTGCAGTACATTGCTATCACATATTGCTGCAACAATAAATGTGCCTGTGTGTGTGCTTTTTTCTTGACCAAAGGCGTTTTGCTTTGTAAAATTGAAAATGGTATTATTTTTATTTGTCTTCAGTACTTTTCAGGGCAGGCACAGCCTCCACATGCGACAGCAAAGGCGAAATATGGAGGTCGCTTTATGGTTACAGTGCTACCCGGTGATGGAATCGGCCCTGAACTGATGAAGCACGTTCGTGAAGTTTTCAGGTAGATTGCCTCCAGCATATTGCCACTATCTTCCTGGGCCTCCATAGACACCCCCAATGATTTGTCAAACACCAATTCTTAAAAACAGCGCAGGGTGATAAATAGCTAGGTTACTTTACTGCAAAGCATTATTATGTCTGTCGACATGAGAAATTCTGTAATATTCATTGGCCAACTTGTTAATCAATTCAATATAAATAATTATGGGGACTTTATTTATTTACTTTAAAGCACATGACTCGCACTTGCAGAATTGAAGCCAGGCATGCAGTGTACATGGTGTGTCAACCAAGTAAAAACCCAGAAACTACATTGAAGTGAAAGTCGCAAGAACAAACAATGAACGGGCTCACACTGCTCCTGGACCAGATTGAACAAAATTTCCTTTCGATGTTCATTCTTATGACTCACTAGCATGTCTATCTTCAACCTGTACAACCGTACTAGCCCCAACCCTAGCCATACTGAATATAGGGCTGGCATAATCTACTGATTCCTTTTGCTCAATTCTTTTGCTACCTTATCACCCACCACTCATGACCAGCTGATCCTGGTGATTGCGTAGGCAGATCACTGTTCAGACTACCAATGAAGTGTGAAAGGGAAAGGAATTGGAATAGGTACCATTACATTGTGTTGGCCCAGCACCATACTGTCAACAATTCGCAATGATCATTGTAAATTGTTGCATTCATAATGCCATGTTTTGTTGATAATGATTCATTTGTGAAGTCACAAAGCCATTTGGAGCCAGAAGGACAATATTCAGGTGAATATATGTACTGCCCGTCATCCCTATGCTGGCTGAACCACTATGTTTGCACCTCCAATAGACACCATAGCGCTTGAGTTCCCTCTCATATTTCTTATTCTTTTTTAGAAAACTACACTAGTGCAAAGTTTGCTCTAGTCATTTCTGTAAAAAAACTATGATTTCAACAGAAGTGCAGACATCAATCTTGTAAATAATGCCACTATGTTACAGCAAACTATAAGGCAGCACTGACTGTATCACGTACATGTAAGCCAGTTTGGAAAAAAAGATCAGAAATAGCCAGTGAGGCAAACTGTCGGTGCCCTCAATCAATAGCAGAACTGTTTCCCCGCCTGCCTTTCAGCTACGTGTAAGCTAGGTTAGCATAGCAGCGAGGTGATCATGATGACAAGTCATAGCTAAAAGACAGGAAAACATGAAATTTCAAAATCCAAGTTGGGGGACGGCTGTTGCTGCCGAGTTGTTGCTTTGGTGGGCTTTCATTGTAGTTTGGCCATTTCACCTTGCCAAATTTTGTGCCTGAAAAACACAGGCCTACTGCTACGAATATGTATCTGTGTGGTAAACGTGTGCTAAAGTCTATATGCTGCAAACTATGTGACTTGCCCTCATTCCCTGTGGCTAGTTCTTCCACACAGACAGTGCTGCATACTTTACTTATTATGAGGTCATGCTATGTCTGCGGTAAGAATCAATACAAAATACAGCATTATAATTTGTCAGTTATCATGTGGCACTTGCTTTTAGCAGTTACTCGCATTACATGTGTTCCTCCTAGCTTCATGAGCCTGCATGTGAGAAATGCTTTGATAAATGCTCATGTGCCTGGAAATTCTGGGCTAGATTCACATGACCTCCGTCCTGTAAGAACACCTCGTGATACACAGGCTTGTAAGGATACACATATGTAGGCATGGCATGGCTTCACAATAACTTATGCACACCGGACTGTCTGTGTCTGACAACTAGCCCTAGGCCACCAGCTAGTAATATATAGTGAAAAAGGTGATAGCCAGCGCAGCAGCAAACCATTACCTTTACTACATGCAACGTAACTTTTGTGAAACTTTGGTGAGATATAATCTCATAGCACTTTAGCACTTGACTCCATGGACAAATGCGAAATCAAAGCATTTTATTGGTCCGAAAAGTTTAGTTAGCGGTTGTGTATACAGTCCAGATGTGCATACTGTGTCAATTCTAAGGCAGCATTGTGCGGTTCGTGCATATAGTATAGCAATGTATCATTTGTGCTCTACTGCTTTCAGATATGCTGGTGTGCCTGTGGATTTTGAAGAGGTCCATCTTGACTCTACCCAGGACGATCTGGAGAACGTTGATGAAGCCATCACGGCCATCAAAAGAAATGGCGTTGCCCTGAAAGGTTTTTAAATGTTTGTCTTTGTCTCAACACAACACATTTGCCTTATCTTATAACACAACACATAGTGTCTGTGTTGTGCCGTCTCTGCTCAGCCCCCGTATTCATGCTATGATTCTTTTAGTGAACAATACTTACAAGGAGGACCTGTTCATGTTAATTTCACTGGATTATAAATGTGGGTGTCCCATATAAATCTGAGTTCCAAGGCATATGTGTTGAGAGTGCTTCACATAAGTATTTGCTTATTAATAAAGAGATATCTATGTAAGCTACTTAATACAAACAAATAATTCTTTAGGCTAGAGTAGCTGTAAAAGTGTTTAGCATATTGTCATAGTGCAGTAGTGATGAAAAATCAGAATCACCAACAGAATTGTGAATGAAGGACCAGACAGACGGGCGGAAAAAAACTTTAATGAGACATGAGGACCTGCAAGGTTGCCAGCCTGGGCTCAGGCCACCCGGGCATTATGTGCGGTGAGGCCTAGTCTTTCCACCACTGCCCAGGCCCGCTGGATTGCCGATAGTTGGTCATGTAGTTCCGAGTTAGTCAGAGCGCTTAGCCATCGCTCCTCGAGAAGGTCCATTTCTATGTTGTCCTCTACGTATATTGATCTGATCTCTGTGCATTAGACTTTCTTTATTGGGTGAACTTGTGCCCAGAAAGCAAAGTAACACGCTAGTGACTATGGCAGCAACAGGCACGTTCAGCACTCATCGACTTTAATTTCACGGGTCAAGTTAATCTGTTATTAATGCATGTATCACCTTACATTATAGCGTAATTGTTGGTACCTGTGTAAATTCTATAATGTATAACATAATTTACGTTGCATGTGCAGTCTGATTAGACATATCTCTTTTGTCATAGAATTGGCAGTAATGATCAGGAAATTTTGTATACAGCAGGCACGTCTTCCGCCAAGCTAAAACTTGATAACAGAGATTATCCAGTGCAACCGGTCACTGGCAAAAAGCAGAACAATGTATGTATTGCTGTTCTGAAGCCCTATCTTTGCCTCTAGTATTCGTTGCAATGAAGAACACTCGTCTCACATCTCTCGTGCTATGGCTTCCTCTTGTTTGTAGGATATTCAAAATGTCTTAACTGTAGCAGTTCGTCTTTAGTTGTATTCTTTCATGTTCGGCGCTTTGGCAGCATGTTTTGGGAGGCTGTGGAAAGTGAACACATTGTTTCTCTTGGAAGGCAACATCGAGACGAGGCACAACTCGCCCACCTCCAAGTCCCGCAATGTAGAGTTGCGCCTACGGCTGAAGCTTTTTGTCAATGTGATTCACTGCAAGAGCCAGCCCGGCGTTCCGACCCGCCACAACAACATCGACATCGTGCTGATACGCCAAAACACAGAGGGAGAATACAGCTGTGCCGAGCATGAGGTCAGTTCTCTGCAACATTTTTTCCTCGCTAGACTTCTGACTATTTTGAGTGTATTGGCTTCGTCAGTGGAGCATGTAGGAGGGTACAAAGACCATAAATCTGCAGATGGGATAGGCACTGACTCAATTGAAAATTTGTTAGAAACAGGCATGCTAGACATAGTGTAGAATTCACTGTAATGTCACCATTGGAATGTCTAGTCACATGCAATATGACCTTCAATGACAGCTTCAATTAGTAGTGTTTATTAAACCGCTATTTCACATGTCAGAGCCACTGTGCAGCCCTGGAGCCCCTTAGACCATGAACAAGGGTGTTGTAAATCATACTGCGTGCGACTGTACCTGGCGTAATAGTGGTGATCACGTGCAAGACTGTCAAGTTCATCATACTTTTTATTAAACAGCTAGCCACTTACATTAGTGCTGCCCCAACATGTTGGCTGTGATACAGAGGAAGAAAAGTTGCAGGCTTTTGAGCTAAACGCAGCAGACTCCGTGGAATGTGGAAATTGCCTTTCTGCCACATTATGTGAATCGTGCCATATTTCTGCTGCTCAGAAGCAGTACAGTGGAGCCTTGCTTTAAAAGTGTTGCATATGACACAAAAATGCTTTCATTTTATCCAATATTTGTTATAAGCATATGTTCTGATATATGCTGATATTGGTGGGAAAAATTTTATAACTGCTTCATTACATTCAATAATTCGTTATATCTGTGTTTGACTGCAATAGAGAGCCTAATAGACCCCTGCATGTAGTATAGTAATTGACCCCTGGATTGTTGTGGATTCATCCACTGAACACTGCACTTCGTGCTCCTAAATTAAGAGGGCAGCACTGGCACCCAGCTGAAGTGGCCATTGTGCCTCACTAACCCTTCTTGGCAATTCCCGAGTCAGAATTTTGTACCAAGTTGCATTCATAATCTACTCAAGACAGCAGTGTAGAAATTAGTGATACAAAACAATTGATAAACTGACTATTATTAGTGTAAGAAAGACTATTGATAGTTTAATTAAGGGTTCGATGAAAGTTCGTCTGGTCAGGCATGGAAATGAAGGAATTACGGTCACTGACCAAGTCTGACGAATAATCTGACGTTTCGGAACCGCATATGGGTTCCTTGTTCACTGGGTTGGACAAGAAATCGTCGTCACTTATGTAGCCAGCACGTGACGTAATGAACGTGCGTAAACAGCAGGCATGGTCCCTGGTGTCTGGTTCATTGTAGCTGGCGTTGATTGAATGATTAGAGATTCTAGCAGCTGTCGGGATGACACGTTCTTTTCTTTGGCAACAACAGTGGCATTGTCCCAGTCAATCTTGTGATTATGTTCATGCGCATGCTCGGCAATGGCGTTCGTCGTGTGGCTATTATTTCTTACATCACGTTTATGTTCCTTGAGGCGTCTGGAGAACTTCCCTGTTTCACCAATATATACTCTGTGGCAATCAGCGCATGGTATCTTATACACAACTCCTGGGAACTCTTATGGTGGCAGCCTTTATCTCCACAACTCTTATGGTGGCAGCCTTTATCAGCAAACGCATGGCATGGCAATGGGAGCGTCAATATCGGTCACCACGGCCAATCTAGTAATGGAAGCCTTGGAAGGGAAAGTGCTGGCCACATTCAACCCGGCACCTAAAGTTTTTTACTGCTACGTGGATGACTGTTTCTGTATTTTGAAGAAACAAGACATCCAACGCTTCCTGGACTGCCTGAACGCCCAAAATGCGCACATACAATTCACTGTGGAACACGAGAGGGACAACTCGTTGCCTTTCTTGGATGTACTGGTTCGTCGGGATGGGGGCGCTCTCGCCTTTTCGGTATGCAGGAAGCCTACACACACAGGTCGTTATCTTAAGTTTAATTCTTGTCACCCTGTCGGCCCTAAGACATCCATAGTGTCGTCCCTGATAACACGCGCCGTACGCGTCTGCTCAGGCGACGATGCACTAAAAAAAGGAATTACGGACGATCCACCGTGAACTAACCCGCAACGGCTACTTTAGTCGTTTCATATGCAGGACCGAGAAGCGGATATTAGAGCCAAGCTCAGAGAACAACACGACAATCCGTGCACGTGCAGCCATCCCTTACGTCCAAGGAATCAGCGAGGCACTGTCGCGCGTATTTTCAAAATATGATTTGTGCATTGCCCACATCCCGACCAGCAAGCTCCGGAACCAGCTCATGAATGCGAAAGACAGGTTACCTGTTGAATCATTCCCAGGAGTTGCGTATAAGATACTGTGCACTGATTGCCACATAGTATATATTGGTGAAACAGGGAAGTTCTCCAGACGCCTCAAGGAACATAAACGTGATGTAAGAAATAATAGCCACACGACGAACGCCACTGCCGAGCATGCGCATGAACATAATCACAAGATTGACTGGGACAATGCCACTGTTGTTGCCAAAGAAAAGAATGTGTCATCCCGACGGCTGCTAGAATCTCTAATCATTCAATCGACGCCAGCTACAATGAACCGGACACCAAGGACTATGCCTGCCGTTTACGCACGTTCATTACGTCACGTGCTGGCTATATAAGTGATGACGATTTCTTGTCCAACTCAGTGAACAAAGAACTTGTACGCGGTTCCGGAACGTCAGATTATTCATCAGGCTTGGTCAGTGACCTTAATTCCTTCACTATGATAGTTATTGACAGCACTGCTGATAGCATTGCAGTTTTGATATGAAACTATCGATAGTGTAACAAGAACTATTGACAGTACTACCAATAGTATTGCGAAAGTTCGCTATTGACAGTGCGATCAGTAGTTTTGTATTTCCTGGCTAGTTATATAACCAGAAATTTTGCAATAACTGACCATCAGTAACACTCGGTTCATGCACTTGGGAACGGGAAAATGTTACCAAGCTTATGTTGCGATCGAACATGTTGTGGCGCTAGTTGGTTCGTAGCTTTCAGAAGATAAAGTGCCAACAGAGACAGCGCAGTTAGAAAGAACAAACACAGGACAAGGCGCTTCCTGTCTTTGTTCTTTCTTATTATGCTGTCTCTGTTGGCGCTTCATCTTTTTAAAGTTATATTGCAATGTTTACGTGTGGTATGTCGCGTTATATACCATTGATAGTGCACTATAAATAGTGATATTGATAGTGCACTTGATAATACTATCTTTGATAATGACTAAACTGTCAATAGTATCGATAGTACTATTGATAGTTGTACATCACAAGTGAAAATTAATCTATCAAGCAGCTTTTTATCTAGGAATCTCTGCTTAGCCAAGTGTCAGTGTTGTCCTAAGTACAGTCATGAAAGCCAAGGAAAAGTCATATGTCTTGACCACTTTGTGAATACAGAAGCAAGGCTCAGAAGCAACAAGGCCCACATGATTGTAAATGCCCTGATAAAGCTGCAATATAAAGCTTTCAGGTAGCAGTTTACTCTGTTGATCTAAAACTTAATTTCACTGCATTCTTTACATCTTCAGAATCATAAAAAGCGTACAGCAGCAGAAAAGATTACAAATTTTCAATGCTTTCTTGAGTTTTGTCAAGTTTACAGAATGGGGCCTCCATGTAAAATCTCACTACAGGAACATCAGATATCACATCTACTATTTCATGTCCAGTGGAAAGCACCTATCCAGCCACTTGAAAATTATGCCTGGTGCAATACATTGCGAAAAACAATGAAAGAGGTGAACTGACCGCATACAGCAACATACTCACACTGAGCTAAAAAAAATACCCTACTGTCTATCGTCCCACCCATTTTACTAAAACGTTTTGCGCATTTTATTCAAACTTACAGCATGATTCCAATTGGAAGTGTTTCAGGATGTATGCAAGACATTTTAAATATCATTAATTTCATCAATGCTATTTCTGTGCACAATCTTGGCGTACACAATTCTGTACACAGTGTCTTAAAGGGTTAATATAAACTGTATGACGTTTCATGCATTATGAGTGAGAACAAGAAGGGGAACCCTGTTGGGGCTAGATTTTTGTTTGTTATGACCTGTAACCAACAGACAACGTCATGCTTTATGTACAGTATCACACAATGCGTTACATCATATTATGCATTCTATCACATTTACAACGCCATGCATTGTATCACATTTTAAACTGATAAACTGGACCGGATGCAATGGTGCAGAACCACTGAAGTGTTGCCACCTGTTCTTTCTCCCATGTCCTTTTCCATGTATATTAGAGCGTTCCAGGTGTAGTGGAGAGCATGAAGCTGATAACAAGGAACAAATCAGAGGAGATTGCACGCTATGCTTTTGAGTTTGCACGACAAAATGGCAGAAAGAAGATAACAGCTGTTCACAAGGCCAACATCATGTGAGCTGTTTTGTGTGGCGGTGTTCTTAGCGTTGTTGGCAGCATGTTCAAGAACTGCATGCGATACATATCGGTATTGCATGCAACATGTTCATGCTGCACTGAGATTTACCTATGTTCTTGACTGTATCTGGGCCAGGTTCTACATGGCGATCGGATGTTACTGCAAAGGAGCATACAGATGGCACAGCGTTAAATTATTTCAGAAGATGCAGCTATGTCAGTAAATTTCATCATAAAGTGGCCTTGTGGTGAAATTAAATTAAGTGTATGCTTAGAGAAGTGTTGTTTATAGTGCTCACATAGCGTTCACAAAACTGTTGCCACTCTGGCTGTGTTACAAAAGCAAAACGCAGGTAACAAATGCAAAGTACTGCAATGTGTATACAATATGTATCATATTTCATGTGTCATGCATAACATAAATTATGACAAAGTGGTCATACCAGTGTGCTTAATGT